>NC_133619.1:180511228-180834353 GCF_048593235.1 Sminthopsis crassicaudata | reverse complement strand
AAAGGTCAAATCTTAAATGAATTAAAGAAAATTGAAACAATTTCTAATTGGATTATTCTATATGAAATGATCAGCAGGATGTTTTCAGAGAACCTGCAGAGACTTACCTGAACTGATGCTAAGTTAAATGAGTAGAACCAAAAGAACAGCAACAAGAAAATTATGTGGTCATCAATTATGATGGACATGGCTCAACAGTGAGATAATTCAGGCTAGTTTCAATTCAATCC
The DNA here is from genome assembly GCF_048593235.1 of Sminthopsis crassicaudata. Classification (NCBI taxonomy): domain Eukaryota; kingdom Metazoa; phylum Chordata; class Mammalia; order Dasyuromorphia; family Dasyuridae; genus Sminthopsis; species Sminthopsis crassicaudata. Next base: position 180,834,123 of record NC_133619.1, on the reverse strand, counting down.
AGTTCTTGTGATGGAAAGAGCCATCTGCACCCAGAGAGAGGACTGTGGGGACTGAGTGTTGTTTGCTTGCATTTTATTTTCTTTTCATTTTTTTCCTTTTTGATCTGATTTTCCTTATGCACCATGATAATTGTGGAAATATGTATAGAAGAATTGTACATGTTTAACATATTGGATTAGAAGAGGGGGTGGGGAGAAGGGAAAGAAAAAAATTTGGAATACAAGGTTTCGTAAAAGTGAATGTTGAAAATTATTATGAAAATAAACAGCTTTAATAAAAACAGTTACTAATTGTATATGTGAGTAAAAGGAAAGTTTATAACCAAACAAGAAATAGTGAATCATGTAAGAAAAATTATTACATAAAATTAAGTTTTTTTTTTTACAATTCCAATAAAGCTAAGATTAAAAAGGGAAACAACAAACAGAAAAAAATTTTCACAGAAAGTTTCTTTTCCAAAGTGTATAAGGAACTGACCAAAACTTATAGGAATTAGAGCTACTCCCCAGTTGACATAATTGGTAAATGACATAAGGGGATGGTTTCAAGAGAAAACCATACTATCTATAACAAATTCCAACTTGCCTCCAAAAAAATAAAAATCAACCTTCTCTTCCAATCACTAATAACAACAGAAATGAACATTTCTGATCAGTTCTGAGGCTTTCATTCTCAAATTGGCAAAGATGACAAAAACAAAGACAATGATATGTGTTGGAGGGGATGTGATATAATAAGAAGATAAATTTACTGCTAATTAGTTCTGGCATGGGTATAACAATTCTGGAAAATAATTTGAAATTATACAAGGTTATGCAACAATTATACAACAACAAGATCACTAAACTGTGTATGTTCTTTGACCCAGATAGACTACTTATAGGCCAGTGCCCAAAGATTTTAAAAAAGACAAAAAGGTCTTATATGTTCAAACATATTTATTGTAGTTCTTTTGCTGATGGCAATTTAACCTGGAAACTAAGGAGATGACTATAAATCAAGGAAAACTTGAAGAAACTGTAGTATAAGAATGTGATACAATAGTATTATGTTGTAAGAAATGAGAAAATAGATAATTTTCAAGAGAAATGAGAAACTTTAGGAACTGATGCAGAGTAAAATGAGCACAACCAAGAGAACAATTTATACTACAATATCAATATTTTTTAAAAGAGAATTTAAAGACTTTAGTTAAATGTATGGGCAACTAGGTGGCATTGAGACTGAAGTCAGGAGGATCTAAGTTCAAATCTGGTCTCAAAACTTACTAGCTGGGTCACCCTGGTTAATTCATATAATCCTGTTTGTTTCAGTTTCCTCATATGTAAAATGAGCTGGAGAAAAAGATGGAAAATTCCTGTATCTTTGCAAAACAAAAAACAAAAAACAAAAAAAAAAACAAAAATACTTTAATTCAGATAGGACTGAAATGCCTGAACAACATTAACTGTTGAAGAATGAAATGAAAAGCATTGGGAACAATTAATACAATAATAACAGTATAAAGACAAATAGCTTTGAAATCAGAAAGAACTATGACCAATGTCATGTCAACAGAGGACGGATGATAAAACACATTATTTACCTCCTGACAGAGAGAGGATAAATTTAGGATACAGATGAAACATACTATTTGGACACAATGAGGAAGTCTGCTTAATTATGCATATTTGTTACATATTTGTTTTTCTATTGGGAGGAAGAGAAAATAGATTTCTGTTAATTTGAAAGAAAATATTATTCATTTATTTGTAATGTTCTTTAAAAAATTTTTTGAGCTCTTCTTCCCTCCCACTACTCTCCCCCACAAACACACTGAAAAGGAAAGCAAACTGATGTCAGTTATGCATGCAAAACTTTTCCACAGTAGTCTTATCTCAAAAAAGCAATAAGAATGAAGAAAATTATACTTTAATTTGCACACAGAGTTGATCATTGCACTTCTGGAGGGAGATAGCAATTTTTTCCCATCATGATTCTTTTGGAATTATCTTGTGACATTGTATTATTGATCAGAGCAGTGAAGTCTTACATTATTGCTGTTACTGTAATTGATCTGCTCATTTCACTTTGCATCAGTTCCATATAGATCTTCCCATGTTTTTTCTGAAACTATTTGCCTTTTCATTTGTTATAGTGCAATGATACTCCATCAAATTATATGACACAAAATGTAGCCATTTTATTTCATCATTTTAAGCATTTCTCATTTTTGATAGGTGTGAAGTGATAACATAGTTATTTTAATTTGAATTTCTCTAATCAATAGTGATTTAGAGCCTTCTTCATATGACTATAGGTAACTTTTTTTTTCTTCTGAAAACTGCCTTTTTGGAGAATAGCTCTGATTTTTATAAATTTGATTCTGTTCTTTCTACGTTTGAGATATGAGGCCTTTTTAAAAGTAACTTGCTGTATTTTTTAAAATATGATCTATGGTATCTTTTAACAAAATGTATAATATTCCTGAGAGTTTCCTTTTGGAATCTCTTTCAGAGGGTGATAAATGGATTTTTTTCAATTACCCTTTTGACCTAAAATATCAGAATTTCCTGAAATATTGATGTTTAGATTCTTTTTTTTTTTTATGATCATGGCTTTTAGGTAGTCCAATAATTCTCAAATTATCTTTTATTAATCTGTTTTTCAGGTTAGTTGTTTTTTTCCAATGACATATTTCACATTATCATCTCTTTTTGGTTCTTTTGATGTTGTTTTGGGGTTTCTCTTTCATATAGTTTTATTTTTTTCCTGCTTATACATTCACATTAAATTTTTGTTTATATGTCTTAGTACCAAAAAAATAAGAACAAAAGGGGAAAAACCACAAGAGAAAAATAAAACAGAAGAAAAAGAATTTAAAAAGTGAACATAGTATGTGTTGGTCTTCAGAGTTCTCTCTCTGGATGCATATGGAATTTTTTATTTAAAGTTTATTGGAATTGCCTTGAATCACTGAATAGCTGAAAAGAACCTTGTTTGTCCTACTTGATAATTGCACAATCTTGCTGCTTGTTTTACTCAGCATTAGTTCGTGTAAATCTTTCTAGGCCTTTCTAAAATCAGCTTGCTCATCATTTTTTTATAAAACAATAATATTCCATTACTTTCATATGCCATATTCAACTATTATTCAACTTTTCCCCAGCTGATGGGCATCCTCTCAGTTTCCAGTTCCTTTCCACTATAAACATTTCCATTGTTCATGACTTTCTTGGGATACAGACCTAGTAGAGACAGTGATGGATCAAAGGATATGAAGATTTTTTTTTCTTGATATGAACAGTTTTAAAGTCCTTTGAATATAGTTCCAAATTGTTCTCCAGAATGGTGGGTTCACAATTCCATGAACAATGCATTAATGTCTCGGTTTTCCCACACCCCTATCAAAATTTATCATTATCTTTTCTGTCATTTTAGCCAATCTGAGAGGTGAGACTTTCTACCTCAGAGTTCTTTTAATTTGTATTTCTCTAATCAATAGCGAATTAGAGCATTTTTAATATGGCTATAGATGGTTTTAATTTTTTCATCTTAAACCATTTTTGGAGGCTTACTTGTATCTGTTTTCACATTAATATCTTGGTGCTTTTTACTGTAGAGGGCCAGAACTCTGGAGAAGTATACTTGAAACAAAGTGTTAACTCAGTGGAATTGATGAGATGATGGCTCTCTAGTTCACGTACATACTTAGTACTTAGTATGGTGAGGTAATAATTCTCTAGTTCAGACATATTCAGTATGCTGAAATGATGTAATTGTACTAAGGTATATAAGGGCTGAGAATGACTGGAAAAGAGACATTCCATCTTTGACCATCCTCCTGGTGTCTCTTCTGCTTTCGTTACTTCTCCACCTAAAGACAAGGCCTGTCCGGAGGACCTCCAGAAAGCTAGACTGAACTTTACACTTTAACATTATAGTAGCTTTTTATGGCCAAATTATTTTTTGTTGCTTGTTAATTTGTAGAGTTTATTTATTTATTTACTTTGAACTCTATGTGATAGTTTGACTATGGTCATCTTGGAGTGAGCATATTCCCCAAATTTCATGCTTTTTTTTTTTTTTTTGGTGCTGTTCTTTTCAGAACTGTTTCTGGGCTCTAAACTTGTTGGTGTTTCCAAGATGGTGTTATTGGGGAGAAATATGGTCATTTCTATCCTGATCTAAAGAGCCTTTGATCTCTTGCAAGGACAAGCAGTAACACTCCTTTGTCTTGGAACTGAGATCAGGCTCCAGCTAGTGACCAACCATAAGTGCTTTTTTCCTTCTTGGAACTGGGACTCAAAAGTACTTATGGGCAATTAAGTTTCCAATTGGTACCAATTGTACCCAGTACTAGCAAAGAATCCCTTGTAATCTTTTTCTGACCAGTTGTCTACATTAACATACCATCACTGAGCTGAGAATTGCTGCTATCATTGATGTTGGTTGCTATTGCAGCCCCTTCTAAGACCCACTGCTGATGCCTTTGCACTCTGGGCTCATCCCCACTCTGTGACACAGACCTTTTCCGCCACCCTCCTAAGTTGTCTTAGGCTGGAAAAAACTTCTCACTCCAAACTTTAGTTGGCTCTGGTAGTCCACAATTTGATTTGAGACATTCATTTAAAGTTGTTTGGGGGTTATATTGGGAGAGTTTGATTTGGTGGCTGTTTCTGCTCTGCCATGTTATCCCTGCTCCTTAAAAAGCCCCCTAAACCCCCCTTTAATAAACAAAATATTTTCAAAGTAATAGAGACAGATATTAAATAGTAGTGTTAGTGCTGATAATTAGAAAAGGACTTCTACTGGAGGGTAGACCTGAAGTGTATTGAAGAGTATCTTATAAAGGGAAAGTGAAGAGGAAGAAAGTTCTAAGCTCTGGGGACCATTTGTGCTTTTGTATGGAAGTGAGTGATTGCTGAATGTTTTACAAATTGTTGATTCAACTTGGGATCCTTTGTTTCAGCATAATGCTCAATAGCACAATGCCTATAAATAATTGTGAGATTTTTTTTTTCAAGTTAAATTGACTAACTCCTTAAGATATGATATAAAGAGAAAATGACACAAGGCCCATTACAACTGCAAATGTGACATATTAAAATGACCAATTCCTTGGGATTAACTGTAAAAATTATGCAGGACAATGGGATCTGGGTACTTGGGGAATAGCTTCTGTCTAGAAATAGATGCTGCTTTAAATGAGCCAATATCAAATAAATGAGGTTTCTTTTAAGTCATTCTTCAGAAAGATTTCTCTTGAGATGAAATGCAGCTGCTCCTTGGTGCATATTTAGGTCAGACCCTTTTTTTCCTTACTAAAATGGTCTGGAGTCCTAGACTTTCATCAGTGCCCTGTCCTGATTTATCTAAACAAAGGATGAAACGGTAGTTTGTAAGGCTTATAAATCTCAGTTTTCTTCACTCTGTGGGATTCCTTCATTAGGCACAATCAAATCATGCCTAGATAAGAATATCAACAATCATTAGGGACCCTCTTGGCCTATGCTTTATATGTTTAAACTTTTATCCTGGCAATTTTTTTGGGGGGGAGGTTCTATCTAGACTTTTCAGTTCAATAATATAGAAACCTCCTAATGCAGGAATTCCTGTCAGTGCAGAATAGCAAATGCTCTCCTAGTCCTAAGAATGTGAGGGTTATATTTTTTTCTGCTGTTTTTACACGGATTTTTAAAAATATCTGATGTGGAGGTTTTAAATAATAGCCAAGAACAATATTCTTTCCTAGGATCAGAGAATTTTGGGCTTCATTTAATCCTTTCTTCCACAAATTTTATAATGCTTATAATCTATACCACATCATTTAATTTAGCATTTAATAATATATTGTTGAATTGTTATTTACTGCATAATTGTTTGAAATTTCTTAGTCTCATTTCATTGATTGGCTTATCCTAACACCCCTCGAATTACAGTAATTCATGTATAGGTCCTATTTGTCCTATCATGATGGTGAACGTGTGAAGGATAGGGAGCATCGTGTCTTATTTCTTTTTATATATCCTTTAGATGCTATAGGACAGATTAGTTGGCAAAATGATTCGAGTGCTAGGCCTGGAGTCAGAAAATCTGAATTCAAATAGTGCCTCAAAATTTACTATATATATATATATATATATATATATATATGTATATATATATATATATATATATATATATATATAGTCAAATCATGTAATCTTTATTTGCCTAAGTTTTCTCACTTATAAAATGAGGATAACAATAGTACCGACTTCATAGATTGAGATAGGTAATTTAGATTTATTATCTTCATTTTTCCAGGGAGAAAACTGAAGCTTAGAAAGATTAATTGAGCTGTCCATGGTCAGTTAACTAAGCTAAAATGGATTAGATTTGCTTAACTTGGCTTCAGAGAGCATAATTAAGAGCAGATATAGGTTTTATGTGAGGAAAAACTTCTTAGAAAGTGAAACTCTCTCAAAGTAGAATGGGCTGCTCCAAGATATAGAAGTTCTCTTGACAAGTATCAGGTATTTACAAAGGGATTTTGTTTTGGATTAAATCAAAGTAGATGGTTTCTAGGATCTCTTTGAACTCTGAAATTCCATGATTCTATGAAGCATCATATGTTGGATTAAAATCAAGGCTTGGTGACATTTTGGACATGGTGTTTTAGGTGTTCTCTCATCCTGTCTTCTCACTCTATATCCATGCCAACATTGAACTTTCAGATGCCCTACTTTGCCACATTGAATTCTCTAGAAGTCCTTTGCCAGGAGCGACCCTGTCTTTCCATGTTCATCATAGTCTGGGTGTAAAAAGTATCTGTTCCCACTGTAGCACAGCGTCTTATGATCTCCTCTAAAGGAGCTTCTTTGTCTAGTCCCCCATATAATTCTTTTGCAAATCTCATTGGCATTTTCCTTAGCCACTGTCTGGTCATTATTTCTATAGCTGCATTTTCTCCAATAGTTCTTTTGACAGCAGTTTGCAAACGTCCCACAAAATCTGCAAAAGGTTCATTGGGACCTTGATCTATTTTTGTGAAAGCCTCTCCCCGATCTTTCTGTCTAGGGAGGACACCCCAAGCTTTTATTGCAGCCTTAGCAATTTGCTCATACACTGTCATGGCATATTTAATCTGTTCTGAATTCTCTCCATGACCTTCACCAGCTAATTGCTCAAAAGTGAATTGTGTGTTAACTCCTGTTTCCAAATTGGATCTGACTTGGATCTTCCATAATTCATGAAACTTCCCAAGCCATAACAAATTTTGTCCAAGTTCTAAACATGTCCTTGCTATGGATTTCCAATCATTCAGGGTTAGGGCTTCATAAGACAAACCATCTAGTAACATTTTAATAAGCTGATGTAGCCCTATAAAGGGTACAACTTTTTTTTTAATATCTTTAATTTTATTCAAATCTAAAGGTGTATATCTTCTCCTTTTTATTTTGTAATAATAATTTTTTTGGACAGTATATATGCATGAGTAATTTTTTTAATAACATTATCCCTTGTAATCATTTTTCCAAATTATCCCCTCCCTCCCTCCATTCCCCTCCCCCCGATGACAGGCAATCCCATACATTTTACATGTGTTACAATATAACCTAGATACAATATATGTGTGTAAATACCATTTTCTTGTTGCACATTAAGTATTAGATTCCAAAGGTATAAGTAACCTGGGTAGATAGACAGTAGTGCTAACAATTTACATTCACTTCCCAGTGTTCCTTCTCTGGGTGTAGCTACCTCTGTCCATCATTTATCAGCTAGAAGTGAGTTGGATCTTCTTTATGTTAAAGATATCCACTGCAATCAGAATATATCATCATATAGCATTGAAGTATACAGTGATCTTCTGGTTCTATTCATTTCACTCAATATCAGTTGATGTAAGTCTTGCCTCGGTGCCAGCAGACTAGCTCTGCCTCGAACGTCGGTGTTGTTCTTTGGTATTGTTGTTGTTTGGTGTTTGGTGGTGTTGTTGCTGTTGTTGTTGTTGTTTGGTGTTGTTGTTGTTGTTTGGTGTTTGGTGTTGTTGTTGTTGTTTGGTGTTGTTGTTGGTGTTTGGTGTTGTTGTTGTTTGGTGTTGTTGTTGGTGTTTGTGTTGTTGTTGTTGTTGTTTGTGTTGTTGGTGTTGTTGTTTTGGTGTTGTTGTTTGGTGTTTGGTGTTATTTGGTGTTTAGTGTTGTTGTTGTTGTTTGGTGTTGTTGTTGTTGTTTGGTGTTGTTGTTGTTGTTTGGTGTTGTTGTTGTTGTTTGGTGTTGTTGTTGTTGTTTGGTGTTGTTGTTGTTGTTTGGTGTTGTTGTTGTTGTTTGGTGTTGTTGTTGTTTGGTGTTGTTGTTGTTGTTGGTGTTGTTGTTGTTGTTGTTTGTGTTGTTGTTGTTGTTTGGTGTTTGGTGTTGTTGTTTGGTGTTTGGTGTTTGGTGTTGTTTGGTGTTTAGTGTTGTTGTTTGGTGTTGTTGTTGTTGTTTGGTGTTGTTGTTTGGTGTTGTTGTTGTTGTTTGGTGTTGTTGTTTGGTGTTTGGTTGTTGTTGTTGTTTGGTTGTTGTTGTTGTTTGGTGTTGTTGTTTGTTTGGTGTTGTTGTTGTTTGGTGTTGTTGTTGTTGTTGTTTGTTTGCTTGGTGTTTGGTGGTGGTGGTGTTGTTGTTGTTTGGTGTTTGGTGTTGTTGTTGTTTGTTGTTTGGTGGTGTTGTTGTTTGTTGTTTAGTGGTGGTGTTGTTGTTGTTTGGTATTTGGTGGTGGTGGTGTTGTTGTTTGGTGTTTGGTGGTGGTGTTTGGTGTTTGGTGGTGTTGTTGTTGTTGTTTGGTGTTTGGTGTTGTTGTTGTTGTTTGGTGTTTGGTGTTGTTGTTGTTGTTTGTTTGTTTGGTGTTGTTGTTTAGTGTTGTTGTTGTTTGGTGTTTGGTGTTGGTGTTGTTGTTGTTGTTTGTTTGGTGGTGGTGGTGGTGGTGGTGTTGTTTGGTGTTTGGTGGTGGTGGTGTTGTTGTTTGGTGTTTGGTGGTGGTGGTGTTTGTTGTTGTTGTTGTTGTTGTTTTTACAGGAAAATAACTAGGCCAACACACTACAAGGCATCAACTTGTGAGGAATGTAGAAGACACTTACCCCAAAGGGCTGCTTAGAGATCACTCAGTAGCAAACAGAAAGATTGTTTATTAAAACCTCCAGAGGATGAGCCCTTCTGTCACAAGGTAAGGGAAAGGAAAGCTTGTGGTAGGAGGGCTAAAGAAGCAGTAAAGATACACAGCCACATCAAGGAAGAGAGCATCGAGAAGGGGAGGGGGAGGCACTTAATTGGTTGTTGCTATCCGGAGAGATTGTAATGGAAGGTTTCTGTTTCCCCAGAATCACCTGAATCCAGAATTACCAGAATCATCCTAGAAATCCTAGGAAAACAGAAAAGCGGGCCTTCAGGCTTTGGAAGACTAAATATCGCTAAGTGTCCAAAACTGATCAATGTCATCAGCTCAGGTTAAGTAAATGTGGTTATAGCTGCCCAAGGCTCAAGTAAATATGAGCCTATACGTATTATATGGGTCATGGGGAAACACAGAAATAATGAAAATAAAATACAGAAAAATAATTCATACATTCATGTAAGTTCTTCACCCTATCTCTCTATTCCACAGTTTCCCCCTGGAATTATATAAATGATTTCATCTATCATATTTCTATGAACTTACACACTGTTCAAAATCAGTTGATATATGTATACATCGTTTATCAAGTTCACCATCAAGACCATACTCCTCTAATACATTCCAGCCTTTTCTCTGAAGAATCATCATTTTAATAGCATCTTCTGTGTGCAATATTTTGATAGGGACTGTTGAACTATTCCGGTTACTAATGTAATTATATAGGGTAGACATATTGCAATCAGTGATGTTATCCTGTTGACACAAAGTCCATACCATAAAAATTGCTTCCACCGACGGTCTTGGAAACAGTTATCCCAGAACAGGTTGGCATTTGGCAGACATAAAAATACAAAGATGACAATCTAGGGAAACTGAGGCACATTACACACTCTGCTTCTGAATATTTGAATTATTGAATTACCTCCCCCTGGATACTTGGGAGGTCTCAGCACTATCATTTTGACCAACCCAATGTGAAGCAAATAAATAAAAAATAAAACTAGAAAATGCAAGAACTGATGTCAAGGGCAACCCTCTTCCTGACACACCCAAAGTTATCAGCAGTACAAAGGCCCTCATCTCAGCCAGAGAATCCAGTTTGACATGGATGGTTCACTGTGTTGGGTGGTCTGTAGTCATTTGTGCACTTAACTCAGTTTCTGGTTATATAGGGAGTAGCAGTACTCAAGACAGTCCATGCTAGGAGAGGCACCCCAAGTCTGTCAGGGTTTCCAAAGGAGAGAAAGAGTGGGGGTTGGAGTAGCTCCACCTGTCCCCTCTGATAGAACAAGAACTGCTTCCAGGATCCAGAAAGGATTTCTGAGCAGAATATGCGCAGTTTAGACCACGAAGGCAGGCAAACCCGAACTTTAGAGGCTTCATCCCAAAACGGCAGGGTCTTCTGAAAATGCTGACATACCAAGTAAGAAACTGGGGTTACAGGGCTGGAGAGTGCCAGTCCCAAGACAGATGTCTATATCTTGGAGATTTCCTAAAAAGAGGCAATCAGAGAACAGTCTGCCAGAGCAATTCCAACAGAAGAAGGGATTTCGAAGTTAAAGCATCAAATAATCATCCCACATTTAAAGTTCCCATACATCCATAATGGCAATAATTGCGCAACTTAACAATTTCCATCCCAAATCTTAAACACACACACACACACACCTTATCTCTCTATTCCACACAAACTGAAGCAGGGAAGTCTGATAGAAATAAAAAACCTTACCTTTGGAATTCCACCCCAGGAGAAAGAAGGTAGAAGCTCATCCATTAATTCAATCTCCTAACTGGAAGTGAATAATTTCAGAGCTTAACTGAAAAGAAACCCACATGTTTATTTGAAACTATTTTGGGTGTCCCTTACTAAGAAGTGACTTTCTGTTGGAATACATGGGAGCCATCCAACAGTGGCTGTTGAAGATCCAACCCAGAATGGATCTCCTCTTGTGAAGGGATGAAACAAGGAGACTGAGACAGTTGCTGTTCTCTGACTGAGAGGCTGTTGCATTGTCTCACCTCCCTCCTCTTCCCTTTGCCTCCAACTTATCTCCTTCCCAGTCCCCAATACCTGTGTCAGTAAAGGTTGCTCTGCAACTCCTTCAGATGCTATGATCCATAGCTGGGGAGGCTCTCGGGGAATTGACCTGTCCCTTAACAATTTCCCAGTTTTTTGGTTTTTTTTTTGCTGTTATTTCCCTCCCCCCTTCCTTCCCACCCCCAACCGAATGGTCCCCACACTGAGGAACACAAGCGGCACTATCACTTCTGGATGGTTGTAGTAGGTGTTGATCTTGTGAAATGTCATGGAGGTAAACTTTCAAACTTAGAAGAGGACCACGGTTAGAACAAGCATTTAAGTGTCTCATCAGTCTCCTGGCTTGGCCCTTTGATATGTTGGCCCATTTAATTACCCTGAATAAAAAATTCTTACCGGGGCTCTTCCTTAATTCTGGAAGGATCCTTCTCATGAACAGCTCTGGTTCTTCTTGTAATTCTTGCCCCATCTTCAGTTGCCATGTTGGACTACATGGGAGAGCTTCTGGAATACGAGGGAGTCACTTAATGGTGGCTACTGGAGATCCAACCCAGAATGGTTCTCCTCTTGTGAGGGGATGATACAAGGAGACTGAGAGGCTGTTGCTGTTCTATGACTTTTCTCCTTGGTGGTCGTTGCCTTGTCCGACCTCTCTCCTCCTTCCTCTGCTTCCAATTTATCCCATTCCCAGTCTGCAACACCTGTGTCAGAAAAGGCTGCCCTTCGACTCCTTCAGATTTTATGATCCACAGCTGTGGAGGCTCTCAGAGCATTGACCTGTCCCTTAACAAATTTTCTTTCTTCTTTTTTTTTATTTAGAATTTTTTTTCCACAGTACATATGGATGAATAATTTTTTTTATAATATTATCCCTTGTATTCATTTTTCTAAATTATCCTCCCCTCCCTCCACTCTCTCCCCCAGATGACAGGCAATCCCATACATTTTACATGTGTCACAATATAACCTAGATACAATATATGTGTGTAAATGCCATTTTTTGTTGCACATTAAGTATTAGATTCCGAAGGTATAAGTAACCTGGGTAGAGGGACAGTAGTGCTAACAATTTACATTCACTTCCCAGTGTTCCTTCTCTGGGTGTAGTTGTTTCTGTCCATCATTGATCAACTGGAAGTGAGTTGGATCTTCTTTATGTTGAAGATTTCCACTTCCATCAGAATACATCCTCATACAGTATTGTTGTTGAAGTGTACAGTGATCTTCTGGTTCTGTTCATTTCACTCAGCATCAGTTGATGTAAGTCTCTCCAAGCCTCTCTGTATTCCTCCTGCTGGTCATTTCTTACAGAGCAATAATATTCCATAACCTTCATATACCATAATTTACCCAACCATTCTCCAATTGATGGGCATCCATTCATCTTCCAGTTTCTAGCTACAACAAAAAGAGCTGCCACAAACATTTTGGCACATACAGGTCCCTTTCCGCTCTTTAGTATTTCTTTGGGATATAAGCCCAATAACAGCAATGCTGGGTCAAAGGGTATGCACAGTTTGATAACTTTTTGGGCATAGTTCCAAATTGCTCTGCAGAATGGCCGGATTCTTTCACAACTCCACCAACAATCCCTTAACAACTTTTCAATCCAAGAATATGTCTTTATGTAGAAATTGGGCCCCAATACTCAGCCCTTTCAGAGAAGGATACATAGCCAATGAGCAGTATTACATAAAGATTCTATTCCAATACTAATATCTTTCAAAATAGACAGACATTTGGTATTCAGAAAGCAAAATAATACCTCCAGGAAATACAATAATCTTTGTTTAAGGAAAGAAAAGGAAATTTGAACATTTAGAAAGTTTTATACTTGTTGCAGGTGCTATCTACTCAAGAATTGCAAATTAGAAAGGATTTTATATTTCATTTTGCTGAAGTGATGGAGGCCACCTGTTTTGTTTTTCTTTCCTCCTCCTGAGGATGACTCCTCAGGTCACTTACAACTCTTATGTCTATCAATCAACAAGAATTGCAAATACAAGAAACATTCCTTCCTGACCCTATGGTGTATGAATTTATGAAGCAAAAGGTTTGTGATTAAAATGGTGATTGGAATTTGGAAGATGTCTGACAAAAATGCATACAAAGATTATAAGGATTACTTAAATCAAAAAGGTTAAATCTGAGGACACTGCACTAGATCATAGTGCAGCAAAGGGGACTTGGCCTAGTAGCAAATCACAGACATTACCTAGCTAGGATTCTGATGGAAAACACCAGCCTGCCTTCCCTATTTGCAGCAAAAAAGAGGATTTTGATTTCTCATAAAGAGAAAGACCCTCACCAGTGTGGACTCTGCTGGTGTGCTGTAAAACTGGGATCTGCTACTCGGAGAATGGATATGAGAAGAGGAAGACATAAATTAATTATAGATTCAAGATTCTCTCTTCCCTTAGAGATGTGATTATCCTTTCAGTAATAAGACAAGTAGTGTTAACTTCATGGGATTTCAAGAGTGTCATCAAAGGCTTGAAATTTGTTCCATGTAGAAAATATCAGCCATTATTTTTATTGATTGGTGATCAAAATATCAAAAATATCAAAAATTACTAAATAATGATTATGAGTTAAAATAATTTTTAAAAATACATTTGGGAGCTACTTGAGAAACTTTTGCAGGTTACCAAGAATAGAGGGATGTGAAATTGAAACAATATCCTTGGAGGATGGAGATAAGGAGGAGCAGCTGAGCACACCTTGAGGTTTTTTTTTTTTTTTTTTTTTAATCTGGCCTGGATTTTCAAGCTTTGTTCTGGATTTTAACTAAAAAGAATCTTTTCTCATATTCATTTCTTTAGTTTAGTCACTGATTATGACTTCCTGCATAAAGACAACATTGTTAAAATATTTTATATTCTCATCTATCCATACAACTTATCAAATTTATAAGTTTTCAAAACTTCCTCTTCCAATCTCTGTCTCTCTTCTTTCTCTCTCTCTTTTCTGTTTCTCTGTCTCTCTCTGTCTCTCTCTCTGTCTCTCTCTGTCTCTCTGTCTCTGTCTCTCTCTCTCTCTCTCTCTCTCTCTCTCTCTCTCTCTCTCTCTCTCTCTCTCTCACACACACACACACACACACACACACACACACACACACACTATAGAATACAACAAATAAAGGGGATGAATTGTAGTTACAGAAGGGAAGAATAGATACAGTCCAACAATAACAAAATTTTTATGAAGAAACCTTCAATTCAAAGATTCTTGAAATTGGAAGCACTATGTACTAATTCCAACTCTGAAACTTAGTAGCTTCATGATCCAGTCTGAGGCAACAAATATAAATATCATTTTTCTTTTTTATAAAATTATTAAAAGAAGGTTGTCTGAGATAGAAAGCATGGTGAGAAGGTATAACTTGTTGTTTATAATGAGAATACCTAGGTTCAAATCCTTCTGTTATTTGTGACCTGTGTGACCATTTCTATAGAAGTCAAGTTTCTTCATCAATAAACCTAACTCTAGATTTTTTCACTTTCTCCATAACTGTTTGGCTCACATTGGTCACCCTCTCCACTCCTCCTTCTAGGGCCTTTTTATGTTTTGAATTCCTTATTAGAATGTAGTTATCTGAGGCCAGAAATTGCCTCGATGAGGTTTATATAAAAACCTCAGAAAGGGCTTTGGCCATATGGTCCATGGAAATTACAAACATCTTCCCAATTTGGAAATAAAAGAAACTAACACCAAATCAAATGAGAAAATATTTGCAAAGTATATTTGCCATATACTTAATGATACATAAAGTCCAATTATTATTACTGTTCTTATTCTTTTGTGGTTGTTAGATAAGTACTCAGATGGGGAAACTGAAGTCTTCCTTGTTTTTTTATGAGGCAGTTGATTTTTGAGGAACTCTCCAGAGAAAATAAAGAAAAAAAGAGACAGGTTAACTATCAGGAAGTGTCTGAAACATCTACAGTTTCTGTCTTCAAGACCATGAGTTTTGACTCCTAAATGATGAATTCTAGATGTATATGCTTGTAGCAGAAACATGAAAGAAAAAAGACAAGAAGAATGGGCAGCCTTTGTTCTGGACATGATTTTTGTCTTTTTATTTATGGGTATTTTAATCCTGTTAAAATGTGTTTGTAAATTTCTTCATGGATCATCATAACCTTAAGAAAACTGGACTGAGGAGATTGTGCATAATGTACTGAAAAAGAAAACAAGCTTTCAGTGAATTACAAGTCAAGGCAGTTTATTCCTAAGTGTGAGTCTTTCAGTGAACAAGCACACATAGTGGGGTGGGCTTCTGCAGGAATTCAAACCCAGATTGAGAACCCAAAGCTCAGTTTCTGTCCTTACATCTGACATAAGAGGCTGGTGGATTCACAGGCACTACGAATGAGGGGAATCTTAAAAAGAGGGAATGAATCAGGTGAAAGTTCAACATGATGATTATTCCAGTAGCTCTCCCGGGTAGTCCAACATATGACATCTGAACCTGGGGCAAGAATTACAAGAAAATCCAGAGCTGTTCATGAGAAGGATCCTTCCAGAATTAAGGAAGAAGAGCCCCAGTAAGAAAATTTTGGGGGGGTAATTAAATGGGACATGCCAGGAGACTGATGTGATACTTAAATGCTTGTTCTAACCGCAGTCCTCTTCCAGTTTGAAAGTTTGCCTCCAGGACATTTCACAAGATCAACACTTGCTACAACCATCCAGAAGTGAATAAGAAATTAAGATTTCATATTAGAATTATAAGCTCACTCAAATCTAACAGGCCTGAGCTTCTAAATTATAGGAACTTGACCGTTCCATAAACTCTGTATGTCCTTGACAATAGATACCAGGAACTAGCCATTCTTGGAAATACTAATGCTTAGGGCTGGGTGGCTTCTTCCCTGTGCATATGCAATTGATAAGGAAACAAGTCAAGCTTCAAGGGTTTGGAATGAGTCAACATGAATATATAAGTTTTGGCCTCTTTGTCTGAAAACATATAAAAAATCAATGTTGTAAATCATAATTGAGTGGTGAAGCTGGGAAGGACTCTTCGCTCGGGGAAATCTTTACACAATTCAAGTTGATTGAGGCTGAAACGGGGCTCCCAGCCACTTGAGTTTTTGAGGTTCCCTTGAATTGGTGATGTATTCTCTTCCTCTGCTATAATTGTCATATTGTCAATTGTTCTTATTTCTATTTGCTTTTTATGTAAATCTAAATTGTCTGTACCTTGTCTTATTTGATTAAAACTTTTTACTTTCACTTTTTTAACTGAGCTTGAGAGCATCATTTATAGGAGCGAATCCGAACTTTTCTTTAAAATCATAATACAAGAAGTGATAGTGCCATTTGTGTTCCTCAGTGTGTAGACCATGCTCTCTGTGTGTGTGTGGAGAATAACAGAAAAAAACAAAACAAAACAAAACAAAAACAAACAAACAAAAAAACAAACTGAGGAACTGTTAAGGGACAGGTTAATTCCCTGAGAGCTTCCCCAGCTGTGGATCCTAGCATTTGAAGGAGTTGCAGAGCAAGCTTTGCTGACACAGGTGTTGGGGACTGGGAAGCAGATAAGTTGGAGGCAAAGGGAAGAGAAGGGAGGTGAGACAATGCAATAGCCTCTCAGTCAGAGATGTCGGAGAACAGCAACTGTCTCAGTCTCCTTGTTTCATCCCTTCACAAGAGGAGATCCATTCTGGCTTGGATCTTCAACAGCCACTGTTGGATGGCTCCCACGTATTCCAACAGAAAGTCCCTTCTTAGTAAGGGACACCCAAAGTAGTTTCAAATAAACGTGTGGTTTTCTTTTCAGTTAAGCTCTGAAATTATTCACTTCCAGTTAGGAGATTGAATTAATGGATGAGCTTCTACCTACTTTGTTTCTCCTGGAACCATAATTAAAATGTCTCAAAAAATTTAGAACTGAGATGACTACAACTTTCCTGAGGTCACAGAGCGATGGAAATGAAACCAGCACATTGGGGTGGAATCACAAAGGTAAGGTCTTTTATTCAGACTTTCCTGCTTCGGTTTGTATGGAATAGAGAGATAAAGTGTGTGTTTAAGATTTGGGATGGAAATTGCTAAATTGTGCAATTATTGCTGTTATAGATGTATGTTATGGATGTATGGGAACTTACATGTGGGATGTAATACAATGTGGGATAATTATTTTATATTTTAGCTTAGAAATCCCTTATTCTGTTGGAATTGCTCTGGCAGGCTGTTCTCTGCCTGTTTTTAGGAAATCTCCAAGATATAGACACTGTCTTGGGACTCCAGCCCTGTAACCCCAGTTTCTTACTTGGTTTCTCAGCCCTTTCAGAGGACACTGCCTCTAAAGTTCATAATAAAAGCATGGTAAGAAGGTTTAAAGTATTGTTTATAATGAGAATACCCAGGTTCAAATCTTTCTTCTGTTATTTGTGACCTGTGTGACCATTTTTATAGAAGTCAAGCTTCTTTAATAACAAACTTAACTCTCTAGATTTTTTCCACTTTCTCCATAACTCACTCATGGCTCACATTTGTCACCCTCTTCATTCCTCTTTCTAGGGCCTTTTTTATGTTTCTAATTCCTTATTAGAATGTAGTTATTTACATGTAAAATGTATGGGATTGTCTGTCCTCTAGGGGAGGGAGGGAAAAATTGGAAAAATGAAAACAAATGACAATGTTATAAAAAAAATTACTCATGCATATGCACTGTCAATTTTTTTTATAATTATAAAATTAATAAAAAAAAGAATGTAGTCATCTGAGGCCAGAAATTGCCTAGATGAGGTTTATATAAAAACCTCAGATAGGGCTTTGGCCATATGATCCATGGAAATTACAAACATCTTCCCAATTTGGAAATAAAAGAAACTAACACCAAATCAAATGGGAAAATATTTGCATAGTACTTAGAGTAGTGCTTGCCATATACTTAATGCTACATAAAATCCAATTATTATTACTGTTCTTATTCTTTTGTGGTTGTTAGATAAATACTCAGATGGGGAAACTGAATCTTGCCTGTTTTTTTTATGAGGCAGTTGATTTTTGAGGAACTCTCCAGAGAAAATAAAGAAAAAAAGAGACAGGTGACAACAGGTTAACTATCAAGCAGTGTCTGAAGCATCTACAATTTCTGTCTTCAAGACTGAGTTTTGACTCCTAAATAATGAATTCTAGATGTATATGCTTGTAACAGAAACATGAAAGAAAAAAGACAAGAAGAATGGGCAGCCTTTGTTCTGGCCCTGACTTTTGTCTATTTATTTATGGGTGTTTTAATCCTGTGAAAATGTGTTTGTAAATTTCTTCATGAATACCTCTGGATCACCATAACCTAAAGAAGACTAGACTGAGGAGATTGTGAATAAAGTACTGAAAAGGAAAACAAGCCTTCAATGAATTACAAGTCAAGGCAGTTTATTACTAGTGGATACTCAAGTGTGAGGCCCTGTTGTCTTTCAGTGAACAAGCATACATATTGAGAACCCAAAGCTCAGTTTCTGCCCTTACATCTGACATAAGAGGCTGGTGGATTCACAGACACTACAAATGAGGGGAATCTTAAAAAGAGTGGACGAACCAGGTGAAAGTTCAACATGATGATTTTGGATCCAAGATGTTTTGGGAGTCTTGGATAATAAGAAGCTGGTTGGATCCTCAATGAGGAATAATATACAAGTCTGAAGATGCAGTTTTCCTTCTTCAACTATTTTAACACTTTTAAGCATGTTTTTTTTTTTTCTCCATAAACTTTTCTGCTCTAAATCTACAGAAAAGTAGTATTATCAGCTAACAATAAATAAGACTGAAAGTATTTTAATGAGGAATGAAATCACATAAGAGGTCCAAAGAAATCTTCGACCACAGGATAAAAAAGGAAAGAAAGTTACAGCCAATTGTCAACTAATTACACACACTCCACAAAAATAAGCCTGATCCAAAGCTTAAAATTAGGCCAAAGCTCTTCTTAAAATTAATGCACAGCATTAAGAGAAGGAAAAAGTATGTTAATAGCAATTAAAATAGGATGTCCCATTACTGAGAAGGATGGAAACATGAAAATCCACAAAATGAAAACTTCAATTTATTGGATGGCTGAAATTGTGTCCTTGAATGCCCTCTTTACTGCGCCTTTACTGTACGATGGCCAAATAATAACATGTAAATATTCATAGTTGCATTAGAACAGAGAATTGCTCAAAGTGAAACATTTCAGAAGTAGGCATAATGGAGGAAAGGAAAAAATAGGGACAAGAAGTTATAAGACATGAATCGTAGCATGACTCTGCCACTAAATGGTTGTTTGACTTTGAGAAATCCCCTGACCTTTCTCTGTACCTTTCTTTTCATATTGAGAATATAAAATGTTCAAAGAAAGATTGACTTCTGTTATTAAAAGTTTCATTGATAGTTACAGGTAAAGCAATTTAAAACCAACTCTGTAGACTTGAAAAAAATATATATATGTGCTTGCAAACAGGTTAAAGTTTTAGTGAAAGAATCTATGCTCTTATACTTAGAGAAATGAATTCCTAAGCTATTAAGAAAAAATGTACAGTAAATTAACAGAGTTCACTTATCTTCACTTTTATATATACACAGGAACAATATGTGGTTAAAAAATTAAATTCTTTTACAATTAATAGACTCTCATGTACCAAAGAATTATGATGAAAAATAGAATTACATTTTCACAAATATTAATCATTTCACTCAATCAAAAATATGTGATGGTGCATTATACCAAAAAATAATACATTGGGAAGTGTGGTTAAGGCTCAAAAGTTTGGGATCCTTTGAAAATGCTGTCTATATTCAGATAAAGAATTGATGGTCTCTGAATGCAGATAGAAGCATACTTTTTTCTCTTACATTATTTTTGTGTGTTTTTTGTCCTTTTGACTTATTTCTTCTTTTACAACTGACTAATATGGAAATATGTTTTACATGAAAGCACATGCATAATCTATATCAAAGTGCCTACCATTTTAGGAAGAGGGGACCAGAGAAAAGGAAAAAAAATTGGAATTTAAAATCTTCTAAAAGGGACATGCTAAAAATTGTCTTGATGTTTAATTGGGAAAAATACTATTTAAAAGAGAAAAACATTTGGAGTCCTTTGGCAAGTTTTGGTGTCTGGTAGATATCATTACATGATTATTCCCAATCACTGCTTAATGGTGCTTTGAGTTGAACAGATAATGCCTTCTGCTTTAATACACTCCATAAAACTCCTTTGTAAAAGGCCCTATCAAGCCTTTTGCTTTAATTTCACCTGAAAGAAAAAAATAAATGTATAATAATTAATAATAAAACAAGGGCAAGAAACTGTATAAACAAAGCACATTTCTACTAAAACTTAAGTTGAACTATTGGATGTCTGATGATTAAAGAAAATTCCACAGTGGCAAATTAAATACTAAGACTTTCAGGAAACTTGTTTCAAGCAATAGAACTTTTGGCTGAATCTAATCATATGACTAGGCAGAGCAGTGATAAATTAAAAAGTTAGCAACTGAAAGTATCACAAGTACTCCTTAGGATGATCCATACAGAAAAAGGGGAAAAAAAGAGAAAAGGAAACAAGCATATATTAAGTACCTATGTGTTAGGCACTATGCTAAAGATATAATCAGTCTGATTCTTTTGGTCCCTTTCAGAATAACTTTCAATGACTCCATATATCATTAAGCAATTCTCTACTCAGCTTGGAGGAAAAAACAATCATTTTTACTTTATTTTAGCTAAGCTTAATAAATATTTCTTTGGTGACTCTATTCCTGTTTATGTTTTTACCCAGTTCAATTAGCAGTCATCTATACAACTGGCATGACTCTGTGATGTACTTGTTAATGTGTTCCTTTATAATTCTTTCTAGAATCTGACATAAACTGAAGGGGAGATAAAGAACATATACTCAATTTCTTATGTCTCCACCTAAAGAATTTGCATGATGTATGGTATAGTGGGATGAACACAGAACAAAATCAGAAGGCCTGTGCTTGGTTGTGAGAAATGATAAGAATGTTGCAGTACTTCAAAATCTGCAGGAATCGTTGGATTCCCTGACATGTGAAGCAATGGACAACAGATTGCTTTTGGACTAGCTCTTGGCTGCTGAAGAAGGTGTATGTGTGACTGTTGTTTACATACCCTCCTTCTAGGATTTCTGGAATCTTTTACAACACCATGTTGATTTATAATGTTTGTTATATCACTACTTGCATGTACAATTCATGTTTGTTACACCACATTGAACCTTCACCGGTTGTGGGGAGAGTCATCACTAATAGCCTGTGCGTTATGCCATGTGCTTGTGTAATACCTCCCATGCTGATGGGTTTGTACATACCTGTTTCTAGCAAGACCATTCAGCCCAGAAACCTGCTAGCAATATCTGGTTTGATTTCCCACTTCCCTTTGGTGCTTTTCATCTCCCTTCTTGAGAAGTCGGGGGGGATGATCACCTCTTTTTTGGGGTTCTCACCTCCCTGAAAAACAAGGGGTGGCATAACCACTTGTGTTCTAAAACAAAATAAAGAGGGACATATAAAGGGCTGAAACTCTGAGTTGATGCACTGGGGTCAGACAACTGAGCACTTAAGGCTATTTACCCATTGGACAATACTCTATTAACTTATGCTTGGAAAATGGTCCTTCCCACTATTCTGTGCTGGCTGGATCTTTTGATCATTATAGATAATTATAGGATGATGAAGGGGTGGAGTAAGACAAAACGGAGTCACTTTGGTGGTAGAGGAAGAGAAGGCAGGCTGGGGAAATCCTGTGTCCCTTCCCTTCACTTCTACCCCTAAAGACCAAGAATAAAGACCAAGGACTTTTGCTTATCCTGACTCTGGCTGATTCTAATGTATCCAGGGAGCTAACTCGGTGTTCATAAGCCAGTATTTATCATAAAAGTATTTGAAGCACTCCTAAGAAAGGTCTACTAAGTTATAACTTTTCTCTCAAATTTCATACACTGTATAAAACTCATTAAATCATAAAATTATTGATCTTAGAATATAAGGGATGTCAGATGTTATCTCATATAGCACTATCATTTTATAGATGAAACACTGAGCCCCATAGAAGTTAAATAAATTGGTTGAGGTCACCTAATGCTGGAGATGAGCATTTAGTATAATGTAACCTAAATCATTTTATTTTGTTTTTGAAGATAATTGAGATACATAGTGGTCAAGTTATTTTAAGAGTCCACTTGTATCTCTAGTAATAGGTGGTTATATAACAGGAGAAATCATTCAAATTCTTTGTACCTGAGTTTTCACATTAGCACTTGCATCTTTAGTGTTATTTACAACTTTTTAAAGTTAAAAAAAATTTTTTTTTGGAACAGAAATATCGTGCAATTAGTAGTTAAAGTTTTGAGTTTCATTTTATTCATTCTATGTAATGCCTGGTGATGTTGGCAAAATGATTTATACAATAGAAGAGTAAATGATATATACATACATTCATATATACATACATACACATATTCTAAATGGTATTTTATTTTTTGCAAATACATGCAAAGATAGTTTTCAACTTCAACATTGACCTTCACAAAACCTTTCAAAATTTTCTACCTCTCCTTGCTCCTTGCCCCTCCCCGAGACAGCAAGCAATTTGATATAGGTTAAATATGTGCAAGTCTTCTGAACATATATCCATATACTTCATAATCAGGGAAAGAAAAGATCAAAAGGGAAAAAAATACCAAGCAAGCAAACAACAACATCAATACTATGCTTTGATACACATTCAGTCTTCATACTTCTCTCTCTGGATGTGGATGGCACTTTCCATCATAGGGCTACTGGAATTGTCTTGAATTACCTTATTTTTAAAAAGAGTCAAGTCCATCACAGTTGATAATCACATAATCTATTAGTTACTGTGCAAAATGTTCTCTTGATTCTGCTTTCTTCATTTAGCATCATTTCATGCAAGTCTTTCCAGGCTTTTCTGAAATAAGGTTGGTCTTCAACTCTTATAGAATAATAAAATTCCATTACATTCATATACCATAATTTATTCAGCCATTTCCTAACTGAAGGGCATCCATTCAATTTCCAATTCCTTGCCACTACAAAAAAAAAAAAAAAAAAAAAAAGCTTCTACAAAAATTTCTCACATGTTTATTTTCCCTCTTTTATGATATAAAGATGGAGTAGAAAAACCTTGGGATTAAATAATATGTACAGTTTTGTAGCTTTTTGGGCATGATACCAAATTGTTTTCATTTCACAACTCCACCACAATGCATTAGTGTTTCAGTTTTTCCAGATCCTCTCTAACACTGATCATTATCTTTTGCTGTCATCTTAGCTATTCTTAGTCATGTGAAGTGGTAAGATAGAGTTGTCTTAATTTGCATTTCTACAATCAATAGTGATTTTGAATTTTTTTTATTTGACTAGGAATGACTTGAATTTCTTCATCTGAAAATTTTCTATTCATATTCTTTTATCAATTGGGCAATGACTTTTATATTTTACTCAGTTCTCTATATATTTTAGAAATGACGTTTTTTTAATATTTTTTTAATTTTAAAAACATATGCATGGAAAATTTGACATCATTGACCCTTGCATAGTCTTGTGTTTCATATTTTCTCCTCCTTTCTCCCACCCCCTTCTCCTAGATAGCAAGCAATCAATATATGTTAAACATGTTAAATATATGTCAAATCCAATATGTATAAACGTTTATACAATTCTCTTTCTGTAAATGAAAAATCAGATCAAAAAAAAAAAAAGGAAGAAAATGAATAAGAAAGCAAAATGCAAGAGAACAACAACAAAAAGAGTGAAAATGTTATGTGGTGATCCACATTCAGTACCCACAGTCTCTCTCTGTTTGTAAATGGCTCTCTTCATCACAAGATTATTGGAACTGGCATCGACCATCTTATTGATGAAAAGAGTCATGTTCACCAGAATTGATCGTTGTATAATATTGATGGTTGCCATGTACAATGATCTCCTGGCTCTACTCATTTCACTTATCATCAGTTCATGTAAGTCTCTCTAGGCCTTTCTAAAATCATCGTCCTGATCATTTCTTATAGAACAATAATATTCCATAACATTCATATACCATAAATTATTCAGCCATTTTCAAACTGATGGGCATCCACTCAGTTTCCTTTTTCCTTCCACTATGAAAAGGGCTACCACAAACATTTTTGCACATGTGGATCCCTTTTCTTCCTTTAAGATCTCTTTGGGATATAGATAGCCCCAGTAGAAACACTGCTGGGACAAAGGGTATGTACTTTGATACTTCCAGATTGTTATCCAGAATGTCTGTATCCATTCACAGTTCCACCAATAATGCATTAGTGTCCTAATTTCAAAATGAAGCCTTTATCAGAAACACTGGATGTAATTTTTTTCCCCAAGACTTCTGTCTTCCTTCTAAACTTGATGACATTGGTTTAGTTTGTACAAGGCTTTTAATTCAATGCAATTAAAATTATCCATTTTTCATTTCATAATGTTCTCTAGTACTTCTTTGACCATTATTCTTCCTTTCTCCACAAATTGAGAACTAGACGATCCCTTATTCCCTAATTTTCTTATGGTATTTAGACATTATGTCTAAATCATGAACCCATTTCAACATTATTTTGGTATATAGGGTGTGATGTTGGTCAATGCCTAGTTTCTGCAATACTATTTTCCAATTTTCCAAGCAATTTTTGCTAAATTGTGAGTTCTTATTCCAGAAGTTGGAACTTTGAGATTCATCAAACACTAGATTAATATAATCATTGACTATTGTCTTTTGAACTGAGACTATTCCACTGGTCCACTATTCTATTTCTTAGCCTATACTAAATAGTTTTGATGACTGCTACTTTATAATATAGTCTGGTAGAGCTAGGCTACCTTCCTTTGCATTCTTTTTTTCATTAATCCCCTTGAAGTGCTTGACTTTTTGTTCTTCCAGAGGATTTTTTAGCTTTAGAAAGTACTTTCTTAGCAGTTTGATTGAAAAATTAGATTAATTCATGTAGAATTGTCATTTTAGTATATTAGCTTATCCTACCCATGAACACTTGATCACATACATATTTTTATGGACAAAATAGGCTATGGTTACAAAATTTTATGTCAGGCAGTTATGCACCTATATCCAATAAAAGGACAGAAAATATGTTTCACTGAACTTTAAAAATGTGTATTTTATAATATACAGATTAAATGCATAATTTTTTACTAATTGTTCAAAAGCACCTTAGAAGGGTGTTTGTACTAGAATATTTTAGGTATCTGTATTTTTCTTTCATTAGACTAATATTCTAAATTTAGGTAACAGAAGTAGAGATGGCAAGTTTTTTTTTTCCATTTGTTGACAACAGAAGTTATAGTACAGTAGAGACATCACTGGGCCTGCCATTTTCTTCTACTTATCCATTTGTATGAAAGAACAAAAGGATTTGGAATTAACAGACAAAGATTCCTGAGAGAGACGCTTTGATAAATGCAGGGGAAAAGACTTAAGTGTGTGGATGCTAGCTGCCACTTGCCCAGAAAAAATAAATATGTATACAGCAGAGACTGAACGCTATCCTTCTAGGAGTGATACAGCTAGAGGGAAGGCACACAAATAACGCCTCCAGAAGTGGCCTTGAAACATCAAAGTATAACTTGCTCTTCCTGGCCATGCATATCCCCCTATATCTATATTTGCCCATGTGTCCCCATGTATATTCCTCTCCTTACATTTTCCTATCATGGCATATGTATTTGTGGATGAATATGTCCCAGTTTTATGGGAGGGAAATGTTTTATTGCTAGTTTCTCATTACCCAATTTCACTAAATGGCTTTGATATTAATTAGCTTTACCCTTCTGCTGACTAGTAAAGATAAACATTTAGATGAATTCAAAAAGTGCAACTATCTAAATCATTATAGATCTGAGAAATGCAAATTAAGACATTAAGACAACTCTGAGGTTCCACTACACTTAGATTGGCTAAAATGACAGGAAAAGATAATGATGAATGTTGTAGGGGATACAGGAAAACTGGGACACTATGCTTTTTAGGTGGAGTTGTGAACAAATCCAACCATTCTGGAGACTAATTTGGAACTATGCCCAAAGGGCTATCAAAGTGTGCATAGGCTTTGATCCAGCAGTGTTTCTTCTATTGGGCTTGTATCCCAAAGAGATCATAAAGGAGGGAAAGGGTCCCACATGTACAAAAATGTTTGTGGCAGCCCTGTTTTTTTTTTTTAGAGGCAAGAAACCGTAAACTGAATGGATACCCATCAGTTGGAGAATGGCTGAATAAGTTATGGTATATGGAATATTATTGTTCTATAAGAAATGATCAGCAGGGTGCTTTCAGAGAGGCCTGGAGAGATTTACATGAACTGATGCTGAGTGAAGTGAACAGAACTAAGAAATCATTGTACACGACAACAACAAGTTTATATGAAGATCAACTCTGATGGACATGACTCTTCTCAACAAGGAGATGATTCAGGCCAGTTCCAATGATCTTATGATGAAGAAAGCCATCTGCACCCAGAGGACTGTGGCAACTGAGTGTGGACCACAATATAGTATTTTCACTTTTTTGTTGCTGTTTGCTTACATTTTGGGTTTTTTTCTAATTTTTTCTTTTTTGAGATGATATTTTTTGTGCAACACGATAATTGTGGAAATATGTATAGAAAAAACTGAGAGAGAGACTATCCCTTATTCTCCTAATTTGCTTATAGTGTCACCCTTTATATCTATTTTGACCTTATCTTGACGGAGGGTATTAGGTATTGGTCAATGCGTCGTTTCTGCCATACTATTTTCCAATTTTCCCTGAACTTTTGTCAAATAGTGAGTTCTTATCCCAGAAGTTGGAGTCTTTGAGTTTATCAAACACTAAAATACATGTTTAACATAGAGTGGATTATTTGCCATCTAGGGGGTGGGGAGAGAGGGAGTGAAAAAATTTGCAACACAAGGTTTTTCAAGAGTGAATGTTGAAAATTATCCATGCATATGTTTTGAAAATCAAAAGCTTTAATAAAAAAGTATACCTTGAACTTGTTGCAACTTTGTTGAGGGTTGGGGATCCTTTATATCAGCTGAGGTAATACTTCTCATTCTCCAGCCAATAGGAAATTAGAAACAGCCAATTGGAGTTT
Organism: Sminthopsis crassicaudata; assembly: GCF_048593235.1. Classification (NCBI taxonomy): domain Eukaryota; kingdom Metazoa; phylum Chordata; class Mammalia; order Dasyuromorphia; family Dasyuridae; genus Sminthopsis; species Sminthopsis crassicaudata. Next base: position 180,806,829 of record NC_133619.1, on the reverse strand, counting down.
AGTGATGAGGAGACACAAAATCCCTAAAAATCAGGAATAAAATTATAACAGTTTTGGCCTATAACCCTTAAGAGTGCTGCTAAAGAATAATTGATTTCCTTGTTGAATCATTCAGCATTTGTCTTGTGTTGTTTAAGAAGACAGAACAGTATAAAACACATTTTAGAAAGAGAAATGAAAATATTTGAAACAAGGAAAACAGTACTTGGAAGGCTAAGTTTGAGTTCTAGACAATTCACTGAAGTTGAATAACTCATTTCTCTGTGATACCAGATATATGAGTCATAAATTAGGAGCTCTTTAAAGTTTCTTCCACTTTTAGTCTTTGAACCTGCAAACTCTTGTATGATAAAATTAAACAAAATTACACTTAAACATACAGTGGCTCATTTTTTCCTCTGGATCTTTGTTTATCCATTCTTTGGATCTAGAAATAAGATCTTCACCTTCTTTTTCTGTTTATCTGCTACCTATGCATTCATAATAATGACTCAATACCTCTGTTTATTTTCATCCTCTACTTTATAAAGAGAGATTCTTGGATTTACAAAAGTATCTCCTGTGGAAATCCTTTAAAAAGTGAGCTCTTGCATTTTTTGAAATATATTTTTCAAAATATATGTGAAGGTAGTTTTCAACATTTATTCTTGCAAAAGTTTGTTCTAAATTTTTGTCCCTTCTTCCTTACCTTCCCTCTCCCCTAAACAGTAAGTAATCTAATATTGGTTAAACATGTGCAATTCTTCTAAACATATTTCCACTTTTATCATGCTGCACAAGAAAAATCAGACCAAAAGGAAAAAAAATGAGAAAGAAAAAACAAGGAATTAAACAACAATAAAAGGTGAAAATACTATGTTGTGATCCACATTCAGTCCCTATAGTCCTCTCTCTGGAAGTAGATGGTTCTCTCCAATACAAGTCTATTGGAATTGCCTTGAATCACTTCATTGTTGCAAAGAGCCAAATCCATCACAGTTGATCATCACATAATCTTGTAACTGTTCTCTTGGTTCTATTCACTTCACTTAACATCAGTTCATGTAAATCTCTCCACGCCTTTCTGAAATCAGCCTGCTGATTATTTCTTGTAGAACAATAATCATAACAACAAAACAGAAAATACCATGAAAAGAAAACAGAGGCACTGCAATTTCTTACATGTAAACTAGTTTAACTAGTAATTAAAAAGACTTTTTGAGGCTAAGGAACTTGGTATGCAGCCAAGAATAACTTACCCAGCAAAAATGAGCATCGTTTTCCAGGGAAGAAGATGGACATTTAATGACATAAATGAATTCCATCTATTCTTGATGAAAAAACCAGACCTATATAAAATGTTTTCAAATACAGAACTCAAGAAATTTCTAAAAAGGTAAAAAGAAATCTTGAGAACTATACTTCTGTTATAAAAATATGTAAAGAATATATGTATAATTTGTCCTGGAAATTAGACGTGGAAAGGAAATTATATCATAAAAAAGTGTAAAGTGATGGTACTACATCTCATGAAGAGGCAAAGGTAACTTATTATATCTGAGAGAAAGAAAGAAGGGAGATGAACATAGTGTGTATCAATAGGCATATTCAATTTATGGTGAAACTTCTTCCACTTCATTGAAAAGTGAGAGGGAAGGAGTAAGCTAAGGGGAAGGGAATACAGAAATTGTGAGGAAAAGGAGTAAAATAAGGGAAGTAACTTTAAGGTGGGGGAGGGATACTAAAAAGGGAGGGCTGTGAAAAGCAAGTGGTGTTCACAAGTTTAATACTGGGTAGAGGGGTAAGAGGGAAGGAAAGGAGAAAAGCATAAGCAGGAGTTAACAGGATGGCAAGCAATATAGAATTAGTCATTCTAACCATAAATGTGAATGGGGTAAACTCCCTCATAAAGAGGAAGCAGTTAGCAGATTGGATCATAAGTCAGAATCCTACTATATGTTGTTTACAGGAAACACACCTGAAACAGGGTGATACATTCAAACTAAAAGTAAAAGGGTGGAGCAGAATCTACTATGCTTCAGGCAAAGCCAAAAAAGCAGGGGTAGCCATCCTCATCTCAGATCAAGCAAAAACAAAAATTGGTCTAATTAAAAGAGATAAGGAAGGGCATTATATCCTGCTAAAGGGTAGCATCAATAATGAAGCAGTATCAATATTAAACATATATGTACCAAGTGGTGCAGCATCTAAATTCTTAAAAGAGAAATTAAGAGAGCTGCAAGAAGAAATAGACAGCAAAACCATAATAGTGGGAGATCTCAACCTTGTACTCTCAGAATTAGATAAATCAAACCACAAAATAAATAAGAAGTCAAAGAGGTAAATAGAATACTAGAAAAGTTTGATATGATAGATCTTTGGCGAAAGCTAAATGGAGACAGAAAGGAGTATACTTTCTTCTCAGCAGTTCATGGAACCTATACAAAAATTAACCATATACTAGGACATAAAAACCTCAAAATCAAATGCAGTATGGCAGAAATAGTAAATGCATCCTTTTTAGACCACAATGCAATTAAAATTACATTTAATAAAAAGCCAGGTGAAAAATAGATCAAAAATAATTGGAAACTAAATAATCTTATACTAAAGAATTATTGGGTAAAACAGCAAATCATAGACATAATGAATAACTTCACCCAAGAAAATGACAATAATGAGACATCATACCAAAATGTGTGGGATACAGCCAAAGCAGTAATAAGGGGAAGTTTTATATCTCTACAGGCCTACTTGCATAAAATAGAAAAAGAGAGGGCCAACGAATTGGGCTTACAACTAAAATTGCTAGAAAAGGAACAAAAACCCCCAGACAAACACAAAACTTGAAATTCTAAAATTAAAAGGTGAGATTAATAAAATTGAATGTAAAAAAGCGATTGAATTAATTAATAAAACTAAGAGTTGGTTCTATGAAAAAAACCAACAAAATAGACAAACCCTTACTAAACCTGATTAAAAAAAGGAAAGAGAAAAAGCAAATTGTTAGTCTTGAAAATGAAAAGGGAGAACTCACCACTAATGAAGAGGAAATTAGAACAATAGTTAGGAGCTACTTTGCTCAACTTTTTGCCAATAAATTCGATAAATGAAATGGAAGAATACCTTCAAAAATATAGCTTGCCCAGATTAACAGAGAAAGAAGTAAGTAGTCTAAATAGTCCCATCTCAGAAAAAGAAATAGACCAAGCTGTTAACCAACTTCCTAAGAAAAAGTCCCCAGGACCAGATGGATTTACATGTGATTCTACCAAACATTTAAAGAACAACTAACTCCAATGCTATATAAACTATTTGAAAAAATAGGGATTGAAGGAGTCCTACCAAATTCCTTTTATGACACAGACATGGTACTGATACCTAAACCAGGTAGATTGAAAACTGAGAAAGAAAACTATAGACCAATCTCCCTAATGAATATTGATGCTAAAATCTTAAATAAGATATTAGCAAAAAGACTTCAGAAAATCATCCCCAGGATAATACACTATGATGAAATAGGATTTATACCAGGAATGCGAGGCTGGTTTAATATTAGGAAAACTATTAGTATAATTGATCATATTAATAATCAAATTAATAAAAACCATATGATCATCTCAATAGATGCAGAAAAAGCAACATCCATTCCTACTAAAATCTCTTGAGAGTATAGGAATAAATGGACTATTCCTTAAAATAATAACGAGCATATATTTAAAATCTTCAGTAAACATCATGTGTAATGGTGACAAACTGGAACTTATCCCTGTAAGATCAGGAGTGAAACAAGGTTGCCTACTATCACCATTACTATTCAATATAGTACTAGAAATGCTAGCCTCGGCAATAAGAGCCGAGAAAGAGATTCAAGGAATTAGAGTAGGAAATGAGGAAATCAAACTATCACTCTTTGTAGATGACATGATGGTATACCTAGAGAACCCCAAAGACTCTGCTAAAAAGCTATTAGAAATAATTCAGAATTTTAGCAAAGTTGTAGGATACAAAATCTACATAAATCCTCAGCATTTTTATACATTACCAACACAATCCAAGAGCAAGAGATAGAAAGAGAAATTCCATTCAAAATAACGGTCGATAGTATAAAATATTTGGGAATATATCTACCAAAGGAAAGTCAGGAATTATATGAGCAAAACTACAAAACACTTGCCACAAAAATAAAGTCAGATTTAAATAATTGGAAAGACATTAAGTGCTCTTGGATAGGCCGAGCGAATATAATCAAGATGACAATACTCCCTAAACTAATCTATTTATTTAGTGCTATACCAATCAGACTCCCAAGAAACTATTTTAATGACCTAGAAAAAATAACAGAATTCATATGGAAGAACAAAAGGTCGAGAATTTCAAGGGAAGTAATGAAAAAAAAATTAAGTGAAGGTGGTCTAGCTGTACCTGATCTAGAACTATATTATAAAGCAACAGTCACCAAAACCATTTGGTATTGGCTAAGAAATAGACTAGTCGATCAGTGGAATAGGTTAGGTTCACAGGGCAAGATAGTGAATAAAAATAGCAATCTAGTGTTTGACAAACCCAAACATCCCAACTTTTGGGATAAGAATTCATTATTTGACAAAAACTGCTGGGAAAACTGGAAATTAGTATGGCAGAAACTAGGCATGGACCCACATTTAACACCACATACTAAGGTAAGATCAAAATGGGTCCAAGATTTAGGCATAAAGAACGAAATCATAAATAAATTGGAGGAACATGGGATAGTCTACCTCTCAGACTTGTGGAGGAGGAAGGAGTTTGTGTCCAAGGGAGAACTAGAGACCATTATTGATCACAAAATAGAACATTTTGATTACACCAAATTGAAAAGTTTCTGCACAAACAAAACTAATGCAAACAAGATTAGAAGGGAAGTAACAAATTGGGAAAACATTTTTACAGTTAAAGGTTCTGATAAAGGCCTCATCTCCAAAATACACAGAGAGTTGACTTTAATTTATAAGAAATCAAGCCATTCTCCAATTGATAAATGGTCAAAGGATATGAACAGTTTTCAGATGATGAAATTGAAACTATTTCCACTCATATGAAAGAGTGTTCCAAATCATTATTTAATCAGAGAAATGCAAATTAAGACAACTCTGAGATATCATTACGCACCTGTCAGATTGGCTAAGATGACAGGAACAAATAATGATGAATGTTGGAGGGGATGTGGGAAAACTGGGACACTAATACATTGTTGGTGGAGTTGTGAAAGAATCCAACCATTCTGGAGAGCAATCTGGAATTATGCCCAAAAAGTTATCAAAATGTGCATACCCTTTGACCCAGCGGTGCTACTCCTGGGCTTATATCCCAAGAAAATACTAAAGAAGGGAAAGGGACCTGTATGTGCCAAAATGTTAGTGGCAGCCCTTTTCATAGTGGCTAGCAACTGGAAAATGAATGGATGTCCATCAATTGGAGAACGGTTCGGTAAATTATGGTATATGAATGTTATGGAATATTATTGTTCTGTAAGAAATGACCAACTGGAGGAAAACAGAGAGGCTTGGAGAAACTTACATCAACTGATGCTGAGTGAAACGAGCAGAACTAGGAGATCATTATACACTTCAACAATGATACTGTATGAGGATGTATTCTGATGGAAGTGGATATCTTCAACATAGAGAAGAGCTAATCCAATTCCAATTGATCAATGATGGACAGAATCAGCTACATCCAAAAAAGGAACACTGGGAAATGAGTATAAACTGTGAGCACTGTTTTGTTTTGTTTCTCTTCCCAGATTATTTTTACCTTGTGAATACAATCCTTCCTTTGCAACAACAACAACAACAAAATTCGGTTCTGCACATATATATTGTACCTAGGATATACTAGAAAATATTTAATATGTATGGGAATGCCTGCCATCTACAGAAGAGGGTGGAGGGAAGGAGGGGAAAAATTTGGAACAGAAGGGAGTACAAGGGATAATGTAAAAAAAAAAAAATTACCTATGCATATGTACTGTCAAAAATGTTATAATTATAAAAATTAATAAAAAAATGAAAAAAAAAGACTTTTTGATCTCTAGCCCTGACTCAAATATTGCACCAAGAGCTGAAAGCCAGCTATTAAAAAAATCCAAAAACCAAACTATTAAACTATTAAAGTTACAATCCCAAAAGAGATGCCGAAATGCCCCCACATGGATACTATTTCAGAGTCATGTCAGACAGATACTAATTTGAGAATTCTCAAGATGCCTTAACCCACTTTTTTGAATCTTTCTGGTACAGCATTCACTGTTAATATGTACAAATGTGGAACTTCTTAGAGTAGGACTTACAGAAATGTTTTTAATCTTTTTTTGAACCATGAATCCTTTTGGCAGTTTGATAACTATGGACGCCTTTTCTAGATAATATTTTTAAAGCCTAAAATAAAATACATAGAATTAGAAAGAAACATACTTATATTGGAAAAAGGATGTATTTTTTTTTCTTATTCAAATTTACACAGACTCTGGTTTATGAAACCAAGACTAAAAAGCTATGATCTCTTCACTTCAAAGATCATGATCTTTGCATTCAATCTGTCTGCAACCATCTTACACATGGATACTTGTCCTGACTTGGGGGCTACTGTTTGTACAATTGTTTGGGGCTTGTCACTATAGCTTCCATTGCCAATGGCACATGGCTATTCTCTTCTAGTTACCTCAATCTCTCCTCTCATACAGGAAGTCTGAGGGGCTGTAGTGAAAGGCTAGCCACTCCTAGAGACCCAGGGCAAATTTTACCATTTTCCCCAGAACCTCTTTTTAACCAATACAGAATATCCTATTTAGCTATTTAGCTTCTATAACATCCCTTTTAGAATCAATAAAACTGAAACAATTCACCATAAGAACAAAAGATCCACATCTTTTTGTCAATTTTATTCCTGCTTGGTTACTTGACAGATGGAGCTTAGATTGTTCTAATCTGGCACCATTACCACATTTTCTTAGGAAAGGGACTGCAGGAGATATTTAAGGGATTCTAATAAGAGCAGCTATATAGCATAGAATCGTGGAAAGATGAATACATAGCCTAGTGTATATATGGTATCTGGAAGGATGATTCCTATGAGGTTTTTTTTTATTTCAAATGAAAATGATTAGGTTAAATAGACTTCTCTTCCTTGAATCATAGATTGCTGAGAGCTCTATTTCTATTTAGCATATCTGGCTAGTAGCAGACTTAAATACTTTTTTAAAAATAGACTACCCACCCATTTTTGGATGTCTACTTCTGTTCAATAAAAGAAGGCTGTTTAATTTCCAGAAACTGTAGCTAAATTGTCAGTGATTGTGTAGGACATATTTCTCCCAGTTGAATTCTAATTTTGGGTAGCCCAGAATAGTGGAAACATCATAGGACTCAGAGCCAGGAATCTGGTTTCCAATTATGTATCACATTTAAAAGTTTCCCCTCATTAATCATCTTTTTGTTCAACTTTTGTTTTTGTTGTTTTACAGAATAATGCCTGATATATATATATATATATATATATATATATATATATATATATATATATATATATATATGTATATATATATATATATACACATTTTTGATTTTCATGATAACTCTGTAAATTCCATGCTTCCATTAGGAGGAGGAAATTGAGTCTGAGGAGGGTTAACTGATTTGCCCAGATCATAGGATTATTATCTAAGTTAAGATTTGAACTCGGGTCTTCTGGACTCTGGGCCTAGTACTTTATAAACTAGTTGATGTGACTATTTCTAGATAAAATTGGGATAATATCTCAGGGGGGCAGCTAGATGGCACAGTTGATAGAGTACTAGACCTGGACTTAGGACAGTAAGACTTCCTGAATTCAAATCTGACCTTACATTTGTGTGATCTTGTCAAATGAGCTGGAGAAGGCAATGACAAATCATTCTAGTATCTCTGTTAAGAAAACCCCAATTTGGGAGAGGGGAGGCAGCTAGATGACCTTGCCTATTGCTGGCATGAAATACTCACATTGCAATTTAACAGTTGACTCTATTGAATCAACTGTTCTAGCATACTTCCATTCTGACCCTTTCTCCAGCTTTTCCACTAAACTAGCTATCTGGATGAAGTATATACCTTGACTCAAGCCCTTCAAAGTCTTCCTCTATAAATTGAGGGTGCTTGACAAGAATGTCTGTAAAGTTCCTTTGATCTCTAACAGCCTATGTTTTTTTGACTTCAGAGTAATAGACAAGTGATTGGTTCTTCAGCAATGTTGTTTGATCCAGTTGTCCTCAAGATTCCATTTATAATAACATCTGTCCCTATCTCAATCCATGTGCTACACAGTTTTCTTGTAGTTGAGTCATTTTTTTAGTCATATACTTTTTAATGACCCCATTTGGGGTTTTCTTGGCAAAGTAAAGTGGTTGGGTGTTTCCTTCTCCAGCTCATTATATAGATAAGGAAACAAACCTAAGCAAATAGGGTGAAGTGACTTGCTCAAGGTCACACCGCCAGCATGTGTTTGAGGGCAAATTTGCACTCAGGAAGATGAGTCTTCGTGATTCTAGGACTGGCAATCTATGCACTGTGGCACCATCTAGCTGCCTCACATAGTTACTAAAATGATTTTTACTTAAGTATAGCTCTAAATCACATTACATCCTTACTCAATATGGCCCTCTGCTTGACTTATAAAGCCCTTCACATCCTGGTCCCAAACTATTTTTTTAAGACTTATTACACATTTATCTATTTCCCTTATTTTATAGTCAAATTAAACTGCTTTCCTCTGTTTTTTAGATTTGACACCTCTCATCTTCTTGCTTTATACTGGCTGCCTCCTGTGATTGCCATGGATCTTCTCCTCATTCTTTCCAAATGTACTGTGTATCACCACCTACTCTTCCAACTACTATTATCTGTCCTCCTTAGCTAGCTTGTAATTTTCTTTCTACATATTTATTCTGTTCACATTTATCAATCAGCCAATAAGCCTTTTTTAAATTCCTATTATGGGCCAAAGTTGTTGTTATTTGTCCTTTGTTTTGAAGAGGCTCATGACATCAGGGCAGTGAGGCGATGATAGACAAGTGAATTGGATTAAAGTGAAGCTGAGCAATGCAAGGTTTCCTGACTCACTTTCCTCTCCAGAACCATTTGGCCAGTTATAGATTAGAATGATTGGAGATGGCCCTGGATGTAATGGGAGACATTGGCCTTTTTAAGCTAAGAGTTAGGAAGACTTGAGTTTAAATGAGTTTCAAACCCTGGATAAGCCACTTAACCTCTGTTTGCATAAGCTTCTTCAACTATAAATTAAGGATAAAAACAGCTCTAACCTAGCAGAGTTACTGTAACTTTCAAATGAAATAATATTTGTAAAACACAACATAGTGATTGGCACATAGTAGGTACCATATAGCAGTTTATTCCTTTCTCCATTCTCAATTTTAGAGTGAAATGGTTGTGAGGCACACACGTGGCAAATAGTACTCAAAACTCCTGGTACTGTATAGCTTAGAAATCTTTTATCTGTTTGTAGAATCCTCACATAATTGCCATGGGACAGCTGGATGACATAGTGGACAGAGTGGTGAAGCTGGAGTAAGGTTCCTGATTTCAAATCTGGGCTCAGAATTTAGTTGTGTGACCCTGGGTGAGTCACTTTATCATGTTTGCCTCAGTTTCCTAAACTATAAAATGAACTGGAAAAAGAAATAGCAAAGGAAACCTGAAAACTGTGATTGTCATGGATCTTCTCCTCATTCTTTCCAAATGTACTGTGTATCACCACCTACATGAAGCCTCTCCAACTCTTCCAACTACTATTATCTGTCCTCCTCTGTCAAGGTCCGGTTGTCTCTAAGTTATCCTTCCAGCCTGCCATCTCAACTCTGTCCCAGACTAGACTAATTCCTTACCCTCTGGCCCTTCTCTTTTATCCTAGCAGAGACTGTAGTGAGAACTCAACAGGGCTTGTGAGAAAATACTTCAGCCAATAAACTTGCTCCTTTTAAAGGGGCATGTGAGAACTCAGGGGCTTGTGGGAAAATTACTTCAACCAATGAACTTGCTCCTTTTAAAGGTTGTGTAAACTCCTTTTCAGAACTCCTTTTAAAGGTGCAAATGCCTTTAAATATGTAAACTCCTCAGAAGTTCAAAGGTGTAAACTCCCCCTAAAGGCCAGAACTAAAGGTATGAATTCTGAGCTAGAGAATTGTTTAGATAACCTGAGTTATCACCTTGTAATCCTAACATCTCCCCCTTTCTTTTGATTTAGAACATAGGGTGATCATGGCCTTGAAACACAAATCCATCAATATGGGAGGTATTACACATAATTACATAAATTACATAAACATAACACATGCTAGAAGTGATGTAACAAATAACATGATCAAATAATCATAAATTGAGAATTTATACATGTCCATAAGTCCATTGTCCATGTGCCAAAAATCCAATAATTCCTGCAAGTTTTGAAGTCCTCCAATAGTCTCATCTTGTGTTAGGAAATCCAATGATTCCTGCTGGTTTTTAAAGTTCTTTAACAGTCTTCTTATTAGCCATGCTCTTTCAGTGTCACATGTTTCTTAGATCTTCTCCTTTGTTTTGAGGTTTTTCTCTTTTTCTGTCTCTCTTCAGGTGCTTGTTGCCACCTATCTATTTCCTTTTTCATCTGAAGAAATATAAGCAAACCCTCTCTCCCAGGCAGTTAACCTATCTAATTTCCTCCTATTTACTACTTTCTAAATCTCTTCTCATCATCTGGCAATTACATTGGAATTGTTTGCATTGGACACAGCCCTGTTGGATTAAAAGGCCTGTATTCTTTCCAAGTGTAATCCATTTCTGCTATCTGATTGTTTTTTGGCTGACTTATTGGGTAATCACTTTCTGCCATGTGATTGCTTTTCTGCTGGTTGATCAAATCAGAGTCCTGACCTTCTAAAGGCTCTTTGGGTGTAATCTTAGCTGCCATCATGCCCCACGTATTTTTTGATTGATAACTTGGAGCTGGGCTTCGCATCTCATTTCCCTGGAACAATCTACATTTGGAGGCCCAGTGGAAGCCCTTGTGACATTTTGGACATGGGGTTTTAGGTCTTCTCTCATCCTGTCTTCTCACTCTTAACTCCATATCTACACTGAGCTCTTAGATGTCCAATTTTTCTAAATTGAAAACATCGCCAAGTTTCTCTAGAAGTCCCTTGCCAGGAGGGACCCTGTCTTTCCATGTTTATCATAGTCTAGATGTAAAGAGCATTTGTTCCTACTGTAGCACAGCATCTTATGATCTCCTCTAAAGAAGCATTTTGTCTAGTCCCCATATAATTCTCTTGCAAATCTCATTGGCATTTTCCTTACCCAGATGTCTGGTCATTATTTCTGTAGCTGCATTTTTTCCAGTAGTTCTTTTGACAGCAGTTTGCAGATGTCCCACAAAATCTGCAAAAAGTTCAGTGGGACCTTGCTCTATTTTAGTGAAAGCCTCTCCCCGATCTTTCTGTCCAGGAAGGACACCCCAAGCTTTTATTGCAGCCTTAGCAATTTGCTCATATATTGTCATGGTATAATTAATCTGTTCCGAATTCTCTCCATACTGACCTTCACCAGCTAAGTGCTCAAAAGTGAATTGTGTGTTAACTCCTATTTCCAAATTGCATCTGACTTGAATTTTACATAATTCATGAAATTCCGCAAGCCATAATAAATTTTCTCCAGGTTCCAGACATGTCCTTGCTATGGATTTCCAATCATTCGGGGTTAGGACTTCATAAGACAAACCATCTAGTAACATTTTGACATAAGCTGATGTAGCCCCATAAAGGGAACAACCTTTTTTCAAATCTTTAATTTTATTCAAATTTAAAGGTGTATATCTTCTCCTTTTTTGACCTACAGAGTCAATCCCTTCAATCACAGGATATGCATGTATAAAATCACTTATATCTTGTCCTTCTCTCTTAGCCTAAATCAATGCTTTTTCTAATCTTGTCATAGGCTGCTTCACAGGTGATTCTGTTTGTGTTTCTGCCTCTTCCCCTCCTCCTTCTTCCTCCATCCCTGAAAGTGGAGTTCATGTGGGCCTGTCAATAATCTGCTCTCTAGGCGGGGTTGAAGCTTCTTCAAGAGAATCAGAGTCATCACACCCTAATTCCTCATTTAAATCCTCTTGCCCTTGGGCAAGATCTTGATTTTTCCATTTTTATAACTTCTCTTTCTCCTACAACTTGCTCTATAGTTTAAGGCTAATTGAACTACATTGTATATATAAAATACCTCTTCGGAAATTGAACGAGGCCCATTTTTTTTGCGTGAAATTCTTTCAATTGAAGTTCCACTAGCTTCCAGTTATCTTCATTTAGTTTTTCTTTCTCTAAGAACCAAGGGGACGCGTGTTTTAATGTGCTCAAGAGTTTAGCAATCTGTACTCAGGTTACAAGTAGACTCTGCTCCTCAATTATCTTAATTATACTCTCTATAGTACCACTCCTGGATGCGGCTGGAGCTGAGGCTGGGGCTGAGTCGGCTAAGGTTGAGGAAATGCCTTTAGCTAACATCTGCCCCATTTCAGCTATAAGAGATTACTGGTTTAGCCCTTAACAAGGTAAGTTCCTTATTTGTTTATTAGAATACTCACCTAATCTCTTGGTCACCAGAGGACTTCAGTGGAGGTAGGGTGTCTGTCCCTGTTTGGGCGCCAAATTGTGAAGGTCCGGTCGACTCTAAATTATCCTTCTAGTCTGCCATCTCAACTCTGTCCCAGACTAGACTAACTCCTTGCCTTCCTGCCCTCCTCTTTTATCCTAGCAGAGATTGTAGTGAGAACTCAACAGAGCTTTTGAGAAAATACTTCAACCAATGAACTTGCTCCTTTTAGAAGTTGTGTAAACTCCTTTTCAGAATTCATTTTAAAGGTGTAAACTCCTTTAAATATGTAAACTCCTCCTCAGAAGTTCAAAGGTGTAAACTCCCCCTAAAGGCCAGAACTAAAGGTGTGAATTCTGAGCTAGAGAATTGTTTAGACAACTTGAGTTATCACCTTGTAATCCTAACACTCCTTAGCTAGCTTGTAATTTTCTTTTTACATATTTATTCTGTTCAAATGACTGAACAACAATAACAATAACAACACATGATTCTCTCTGAGTATAAAGTCTTTTCTGGTTAGGTTCTCAGAGGCTGCTTCTTTCTTAGCAGTCCTGCCATTCTACCTCAAGGGTCTATTCTGTTTAACCTGTCTCCTCCCTCAGATAATTGACTCTCTGCATCTATATCTATCTCTGTTCCTGGATGCATTATTTCTGATGACCTGGCTGATGGAGCAGGGGGGGGGGGGGGGAGGGAAGGAAATTAATTTCTTCTTCTTGCTGGTGTGAAGACTCAGCAGGTCTCTAAAGTCTTAAATCCTCAACTACTGCAGTGGAACTCTCATCAATCTGTTTAAAACTCTCAGAGACTTGGATGACTTGTTTGCTTTGGTCCTAATCTAAGAGGTTCATTTTATAACAGTTATAACTTCGTAATAACTTTATAAAAGTTGTTGTTGTCTGTCATTTATGTTTAAGAGGACCAGTGACATCATAGGGTGATTATTTTGACTCATGGGTGAATTAAATTTAAGTAAGGCAGAGTTGTGCAAAGTTGTTCATCTCTCCCTTCCAGAGTCATAATGTTCAGTGGCAGGTCAAAAGTCAAGATGATTGGCAATATCCTGAGATGGAGTAAATAAATTGTTGTTATTGATGTCTGACCAAACTCTTAGAGTCTCATAGAGCCTGCTTCAGCAGACTTCATGACTGTTGGAGAATAATTAGAAGTGCCCAAAAGTTGGATGGGCTTCATTCAAGAGCTAACAGGAACCCTCTAACTAGAAATTTGCAAGCAAAGAACACTTGTGCACATGGTGGGATGATTTTTCAATTCACAGTGGTAGAAGGAATTGAAAAACATATCTTTGCTAAGAAAATCCCAAATGGAGTCACAAAGAGTTAAATGTGATTGAAATGACTGAACAACAGCAATATAACTCCCCTTGAGTGCAAATTTTCCACAAAGCCTTGCATTGCTTGGCACTAAACTTCACTTACAGTATAACTGTGCTGTTCAAAGTTTTTTAAGGGCATCTTCAAAGCTGATTTTTCACTAATGAAATTTCAGTTGGGGATGAAACAGGAAACAGAAAAGTGACTAGAAAATGAAAAATGGGAAAATTAACAAGTTCTCTGAGTCAACCTCAAAGTCTTCTTCGTCTTACTCTGATCTTTTACCTTGCCATAGATACTGACAAGCTATTAGTTTTGACTAATAGACTGAGGCAGGATTCTTGGTCTTGTGATACCAGAGGAGACAATATCACTTGAAAATAAAATTGTGGATGGAAGGAATACCCACCATTTTTTCCCATCCTCTTTATTCTGGTTACTTTGCCACTGCACTAGGATGGTTTTTCTAAAGTCTAAGCCTGACCATGTCTCTTTTGTGTTCAAAGAATTCTGGTGGCTTCCTATTACTTTCAAGATCAAATATAAATTCCTCTGGCTCCTTCTAGTTTTTCTAGCCTAACAGTTTATTCCTCTTCTTAAAAATCTCTAAATACATTAGCTTATTGGCTATTTCTTGTAGGATTCTCCATTCTCCCAACTTCATGCTTTTTCATTTGCAGTTCTTCATACCCAAAATGCTCTTCTTCACTTCTTCCACTTCTTGGTTGTCCTGGCTTCCTTTAATATTTAATCTACATACTATGGAGACATTTCCCTCTTCCAACCCTTGCTAATGTTTTTTTTAAATGTAGTCATCTTCATTGACCCCCGTTGGGGTTTTCTTGCTAAAGATACTGGAATGGTTTGCCTTTTCTTCTCCAACTCATTTTATAGATGATGTAACAGGGAAACAAAATTGTCACTTTTCCAGAGTCATGGAGGTGCCTGTGTCTGGATTTGAACTCAGGTGTTCCTGACTCTAGGGTCTATACTCTATCCACTGCACCATCCAGCTGCTGCTTCCCTATAGATTGTCTTTCATTAAAATTTGTGTGACCATGGACAAGTTTGCCTCTGTTTTCTTATCTTTAAAATGAGCTGGAGAAGAAAGTGACAAAACATTTCAATATCTCTGCTGAAAAAACCCCAGATGGGGTTACAAAGAGTAGGACATGACTAAAATGACTGAAAAATAAGTTAAGTGTTCTTTCCTCAGTGACATTTAGCACAGTGACTATCACAGTTTGTATTTAGTTATTTCAATAGTGTTCTTGGCAAAAATGCTGGAGCAGTTTGCTATTTCCTTCTCCAACACATTTTACAGATGACCAACTGAGGCAAACAGCATGAAGTGACTTACAAAAAGTGCTTTGTTGAATAACTGATTGGTCTGCCTCATACCTGAGCTTTGGGAAAAAGTTATAATGAATGATTGAAATTAGGTACCAAATTATACCCCCAGGTTGCAATACAGCACTAGAAATTGGCCATTGACCTGGGGTAAGAAATCAAACTAGTATGGATCCCAAGCTTGCCGTAATGTAGGGACCTCAAGACCATCTAGTTTAATTTGACTAATTTGAACAAGTTTTGAACTGATTTGAACAAGATCATATCACTACATGCACAAATAATCTTTGCTTGCAAAATTCTAGTAAGGGAGTGCTCATTGCCTCTTGAATGAAACCCATTTAACTTTTGGACAGCTCTAATATCAAGCTCAAATCTGCTTCTCAACAATTTATACCCATTGCTGCTTCTTTTGCCTTATTGTCTAAACAAAGTAAATACAATCCCTCTTGCAAATGATAGTTCTTCAAATATTGGAAGAGATATCATATCATAATGATAATTTCCTCTTCTCTTCACCAAGTTAAACATACCCAATTCTTTCAATGGATTTTGTCTGTTTACTAAAAATATACTGGGTATTGTCCTAAATAATCTTTTATTTGGTCTTCCAATAATAGACTCTAACTTTAATCTGAAAGGTTATCAGTCCAAATAGAAGAAGGATTTAATTACTGATTCTTCCCTGGCAACATTTTTGATTTATAGACAAGGGTCACTTCCTTTAGGTTCTCTCTGAAGCCTTTTGACTTCATCTCAATTTCTCTTTATGCTATTTAAAGATACATTATATTTTCTATAGTACTTATAGTACTTATTTTGACCTGATACACATTGTGTTATGCACATACTATTTATTGCACCCAAGCATTTCAGCTAGCAAGGCAATTGGTAAGATAACTTGCATGATAAATATTTGCTGAATTGATGTCTCTTTGGAGTAAAAATGATCTTCACTGTTTATACTGCAAGTGACGTATCTGTTTGTTGTATACCCAAAGCATTCAAACTGAAAAGAACTTTAGAGGTCATTCAGTCTAAGGACTTAATTTTACTGATTTGGTAGACCAAGCTTAAGAGAGGTTACATAAGTAGTCTCAAGAATATTAGGTGTAATTTTTCATAACCAAGCAAGCCAAAGTAAAGGAAGTAATTCATTAATTAGTAATGTTAACAAGCAAACCTGGGCAACAAGCAAGGTTTAAAGCTGAGAACATAATGCCACTTTAAACGGGTCCTCAATTATGATTTATTTCTCCCGACCTTTAAAAATCAAAAGAAAATTAAATGAAGAGTAAAAAATACCTATGTTTTAACAAGAACACTATAATTTTAAGTTTGCTTTTTAACTAGAAATATCTAATTTAGTCATCAACATATAATTGTTAGTATAATGCTAGCATGATTAGGATACATGTCATTTGGTTTAGTTAATCATATAGCCACCCTATAATCTTAGTGTACTTTTTAAAGGCAAAATTATTCATCTTAAAATTGATTGCCTGTGTAACATGTCTGTGTAAGGAGATCCTTCTAACACACCTGCAGGAAAAAGTAAAACAAATAAACCATCTGAATTTTTAAAACCTTTACTACTGAAGTCAGAGTTTTAGATTTCAAAAATTTGTCCACTCTTCAGTGAGAAAGGTTTTCATTTTTATAATTATTATGTGATGTTTGCCATTGAGTGCAAATAGGCCTGCTTTTGATATGATAGCCCTCTAATACTTTGGTTTATAACATCTGTTTCTAAAATTGCATCTCTGTAACATTTCTTGAAAGAATTTCAGTCTTCAAAATACCTTCAAGGTGAGTTCATGGAAGTTAGGGACTTTGGACTTTCTTCAAAGATACTGTCTGATTATTGTGGCAAGAAATGTCTTTGCAACGAAAGGCACACTGTTAGAAATGTCTGAGGTAAATATCCAAAATTATATATATGGCAATTCCTCCAAAACATCTGAGTTGGGACCATGCAGGTCCCACTAGGGAAAGATCCTTGGTCCATGAAAAACATCATGAAAAGCAGATCAGAATTGAAATGCTTTGGTGGTTTCCAGTTAAATTAAATTGTTTACTAATCAAGAAACCACACTTCAAGTTTTTTGTGTTTCTCATTAACGCTCAAAGTTCATAATGTAGTTTTTAATGTTCCATTTTAGCATTTCCTTTTAGGATTTTGTCATTTCTCCTTTTTTCTTCTTCTCCTTATAGACTTATATTCACTATCTTTCCATTGAATTGTGGAGGTAATACAAATAACAAGATCAAATGTAATGACAAAAAAACATATAAACCAAAGATCAGCGGAGAAGAAATTTTTTTTTTAATTTGACTGCATGCTTAAAGTCATTCTTATATTAAGATCGTCAACTTTCATGGTATTGTCCAATCTTTTTAAACCCGAAAAATATAATCATTACTTAACTGCACTACCAAGTTATGATCACTTGGGATATTTCTGTTAGAACCACAGAAAAATTCTCACCATTATTATTACTACTACTGATGATGATGATGATTTTTTTATTTTATATTCTGAAGAATTATCTAAAAGAGAGACTGAGATAGCATAGTTTAGGTTTTCAGTCAATACTTAGCAATCCACCAAACTTTACCAATTTGTGAGTTTTGTTTTATTGGTGTGGTTTTAAAGCATGGCTAGAATGCAAATATGACGGGAGAGGATGAATTGTCAAAATGAATATGAATTTAACATAGCATTAATTTTCTGAATTCTGGTCTTTTGGTCATCTTTCTTTTGTAATATATTAATTATCATAAAATATTCATTAGGTACCTTCCTCCATATGTCAAAGTTAGGCACAAATAAGGTATAAACTATACCCGATACATAACAGAGATAAAAATGAAAGCCCATATATCAGAAATAATAGGAAACTATAAAGTATTTACCGTATAGAGCTGTTAAATTGCCTACGATGTGTTAGTCTATATTGTTCACATAATTCTTCCTGTAACTGGGCTAGTGAAATTTTTCTTTGAAGGAAAAAGTTCCAGATTTCAACATGAAAGAAAAATGAAGATAAGGCCTTTGCCCAGAGGCATGTTGGCAACAACAGAAGCAATAAGCAGTATGTGGTGGGTCTATTACCTGTGTGTCTTTGGAGGGAATGGGATCATAGATATGGAGATGGAAAGAACCATAGAGGCTACCTCATCTAGAACAACTGTAAGATGAAGATAATGAACTCTACAGAGCTTGTGACATGCTGAGAATCAAGTATTGCAAAAAAGGCAATAGAGTAAATAACAATACTAGACACAAATCTGGCCCTCTGATTCTAAATCCAATCTTCTTTCCATTGTACCATGATCTTCTGAAGGAAAGTTCAATTAAATATGGATCAATTTTTATAAGCTCCATAGACTGTGGAATCAGAAGCAGAGAGGTAAATCATAGGGCAGATTGTAGGATTTAGAGCTGGAAGATGC
This sequence comes from Sminthopsis crassicaudata, assembly GCF_048593235.1. Lineage (NCBI taxonomy): Eukaryota > Metazoa > Chordata > Mammalia > Dasyuromorphia > Dasyuridae > Sminthopsis > Sminthopsis crassicaudata. The sequence continues at coordinate 180,788,060 of NC_133619.1, read as the reverse complement.
TTTGGGGTTCATCTGGTTCAACTGTTCCCCAGCTTTTCTCCCTACTTTTCAGTTATAGAAACTGACTCAAATTCTTAAAAAGTGAACTTTTAAAAAGCTCAAGAAAAATGAAATGACATCTATCTCAGTTGAAGAAGGGATCTGAATTTCTTCCAATTCAAGAAATGAAGGAAATTACTAGGAACAGGAATGATGTGATGTTATATGATTTTTTTTAAAGTAATTAAAAAGTTTAAAAAACAATGTAATTTGAAAAAAAATTAAAATGACATATTGGTAAGGATATTTTAGGAAAATATTTTTATTTGAAGTTTTTATTTCTAAATTCTATCCTTCCCTTATTTCTTCTTTGCGTATTCTCTCTGCTAGAATTTTATTTAATTTTCTTTGTATCACTATTCATTAGGGAAATTGGTCTATAATTTTTTCCTCTGTGTTGGTTCTTTCTGTTTTGGTCATGTATAAGCACCAAACTTATAATAATAGGAGTTTGGTTGGGACTCCTTTTTTTCTATTTCTAAAAATAGTTTGTATAGTATTGGGATAAGTTATTCTTTAAATGTTTGGTAGGAGTCACTTGTGAACTATCAGATTCAGGAGATTGTTTCTTAGAAAGTTCATTGATGGCTTATTCAATTTCTTTTTCTAAGACTGGTTTTTAAAATATTTTATTTCTTTTTTTAAAATCTGGGTAATTTAAATCTTTGTAGATATTAATCCATTTCATTTACATTGTCAAATTTGTTGGCATATAATTGGGCAAAATAACTCCTAACAATTGTCTTAATTTCCTTTTCATTAGTGATGGATTCACCCATTTCATTTTTGTTACTAGTAATTTTGGTTTTCATCTTTATTTTTTTTAATCAAATTAAGCAATGGGCCTATATATTTTATTTTATTTTTTCAAAAACTGGATTCTAGTTTTATTTATTAGTTTAATAGTTTTTTTACTTACAATTTTATTAATTTCTCCTTTGATTTTTAAGATTTCCAATTTGGTGTTTAACCAGAAAGTTTTAATTTTGCTTTCCAGTTTTTGTTTTATTTGTATGTCCAATTCATTGACCTAGTTTTTCTTTATTTTATTGATGTAAGCAATTAGAGATATGAAATTTCTCCCAAATACTTCTTTGGCTGCATCCCATATATTTTGATATATTGCCTCATTATTGTCATTTTCTTTAGTGAAATTATTTATTGTAGGATTAGATTATTTAATTTTCCCTTAATTTTATTTTTTTCCAATGTCCATTATTGAATGTGATTATTGCATTGTGATCTGAGAAAGATGTATTTATTGTTTCTGTTTTATTGCTTGTGAGGTTTTTATGTTTTGTGTAGGTGCCACACACTGCTTAGAAAAAGATATATTCCTTTCTATTCCCATTCAGTTTTCTCTAAAGAGCTATCATACCTAATTTTTCCTGAATTTTATTCACCTCCTTAACTTCTTTCTTGTTTATTTATTTATTTTTGTTAGGTTTATCTAATTTTGAGAGGAGAAAGTTGAGGTCACCTCCTAGTACAGTTTTATTATCTATTTTCTCCTGTGACTCATTCAACTTCTTCAAAAATTTACTATTCTTCTTCAAAAATACTAAAAGATTTGTACATATATGCTTAATATTGATATGACTTCTTTGTCTATGATGCCTTTCAGCAAGATATCATTTCCTTCTCTTTTAATTAGATCTATTTTTAGGAAAAGTTAAAAATAATATTATGTTATATGAATAAGGTATCAGGGCAAGAACTGACAGAGGAATTACATGGGTTAGATAGACTGGTAGTTCTGAAAACCTACTCACATCAGGAATGGGTTAAACAGGGAACAATACATACATACATATATGTGTGCAGGTATATATGTGTGGTATATTTATACCACAAAGGGTATAGCACCCTCCAAAATTTAGAAAGAAACAAGGGGGAGAGAATAGGACAAAATGCAATATAAATGGGTGTGAAGATTAATCAGAGTAAAATAGGATGTATAGATTAATGAGAAACAGGTAAAGAACAGGGAAAAGGTGACATAAGATAAAGTAGGGTACAGTAGGGTGTTTAGATAAATGGATAATATATAGAGAGAGTATTGGGAATGGGACAAAAAGGGAGGGTAGGGATGGGAGGAGGAGAAAAGAGAAGGATTTGTGGCAGGAGTGATGAGGAGGTTAAAAAGTAAGTTAATGTAAGTAGAAGAGTTGGCAGGAATAGGAAATAACACAATAACAATCATCAGGAGTAGAATTTATTAAAAAGTAGGGATAGTAATAGTTTATCTCAGGCAAAAATCAAACTTTAAAAAATTCAATCAAGAGAGAAATCTAAATTAAATGTCAGCCATATTAATATTGTTTTAGATGTATATGTATGTGTATATATGTTTGTGTATATGTGTATGTGTGTCCATGCTTAATTGTAGCCTGCTTGGGGGAGGTGGAAAGGAGAAAAGGGGGGAAAAATAAGGTAAACAAATTAAATAAATAAACAAAGCCAGTTTCCAGGAGGAGATACTGCACTATTGGTTACATAGTTGGAACAGAATTTGTCTTTTTTTATTTTTATTTTTTAATTAATTTTTATAATTATAACATTTTCTTTGACAGTATATATTCATAGGTAATTTTTTTTTTACAACATTATCCATTGTACTCCCTTCTGTTCCAAATTTTTCCCCTCCTTCCCTCCACCCCCTCCCCTAGATGGCAGGCACAGAATTTGTCTTTAAAACTACCAGATTGAGAGAGTTTCTTTACATTTGAATCTAGAAAGAGATGAAGTTGGCATCCATAGTTTGGATGCCATAAATTGAGCAGGGTGAGAAAAAGGACTATTTCTTACCCCTTTTAGGTCCTATGGCACCTAGAAACTGGCTTTGGGAAATTTATCCTTTTCAATTCTAGGTGCATAATTTCAGGATAGTAGTTACTGATAGCCCAATAGGGAAATCAAGAATCTGAGTGTCCAGGATTAAAGTACCCTAAAATAGTAGGAGTAAATCAATACTTTTTTCACTTAAGTCAGATACACTTCAGAACCTACCTCACCAACATGAATACATTTCCTCTATACACCCACCCAAATTTTGCCTAAGAGTATGGCTCCCTTTCTTTTGTCACCTTCTTCAGATTCCAGTTGTCATCTTCTAAGCCAAAGATATGGCAAATAAAATGTTGATATTGCTTATGTAATAGAAAAGGGGAGGAGACATTAACATTACTTCTGCATAGCCTATGTATGCCTTATGAAAATAGTTCTAAGATTAAATCTTATTAAGAGTAGTTTAACTCTTTGAGAGCAAGAAATTCCCTTTCCTCCTAGTCTTTGTATCTTCGGCCCCTAACACAGTGCCTGGTAAGTAGTAGTTGTATAATAGATGTTTGTTGACTGACCGTTGGACATATTGCCTGATTGGAACAGCTCTAAAAGAGTACACATTAGTGACTTCGTAGAGATACTCTCAACTATAGTTTGGAGGCCACATTCTTGTCTCTATTCCCTGTAGGTTTATCTGCTTATTCCTAAAATCTTTCACTAAATTTTCTGCCTTCTGAGATTTTAGGGAATTTCAGTCTTTCTTACTTATTTTCTCCCATCTCTTAACTTTCTGAACCCTTTTTCAAGGGGTGAGATCTGAAATCTGTCTCAGCTCCTCCTGTTCTAGGAAGTTTATGTTTTACTGGCCTTATTTTCTGCCCTAAGTGACTTTGGAATGGAATTGGCCATGCCAATCCTCCCCCTTTTCAGGCTTGGTAGAACCCCTAACATAAGTGGATGTCCTGCCCCAATTCCCTCTGTTCTTCGCCACATAGAGCTGCCATGCTTGCAATTCCAGCTAGAAAAGCTTCAGGCTTTTGGCTTTCTGGGTAATGGAGGAGAAATAGGGGTATGGCTGAGTTCTATTGCAAGCTTATGGGTAGACTTGTGCAGCCCCACCAAATGTGGTGGCCAGTGAGAAAGAAGGTGCTCAGTGAGGTCATTAGGGACTAGAGATTAGCTTCTCTACTCTCATTGATTAAAATCATTGGAAGGAGTTTAAGTGTGAGGCTGTGGAAAAAATGGAAATTGCTTGAATCTCTTGCAATAATTATTATTTGGAGTAGTTTGAGAAGCCATGAGAATCAGAAGAAGTGTCTAGTTTTACATTGCTAAATATAGGTCATGGCAATTGGAAGCCTCAACTAGAATTAGCCAAAATCTTAAAATGGGATCTGATGACTGTACGGCTACCAGCTTTCTTCCATGAAGAATTGCATTGGTACAGCAAAAGAAGCATATTGGTATTCTGTATTTGATTACAAGTTCCTTAAAGGGCTATTACCAGTTAATCCCTAAGGGGAAGGCTTCTGATGTTTTCATTTTTTGTTTGACAATCTCCTTTATGCCATTGGAACAATTACATTTTATCTCTGCCTCCTTCACATCTTCTATCAACCGACTGCTATGTTGTAGCAAATAATTGATCATTGGACTAACTTGAATTCTCCTACATTTGCCTCTAGAGTATCTACAAATACAGATGGAATTAGAGCTTAAACAAAGAGAGAAAATCTCCTTATATCAGAGCCACTGAAACTGGGAAGATGTATGATATGTTGTTGTTATTGTTTTTTTTTTTTAACTGGAGTTCCCAAAGGGAAATCATTAAATGGTTTAATTTTTCTGTCTTGATAAGGCATCATTAAAGGCAATTATGTAGGGAGAAAGGACTGTAACTTTGCTGCTATTTTGAGAATTTTGAACAAAATGTTCAGTTCTGCCCTCTCCCTCCCCCCATACTTGAATGAATAAAATGAGCAGGCACATTCTGTGACTCAAATGTTCAGGAAATTTCCCACAGATCACATAGGCTCCAAGGAACAGGTTTTAGATATTTAATAAACTAGGACATTGCTATGATTGCCTGTCTAAATTGAGATGCTTCAAAGAGAAACTGTATCTCTAGATTATAAAAAGCCTGTCACTACAAAGAGTCATAGAAGCATGATCTTAACATCATAGAATCATAAGATTGATTTTGATTTTGTCACTGAGACTGATTTCCTCATTTACATATGAAGAAACTAATATTTAGAGAGATTAAGTGACTTTCTCACAGTTACCCAGCTAGTATATGTCTGAGACAGAATTTAAACCCGGGTCTTAAAGATTTAAAATACTTTAACTTCTACTAGGTAGAGGGCATTGAGGGGACTTCTACCTTCAGTCATGAATCTATGCTTTTGGAAGTCTGCACACAGATGCAAATAAAAGCCAGTCTTGAGTTTAGCAAGATCTTGCTATTTGCATAATCTGAGGGGTGAGTCATTCCTGGGGAATGAGTAACAGGCAAATAACCCCAAGACTTGTGCCCAACTTCCACTACAGACAGAACTTTTAGAAAAAAAATATTTTACCTCCAATTGCACAACCATCTTCTTAATTAATATTTGTTGTATTCCCCAGGGCTGTTTGGCTTACCCTAGACATTTGAATGACTAATCCTGCTGTGAAGGTTACTATGAACCACTGTATATGAGAGAGCTAATTCAGGGACTTGTTTTTAAAAACTCCAATAGCCCAAGGAAATTTTTTGTTTTCATCCTTATTTAGTGGAAATCCTATTAATTGATGAGATCTGTTGTTTTCAAAGTGTAAGTTATTTACCAGTGCCAAATAGAGAGTGGTATTGTAGATTCAACATTCAGTGGCTCCTCCATGGCCTGCTGGAAAAAATTCAAACTCTTTAAATTTGTACTATTGACCCCAATTTACCTTTCTACTCTTCTCCTACATTAACACTTTGCTCTAGCCAAACTAATATATTTTTTTATCCGCAAAATATTCTTTGTGCTTTCCTGCCTCCATCCCTTTACTTATATTATTCTTTCCACTTAAAATGCAATGACCAAAGCACCTTTCTATTGCAATTCTTTACAACTTTCAGGACCAAATTGAAGTCACTTTCTCTCTGAAGTCATCCTAGACTCCTCCTTCCCAAAGTGAGCTCCTTCCTTTTCTGAACTCATAGCACTTTCCATCTTTATTACTCATTGAATCATATTCTTTCATGTTGCTGTCATGTATTAAAATTAATTAGTTAATTTTTAACTCTTCAGACACAGTAGACTTAGGAAATACAAACCAGAAATGATGTTTCTTGAAAATATGGACTCTGTCTTTTTGTTTTTGTTTCTCAGAGCCTAGAATGAAACAATGCCTTCAACATTGATGTGAACTGCCCAGTCCTGCTCATATAAAATAATGTGAAGTCCAGTTTATTGTTAATTCATCCTGTCTCCAATCTAGTCAGCATCTTTCAAAATATTCACAACAATCTACATTGTGAGGCAATTTTGATGGAACTTAACTTTCCCAGATTATCTCATTTCCATAAGTTAAGATAATCATAATGTAAACTCTTCACCATAATGGCAAACAAAAAGGAAGTTAGTTTTCCCAGGCTATTTTGATTGGCATATCTTTTGTTTTTTTTTAATTTAATTTTATAATTATAACATTTTTTTGACAGTACATATGCGTGGGTAATTTTTTACAACATTATCCCTTGCACTTACTTCTATTCAGATTTTTTCCCTTCCTCCCCCAACCTCCTCCCCCAGATGGCAAGCAGTCTTATATATGTTAAATATATTACAGTATATTCTAGATACAATATATGTGTGTAGAACCGAATTTTTTGTTGCACAGGAAGAATTGGATTCAGAAGGTAAAAATAACAGTTTACATTCATTTCCCAGTGTTCCTTTTCTGGATGTAGCTGGTTCTGTCCATCATTAATCAATTGGAATTGGATTAGCTCTTCTCTATGTTGAAGAAATCCACTTCCATCAGCATATATCCTCGTACAGTATCATTGTTGAAGTGTATAATGATCTTCTGGTTCTGCTCGTTTCACTCAGCATCAGTTGATGTAAGTCTCTCCAAGCCTCTCTGTATTTCTCCTGTTGGTCATTTCTTATAGAGCAATAATATTCCATAACATTCATATACCATAGTTTACCCAACCATTCTCCAATTGATGGACATCCATTCATCTTCCAGCTTCTAGTGATTTGGCATATCTTTAGGCAGGATTTAGACCTAGTCTGCCAGGTCTGGCTCCAGACCCCTCCTTTTCAATTCCCACCTTTTTCTCTGATCTCCCTGCAAAGCCTGCCCAAGGGTAAATTTCCCCTATAAAATATTTGCTTATGAGGAAGATCTTTGCTAAATTCTCCTCAGGACTAAGCACCCTCTGAAGTACTCTCTTCCTCTCACTCATAGTACTTTCCCTTTAATGGTGCTTCTTTCCTTACTCTAGCTAACTCTGGTTAGTCTAACCTTCCAGGCAATGGCTTTCTCCCATCCCATGAAGTACTTCTTTTCTCCTGGTTAGTTGTGAGTTCCACAGAAGAATTTGCCTTTTTCTTTGCTAACTATAAGCTCTCCCAACTCTATTTCATATTTGCCACCTCTGGTACCTATTTTATCTCTCTGTCTCAGTCTCTGTCTCTGTCTCTCTCTCTCTCTTTGTAACTTCTAAATAAACCTTCCTTTTGGCCATTGTGAACTTGTCACATGTTTTATTTTGAACTGGGTATTGTTATCTCGACCTCATCAAACATGGTGAGTGTGTGATTAATATTTATTGGTTGTCTCACATTTTTCCACTGGATAATTAATTTTTTTTCTACTGTTGCAGTGACAGCTCTCACTGGTATAAATGATTCCCTGAGGGTCTGCAATGTATTTCTAAGATGCTTCTTTAACCTAGAAGCTTGTAAACGTTAAGTATACTCTCTTGGGGTAAGTTGTACATTTTTTGGGGGGGGAAGAGGTTGATAGAGCATATTTCGATACAAATTTCATCTGTAAATAGTTTCTTAATATTGTTCCTCCTCCTGTCTTTTCTTTGACTGGATCTATTTTTGAGAATAGAAAACAATAATATCTCAGCTCATTTAGAATGAGTTCATTTAGAAAAGTGTTTATGGTTTTCTGAGATAGCTTTGTGACCTATAAGTCTGTGATTAGAGACGCCAGCTCACCTGACCTTCTGTGCTTTTGTGGATCTTATCCCTTTGAGACTTTAATATTGGATGCTCAGGCTACTTTGCCTCATCTAATAAAAGGAGCATTTCAAAAGGCCAATTACTACTTCATTTACCAGTGACCCCTGAGCTTTCTACCTCTTCCTCATTTCCTGGATTACATTAGGAAACAGATGCAATTATATCCTCTTCCCTTCTAAAACTGACTGCTTGGGTTATTTCTTGTGTGAGGACGGTAAAATTATACTATTGAGTCATAAGATTACAATGTTAGGGTCCCCAGGTCAGTCAATGTTTCAGGTATGATGGAAGAATGTGCAAACTCAGCTTGTCTCTAAGTTAAGGGGCAAAGATTTATTAAGGTTTTAATAGCAGTCTAAATTCCAAAAGAAATTTGGAAGTTGCGGGGGTTCTTAAAGGTGGAAAAAGTGGTCTGCTATGTACTTCATTATTATCTCAAAAACTTTATCACTGACCAACATATTATTATCTGACAGCTGCATTGTCTGTGTAACTATACTACCAAGCTAGAATATTTGATAGGAAATGTGACATGCATATTGATAGAAAGGGTAATTCCTTCTCTTCTTTAGCCATTCCAGAACATGATATCCTGTTACTTCTTTCCATATATTATCTGTATAATCTACTTAGTACTTATGCATTGCTTATTGTCTGATCTATCTCATTCTGCTAGTCTGTGGTTGTTGATTCTTAGAGTGTACATAATCAACTGATAAACATTTATTAAGCACCTACTATTGGCCAGACATTTTTGTGCTAAGTTTTAGAGATGCAAAAAGAGACAAAAGATACCTTACCCTCAGGGATATTATGATCTAATGGAGAGTGTACATGTAAACAAATATATACAATGGCAACTATATAAGGATAACTAGGAAATAATTAAAAGAAAGAAAACATTGGCATAGTTTTCTGAAGAAGGTAAGATTTTTAGTAGGAAATTAAAGGAAGCCATGGAGGAGTATAAGGTTTTAGATTGTAGAACCTTGCCTATTTTACCTGCTTTGTGTAGTGACTCTCTTGACTTCTTTCTTTACTATTCCATAGCAGGAATCTCATCCAGAAAGTGTGCTATGTAACCCCTTACTTTGACTGTTCAGTTCCTCCCAGAATCTCTATTTTAAGGAAGGTTCCAAGACAAGTCATGTTTCCTCTGTTGTTCCTCTCATGCTCCATGCCTAATTCTTTGGGCTTTTTTTCTCCACTATGGCCCTAGTCTCTCTCCTGACTCCTAGCTTTTTAGTTTCTTCCCTCATTCTTACTTTATTAGAATATAGGGCAAGAACTGTCTTTCTTTTTTTTTTCTATTTCTATTTCCAGGGTTTAGCATAGTGTCTGCCAACAATAAGCATTTAATAAATACTGGTTAACTTGAATTTTTGACTACTGCACAAAGTACTATCTAGGATGATATGATGATAAGCATAATGATATTAAAATCTATTTACTGGTATTAATGTAAATTGTGTCCCCTTTGATTTTGGGGGGCCCTGAGGCTTTGTAGGAAGTTCCTGAGTCTCAAACTCTTCTCTGAAAGAGACCCACCCTCAGGGAGCCAGAGGGGTGGTCTCATTCCTTTGGAGATCTTGGCCAAGGACTCGGAGTGGCACCCTCTATTGAGTTGAAGATTAGTCCGGAACCACTCCCAGTAGCTAAAACTCCCAAGATAAGGAATTTCTTTTCAATTTGAGATCTAGGCCTGGGACATTGACAACACTGAATGAATATCATTCAATTTTGAATTGAAGCCTAAGCCTCAGATGGCTAATAAAAGAGAGCTCTGAACCCTGAATCTTTGGAGAAATCCTAAACAGAATTATGCTCGCCAAGGAAGCTGTTTCCTTGGCAAGCTGCCCTGCCAGGACTTTTGCCCACTGGTGAAGATATTTTCTTCTCAATGCCAATGAATCCCTTTTTGCCACACAAATTTCAGCTTTGCCAATTCTTTTACATAGAACCTGCATTGACCAGAGGGGATTTCCCACCTAGTTCTCACACCTCATCACAACTACCATTAACCCCATAATTTGCATCTCATCAGTATAAGAGTGATTGATTGTTGCCTAACTTAATTAAGTACTTAATAAATGCTGTTTGAGGGGCAACTAGATGGCACAATTAAGAGAGCACCATTTCTGGAAGACCTAAATTCAAATCCAGGCTCAGCTTTTACCAGTTGTGTGAGCCTGGGCAATTCACTTGGCCTCAATTACTTTTCTCCCCAAATGCTAATTGATTGATATTCCTTCTGATGAATTTGAGCATATTTCTCTCCCTATAGAACATGGTATCCTATTAGTACAAATGACAACTTTTGATTGATTTCCCATAAATAGGGCTGCTCTCAAGAATATTGGCTGGCTCACAAGGACAACTTTTTATTTTAAAAACATATGCATAGTTTTCAACATTCACCCTTGCAAAGCCTTGTGTTCTAAATTTTTCCCCCTCTTTCCCCCACCCCTTCCCTAGATGGAAAGTAATCCAATATGTGTTATCGAGAATGGTTCTAGTTTGTCCCCATTACTTGTGATGCTTCCTGATGATTTTAAATAGATGCTCCTGATCATTTTAAGGAAAACTCCATTTATTCCTATATTCTTTAATGTTTTCACTAGGAATGGGTATTGGATTTTGTCAAATGCCTTTTTCTGCAGCTATTGAGATAAGCATATGATTTTTGTTAGTTGGTGTGCTAATAGTTTTCCTAGTATTGAACCAGCTCTGCATCCCTTATATAAATCCTATTTGGTCGTGGTGTATTATCTTTGGAATGATTTGTTGTAATCTCTTTACTAATATTTTATTTAACATTTTTGCATCATTTCCACTCTTTCTGTTATTGTTTGCTTGCATTTTTGTTTTCCTTCTCAGGTTTTTTTACCTTCTTTCTAGATCTGATCTTTCTTGAGCAGCAAGATAATTGTATAAATATGTATACATATAATGTATTTAATATATGCTTTAACATATTTAACAGGTATTGGAGTACCTGCCATCTAGGGGAGGGGTGAGGGAAAGGAGGGGAAAAGTTGGAACAGAAAGTTTTGCAAGGATCAATGTTGAAAAACTATCCATGCATATGTTTTATAAATAAAAAGCTACAATAAAACAAAACAAAACAAAACCCTACAAAAACAGAAGGAAACAAAATTTTTGCATCAATACTCATTAGAGAAATTGGTCTATAATTTTCTTTCTTTGTTTTGGCCCTACCTGATTTCAAAATCAGCACCATATGTGTCTCATAATAGGAATTTGGTAGGGCTTCTTCTTTCTCTATCTTTTTTCAAATAGTTTGCATAGCATTAGAATTAATCATTCTTTAAATATTTGATAGAGAATATATGTTAAACATGTGCAATTCTTCTTTACATATTTTCACAGTTATCATACTGCACAAGAAAAATCAGATCAAAAAGGAAAAAAATGAGAAAGAAAACAAAATGCAAGCAAATAACAACAAAAAAGGTGAAAATACTATGATGTGACCCATACTCATCCCCACAGTCCTCTGGATGCAGATGGCTCTCTCCATCCCAAGTTCATTAGAACTGGCTTGAATCACCTCACTGTTGAAAAGTGCAATGGAGGACAGATTCTTATTTATAGAATCAGAATAGAAGCAGTGTGGTATAAAAGGTCAAATGGCCTGGTTCTGTTATTTATTAATTGTTCTCTCACCTATCAAAAGGAGAGGCTGAATAGATTGCTCTTTCTTTATTTAATGTGTCTGTGATTTTAATGATAATGATTTTATAGGCCACCCCCTTCCTCAATTTAAAAATGTGGATTTAGTATCATATTATTTAATCAGGAAAATAATGGCAACTGTAAAAACAATTAAAATTTATCTAAGATAGAAAGATGAAAATGTTGAGGTTCAAAAAGGAGATTGCAAAAGGCTGGGGTCACAGATCAGTGTTGTGAAGTGTCTCAAAAAAATTTTCAGGCTTGAAACTATCTCCAAGTCAAGTGGCAAAGTTTATTGTAATTGTAATGCCAATTGAAGTGGGCTAAGTTCCAAAAGGATTTAGCAAAGAACCAGGAAAAAGGACATACATTTATAGAAAAAAGATAGATCAGGTGCTTCGCGTCACAGATACACTAATTTTATGGCCTAAGAGGTAGAATGAGGAATGATATATTCATATTGTCTAGAATGAGGAATGATATATTCATATTGTCTCAGGAATTTGGTTATCACTGACCAGCCGATTATCTATTTGACAGTCAGCAACATTTGTAGGACTATCCAAAGGCCAGAAGACTTTGGACTCAGATAGATTTTTAGAGCAAAAAACTGCTGTTTCCCCTAGGAGCTCTACCTCATCGTTTCCCCTCTCAAACAGTTTCAACCCCAAATTCACTTGGGACAAAGGGACATAGAGATCTCATCTTCTGAGCTGCTTCATGCTTAGTAACCTGAAAGCCTTCCCTTATAAGACTGAAAAGGCTCAGAGAATTTTGCTAAAGGGGATCAAATCTATTTAAAATTAATTATGATCTCCACTCTGTATATCATCCTCTCTACCCTATGATTAATGCCTTTTAAACATTATGATACTTGCCTGAGCCTAGGCCACCTGAGCACTCCTTTCATTGTGTATAATGTCACTGTTCTACCCATTTCCCCTACTCCTTTGAGGAAACAAAAGCATATTAAGTTCAGGGGACTCCATCAGTGATATGTTTCCCCTAGGAGCTGTACCCCATCAATAGAACATTAGAAAAAGCCCTGACTCTGCTAACAAAGGTTCTGGTTCAAGTTCTGCCTGTGAAACTTATTACCTATAAGTCACCCAACTTTTTTGGGTCTTAGTTTTGTCGTCTTTAACATGACTTGGTCTAGATGGCCTCTGAATTTCCTTTAATCAGTTGAAGGAACATTTCCCTGCTGGATGGCATAGTGAATAGAGTGCCAGACCTGGAGTCAGGCAAACCTGAGTGGTAGTCTTGCCTCAGATACATTAGCTATATGAATTTGGATAAGTCATTTCATCAAATGGCTTTCCTTTTCTGTAAAATGGAGATAATAATGTACCTATCTTCTAGAGTTGCTGGGAGGATAAAATGAAATAATATTTGTAAAGTGTTTTACAAATCTCAAAGTGCTATACAAATGCTATTCTTCTTCTCCCAAAAGGAGAACTAAATTTAAGATTCTGTGATAGTTCTCCCCATATGTAGTAACTCTTTTGTATCTTTAAACCTTGTAAATATACAATAAATAAGATACAATTATATATTGTATTTGAATCAATTGGTTCAAGTCAAATTATAGGATGGAAGGCAAATAAGTTTTAGGAAAAAATATATATTAGGAGCTTGTGTCAGATTCTCTCCCAGTAACCATAATCTAAAAATCTTCCACTAAATCCCATCTGCTCATCTCTGAAAGAATCACTGGTTTCTTTAGCAAAGAATTTTTTCTGGATAAGACTGATTAATTTTTCATGCTTTGTAATTCCCTGACTCATCCCATGCAATGACTTGACTCTTAAATGGCTGTTATAAATCCAATCATATTTTATAAGCTCTAGTCAGCTAGACTCAAGCAGCTGTGTTTTCTGGATAGGGCTGGTCATTAATTCTGATGGCAAAATTTTTAAAAATCAAGATTTTTAACTACACTATAGATTTTCTATAACCCAACAGTGTCTTCACAGAATATTTATTGAAACACCAAAGTCTAAATCATCTTAGAAGTGGAATATGTCCATAGAATCATAGAATATCGGTGGAATGTAGCAAAGAATGAAAGATCTTATAAGCTACTCCCCCAGTTAATATATATATATATATATATATATATATATATATATATATATATATATTTACTATCAAATTTCTTAATGAGGAAAATAATAGCAAATGTAAAAAATATTATTCACCTAAGACAGAGAAATAATTTATCCTCAGAGTTCAAATCAAGCTTCTTCGTTATATTATATCAGATTTAGAAACAAACACAAACCTACTTTCCTCCTCTTTCCCCATCTCCCCTCTCTCCTCTTCTCTTCCTTTTTTGTCATTGACTACCTCAGATTACTCATTAAGAAAGAGATAAGAAAAGAGATGAACAGACAGAGAGGCAGATATAGACACAGAGACAGAGAGACAAAGTCAGAGAAGCAGAGGAATAGAGTCAGAGACTTGGAAGCAGAGATATAAAGGTAAATACTATTGAGGAATTTGCAAGTGAAGGAGAAAAGTTTCTTGCATTTAAAATCATTACTTTTGCCACCCAAAGTGGACTGCCTTAGAGAAGACTATCCTTGAATTTACTACTAGTTTTTCTTTGTATTTTCTTTTTAAATCAGTTAAATTTAGACTATGGGGCTTTTGTGTAAAGAGCATAGTTCAATACTCTATCATCATCCTACTTTTAGGCATACTGTGTCTGAACTGGGAGACTTGGAAAAGTACAGGTCACTGGCTGCTTTGAGTCTTTTTTTTTCTCCTCCTTTTCCTACTATCTTATTTAGCATCTCTGATATTCACAATAATGATCTTTAGAATATTCTATATTTGAAGCAAATCAATCTTCTTAACCCCTACAATATCTAGGTCTACCTCTACTTTTCATTTGGGTTGTAATGTTTTAGGTCTTAGTATCATCTCCAGTGTTCTCAACTCTAGATATTCCCTTTTTTTTTTATCACAACTTCCTTCACTTTTATTCAGTGCTTCACTCATCCTGAACCTTCCCTTCATCTTTATTTTGAGCTTTTATGCCCCAATTATTTTCTGTACACCTAATCTTTTATTGTTGGTCTGAGTTTTCTCTCTTCACAGTTTTGTAGTTTTCATTAGCTATTTCAATAAAGTAGTGTCCACCACCTTTGAATCCCTTTCTTAGTTACTACCTTAATGATTTTCAGCTCTAACTAGCTATATTCTCTGCTCCTATTCCCATTTTGAATGCTAATGAGGGTGAAGTAAAACTGTTAACTTGCACATTAAGGAGCTAAGATTCCTGAATTTAAGTCAAGACCTTTATGCCACCCTGCCATTTTATTTCACATTATTCCTCTTGACATTTTCCATCCAAACAAAATAGACCACTAAAAAGTTTGCATTCATATCATGACTTCTCTTGTACCTCTGCATTTGTATGGATGATTTACTCTGCTTTCTACATTTTTCTTGCTCTATTTAATTTTTTATTTTCCTCAACCCCCTTCTGTTTTTTGAAAATTATTCCTCCCCTGCCTTTACATTTTTCTAGGCACTTTGGTTGGATCTCTCCCAGTAAGGAAAAACAGCAGATAGAGTTCTTGTTGTGGATTCACTAGGATTGACCCTAGACACCAGTTGTGTGATCCTGAACAAGTTTCGTTAACTGTTTCTTTAATTTTTTTTTTTAATGCAGTTTCTTTAACTGTAAAATGCAGATAATAGTATGAGGATAATGTGTAAATTATATAAGGCTGGAAAGAAAGACAATTCAGCATTATTATATGTAGGCACTATGCAAAATATCTCATACAAAAATCTTGGGAGCTAAGTGCTATTATTATCCTAATTTTACAGTTAAAGAAACAAGAGACTGAGAGAAATTAAATGGCTCACCCTGGGACACTTACCTAGTATCTCAAGACAGATTGGAATTCAGGCTTTCCTGACTTCATGCTTGGTGCTCTATTCACTGTTTTATCTACCTGATTTTTGATAATATTTGCAAAATGCTTAAATTAAGAAGAAGGATTCCATGCATAGAATGCAGATATAGTCAGAAAACAATTATTAGAGTCATTTCCTTTTCTTAACCTTCCCAATAACATGGCATTGTTTCTTTTAATTTGGGATGAATTGAGATGATGTTGTTCTTTTCAGTATGAAGAATAATTTAATCCATAACTTTGAAAAAAATGTAATTTAATTTGGGATGTCCAATGCTACCTTTATAGACTGATTTGAAATAGTTTATTTATCAAGTTCACCAGCTATTTCCTTGAATATTTCCTTCCTTTCTTTCTTTCTTTCTTTCTTTTTCTTTCTTTCTTTCTTTCTTTCTTTCTTTCTTTCTTTCTTTCTTTCTTTCTTTCTTTCTTTCTTTCTTTCTTTCTTTCTTTCTTTCTTTCTTTCTTTCTTTCTTTCTTTCTTTCTTTCTTTCTTTCTTTCTTTCTTTCTTTCTTTCTTTCTTTCTTTCTTTCTTTCTTTCTTTCTTTCTTTCTTTCTTTCTTTCTTTCTTTCTTTCTTTCTTTCTTTCTTTCTTTCTTTCTTTCTTCTTCTTCTTCTTTTTTTTTTCTGAGACAATTGGGATTAAGTGACTTGCCCAGGGTCATATAGCTAGGAAGTGTTAAATATCTGAGGCCAAATTTGAACTCAGGTCCTCCTGACTTCAAGACTGGTGCTCTAACCACTATACCACCTAGCTGCCCCTGAATATTTCTTAAAATTTCTTGAATTGTAAACAGAAAAAAAGTATATTTTTGGGTATATATAGTCAACATCAAAAAAAATACAGAACAGATATACCATAATAGAATACAAAACAGATACAGAAAATTGAAGGATAGTGACCCCACTTTTGTTTGTCCATTTTCAGTTAAGTCAGAACAAAGACAAATATGTTTAAACTGACACATAGAGAATTTAAGTTAGAAGGAATCATTTAAGAGTAAACAGTATAGATAATCCTTCCTAATAGGTATTTTTTCTATTTGATCAATCTGGAAATAGCTTCAACCTCAAAAGACACATAACAATCCTTCATTATCAAATTCAATGATTGCAAAATCAGAGTTCTTCTCTTCTAAGTTCAATGTCACCAGAAAGTTCCTTCTGTCATCAGCACTTCCCATGTTCCTTTTTTTTTTTTTTTTTTTTGCAAAGGGTTTTGGCTTCTCAGCACTATAAAACAATTTGTCTTACACTCATTAATGTGTCACACATCATTTTTCTTCTTAGGGAGAGGTACTGACAGAGACCAGTATATCCCTTCTGCCAAAAATCAGGGAGGGAAGCCAATGCTATCATTTATGGCCAACAATTCTCCTGTGTATGTCTCTTCTTTTCTCATAGGAATGATTTTTATATCCCTCAAAACTTTCCCTCTCACTTTTATTTATGTCATGGTATCTATATCTATATCTATATAGTTACTTATAGGGGATATAGATAGATAATGTTTATATCTATCTGTCTGTCTGACTCCCACATAAGCTCTGACAATACTTAACCCAGCCTCCTCTTTCATAAAGGAATCTTGGATCTTGAACAAGATTATAGATCCTTTTCATGGTTTTAGGAGTATTCCTTAAGTATCAGAGTTGATTCTCTAATATTACCATCCTCAAGTATTATTTGTTGATAAACATTTCCATCAGCCAGAATTAAGTAATTTTAACTTTTTTTGGAGGAGGGAAATTAACAAACCTTTATTTTTCTTCCTCTCACTTTTCCCTGTTGAAGAAAAAAGCCCTTATAATAAATATGCATTGTCAGTCAAAACAAATGTCTACATCATGTCCAAAAATGTATATTTCATTTAATATCAAGTCCATCATCCTTTTGTTAGGCAGTGGGTAGCATATACACCCATTGGCTTTCTGGAACTGGCCATTAGATTGAATTGTTAAGATGAAGTAGCTTTTAAAAAAAGGAAATTATTTGGGTCAGCAAAAACATTTGGAATTAAATATCCTTCTAAAAATCTGGGCCACACTCTTCTAGAAATAAGCATGACATCCAGGGGAGAGAATACATTTGTCAAAGGTATTATTCATGGTTCAAAGTCTCTACTAGTGCTCAAAAATTTCTTTAGACATAGTGTCGATTTTTGGTTTTGTCTTTGTTTTGCTTTTTGCAAAGCTATAACTCTACATCCAATATGTCACTGACTTCCAATGCAAACACTGCCATTAGTCACAACTACTCAATAAGCATTGTGCGTCAGGATGCAGCTAAGACACCAATGGGAAAATGGGAAGTTCAATATTTTATATGCTCTTTGGATAGCCCTCCTCTGTCAAGAGGATAAGGGGAAATGGGGTTGTAGAGAAAAGACAAAGGCTAATGCTTCTCTTTTGCTTCTCTTTTCCAGGTAATTCTTCCTCAGAGATTTTGTTGGAATGCCATGCTTGCTCCAAACTTGTGAATGACTCCTTTCTCAGCTTGCTTGATAATTTATATGTGACCTCTGGGGCTTGTCCAAATTTCCTTAGTTTAGTCAATATTACTTTAGTTTCAAGGACATTTTATACTTTGTCTAAAAGCACCTAAAGTCTATGAATTACCTTTTTTTTCCATAAATGTATTTTAAAAATAAATTTTTTGATTTTTTTTTTACATTACCCCTAGTATATCTCTTTCTTTGGTAAAGCATACCATATACTAAATATTTTTAAAGACAAAAAAAGAAAATAAAAAAGGAGAAAAACTCAACAAAACTGATTAATACATCAAAAAAGATAGAATTTATGTACAATGATCCATATTTTGTAGACTATCTTCTATATCTCTTCTTTGGAACTATGCTTATTTTTTGATATTTCAACATTAATTTTTTTCGGGGTGGTTATCTTTTCTGTTTACATTACTGTGGTTTCTTGGGTTCTTGTTTCTCGCCTTATTGTTACTTTACTCTAAATCACTTTATACAGATATTTCTATTCTCTGTATTTATTATATTTTTCATTTCTTTAAGCACAATAACACTCTATTGCAGATTTTAACACACTTTTCCCTTTGTAATCTAATGTATTTTATGCATTTAAAAACACTTTCCTGAGTTGGGAGTTTTAGGCTTTACCAGATGGACATAGAGATCTATGATCAGAGAAAAATTAAGAATACCTAGTTTCAAGCCCATAACTGAGGGATTATTTTTTTTGGCAAGTTAATGTACCGTGCCACTTAATATTACATGTAACTGGAATAACATTGAGCAGAAAAACATTCAGATACACTGATAAAACCTTGGTAGAGTCCCAGGACTCATATAAAAATTGGAAAGCTGGGGTGATAACTGAGGAATTAAGTCCTTTACAGAAAAAAAAAGAATTTCATGCAACAAGTGAATGCCAGGAAATGTCAGCATTGTTCCTCCTAAAAAAAGAATGACTCAATTCATGATTTTGTCACACTTACAAATTACATGTGCTTAATGCCTCTTATCTTTAGTCAGTGCTTCTGACCTTTGTTTTCTAAAGTGGGATAACATTTTTATTACTTAGCTCACAAGATTATTGTAAAAATCAAAGAAAATTATACATGTAACTCTATTATGAACCATAGCTGTCATTATTTGTAATATCTCAGGTTCTTGTTAGAATCTGTAGTATAGGAAACTGATTTAAAAGAAGTTATTATAATGTATTGAGGGGTGACAGTTGCTGGCCAAGATTGTTCATGAAATTTTGAGTCCAAGTGCTTCTAAGATCATTCAACTTGGGATTAGACAGACATAGAGTACATGTTTAATGAATAGTTGATTAAATTTGACAAAGCCCCAGTTTATTTCAAATGTTGTGTGTGTGTGTGTGTGTGTGTGTGTGTGTGTGTGTCTGCCTAATGGATCCATATCCAAGATTAAATTGTTCAATTGTGGAGTTTTCTTTGCAAAGAAAGTGGAGCAGTTTGCCATTTTATTCTCTGGCTTGTTTTACAGATTAGGAAACTGAAGCAAAAAAGATTAAATGACTTACCTAGAGTCACATAGCTAGTCTGAAGCTAGATTTGTACTTAGGAAGCTGAGTCTTCTTGATCCCATTTCTGTCTGTCTATCTACTGTGCTACCTAGGTGCCCATAATTAGGATGCTGATTTTAGTATGTTGATGATAATCTCAGTCATTGTGGGGACTCTCTCCACAGGCACAATTTGCAACCTATTTATGCTCTCTAATCCTGTGTGATTTCTTAACTTCATAGAAAAATTTTTAAAAATTCTATTTTACACATATAAAAATGATGCTATTGTTATTTCCCTGGTCATAGGAAGTAGACTTTGAATTGTCTTTGTAGTCCCATGGGTGGAGTTTATACTCTGTTGCCAGAACCTAATTATGACCAACAACGGACATTCAAAAGTTGCATTTAATTTGCATATTTTTAAAAAGTTTATATTATTTTGAATTTATGGAGTAAAATAAATATTTCATAGCATAATACATTAAAAAAGATGATTGCATGCAAAACTGCAAATCTACTATGCACAACTTACTATTCCTTGCAAATATACAATATAATTATCATGTAAATTTATTTTTTTCTTATGTTTTTCTTCCCTAATCCCCATGCTACCATAGGACACAAACACACTCACATATACATATATGTTAACGTACATATACACACATAAATATGTATATGTACATATATACACACATGTATCTACATTTACATACCCCCCACATATATATGTACATGTTGTCTCCCCCTCCATAATATAAACTTAAGGGAAGGTATTGTTCCATTTTTATATTTGTATACCTTGCTTTTCATACAATAGGCACTTAATGAATGTTTGTTGCTTACCTGCTTGCTTGATGACTGGCTGAGGTCAAGCATAAAATTAGTTCCAATAAAGCAATTTTCCTTGATGAGAAGCTAAGAGATGAAATAGGGGTTGGATTTTAAATATTGGCCAAGCTCATAAGCATTATAACTAACTGAACTCATTGGTCCAAACAAAACTATAGAATCGTATTTATAGAAGCTAATCATGTTTCTTCTAAATACACTAATTCAATTCTAATTACAAATTCTCAGCCTCAAAACCACTAGTTATAATTAGCACAGTTAAATTCCAAAGTAGAAAAAAACAAATGTTCATCCTAGTGATTTTTAATTTGGAATTCATGATCAGATCCATTCACTCTTTTGCATTTTGTCATAATTTCCCAGATACACGAACAATTTATTTTGATGGAAATTATTTATGCATTTCTGAAAGGAAAAAAGTTCTGGGAAAATGTTAGGCCACAATTAGTACAATTAATTAAATATCCTTCCGTTAAAGGATAGGATGTTTTGGCTAGACCAGCCCTATTGAAGCACAGTAGCTTGGCCAGCGACATTGGCAAAGTCCCTTGGGAGCATTAGACTCAAATCCTGTGTACACAGTTTTATTGTGCTTAGGCCCTGAGAAAGAAACTTGTTAAGTAGAAAGGCCTTTTCCAGTTCAAAGAATTGGACTTTGGGTTCCATGGCAGCATAAATTAAAAAAAAGCTTATATCATTTAATAAAGTTCCAAGAGTTGCTTTTCAGTTTATGACAAATTCACAAAGCCATAGAGAACATCATTCCCCTGTCACTTCTTTCTATTTGAAAGTGCATGAGCTATTATAGCCCACTGGTACCCTCTTTCCCTGGAACACAATCATCTACTCTCATACCTGTGGGTCGAGCATTTGAGCATTTGAATGAAGATTTGTTGGTAATCTGTGTCAAGTGGAGTCAAACTTATCGGCATTTCTTCACGTTTTAAAAATAATATTTATTTTTCCCAGTTAGGTGTGAAAACAGTTTTTAATATTCTTTTCTTAATTGAAGTTTTGAATTACAAATTCCAACCCTACCACTATATTTCTTTTTAAAAGACTTTTTTCTTCATATGAATCCAATGTCAGCATAAACCTGTCATGATTTGAAAGAATCCTGGCAATCCTTTTCTAGCCCTTCCAATCTCAAACTAAACCCTGTGACCTTTTTTCATATTATAACTTTACAACTTTGTGTCCTGAAAACCTTTTGATTTTCCAAAATTCCAATATAAGATTCCAATATAATATAATGCCCTTTGGGAAGATCCATACTTTATATCTTTAAATTATTTTTTATTATTTTTATTTATTTATTTATTTTAGGCTAGGGTTAAGTGACTCGCCCAGGGTCACACAGCTAGGAAGTGTTAAGTGTCTGAGACCAGATTTGAACTCTGGTCCTCCTGAATTCAAGGCTGGTGCTCTATCCACTGCGCTGCCTAGCTGCCCCCCTATATCTTTAAATTGATCAATAACCAAGCCCGTATTAAGCTTCTAATGTGTTCTAGATACTGTGCTATGGCGCATTGATACTAAGACAAAAAAAGAAACTGTCTTTATTCTCAATAAACTTATTATATTTCATCAGGGGAGACAACATATGCTCATATAAGTAGATGCAAGGTAATTCTTTGAGGAAATGCTAGAAGCTTGAGGAGGGAGAAGGAGACAAGAGTTAGGAAAGGCTTCATATAAGAGGTAGCCTTTGAGCTAAGATTTGAAAATGATATTCTAAATAATACCTCTATAAATCATAAGTGCCTGGGTTTGGAACCTTTTGAGAAATTAGGATAGAGCAGGAAGTAGTAGAAGAGATGTGGTTATTGTTGTTGGTCCAACATTTTTAAAGAGGAACAATAACATGTTTGGGGTGATGTCTCAACATCTTTTATGAATTGGATTTAACTGAGGCAGAGATGAACAAAGTCATCATCTTCACTCTTTTGCAGTCATCCGAGTCCAGTGGCAAGACAAAAATCAGGATGACTGGCTGTACCCTGGAATGCAGCAGATTGGTCTTGGGCAAGCTCTAAGATGAGCAATTGTCAAAGACTAAATTTGCCTACTTCATAATTTTGCCCAGGACTGGTCCTCCTTCTTTTCCTGTGACAAAAATCTCTTGTCTAAATTCAGAAGTATTGTGATTTATTACCAGTAATGAAAATTATGGTGATAAGAAAAAGTGAATTTGAGCTTTCAAATTTCCATTTTCATCTTGGGTCATGTATTCTTTGTAAACTTAGGAAAATGTCATGCATGGAGATGAGTCTGCTTTTTCAAAGATTAAACACTTAACATTATTGAAATGATCGCATGGAATTGCTGACCTGTTAAAAGGACAATTACAAGATGAAAGTTTATCCATTTTTAAAATTTTTGTTTCTCTTTATCCTTGAGAAATAATTTCTATCCTCAAAGGGTTAGTTAGAGAAGAAGTCAAAACACACCCTAAAATACAATTATGAAAAAAGAGTCAGAGAGTAAATGATTTCTAAGATTTTATTGACAAACATTTCTTGGCCTAGATTTTTGCTCACATTTTTACTGTATCCTAAGAATGTACAAATCCTTCAATCCCTTTAGTTCATCCCCACGTCATCAACCCTGAAGTGACTATCTTTGCCTTCTTTCCTTATCTCACTCTCATGGAGAATCATTTTAACTCTATACTATCCTTTGCACTCAAATATTTTGCCCCATTGTTTTATTGTTAATCATGTCTTGCCAAATCCCAACACAATGGATAGCTCTCACCATCTGCTACCTCTGCTCCTGTTTACATGCTGCTAAATAGGACAGGAGAAAGTTATAAAACCATGTTGAATGGGTTTGCAACATGTATATGTTACATAATGTTTTTCTAAATTTTAAGTTCTTTTTAATTTATGGAATAAAAAAGTATTTCCATAAAATAGCACAGTTAAAGAATGATTGTACATGAGAGTGTAAATCTACTATGCACCATTTGTTATTCCTTTCAAATATTCAATAAAATTATCATGTCCATTTTTCTCATCATTGCTCTAGAGATAGCTACCAGTAGACACAAATAGGTAGGTGTGTGTGTGTGTGTATGTGTGTGTGTACGTAAAATTATTTTATACATAACTTCTATTTATCATTTCTTTCTCTGAATGCAGATAGTATCTTTCTTCATATAGACAAAATAACTTATTGACTTGTTCTTAAAACAATATTGCTATTATTGTATATAATGTTCTCTTATTTTCTTCCAGTCTTTCCATGTTCCTCTAAAATCATTGGATTCATCATTTTTTTAATAGCATAGTAATATTTCATTACAACCATATACCACAACATGCTCAGACATTCCCCAGTTGATGGGCATCCCTGCAATTTCCAGTTTTCTGCCACCACAAAGTGAGCTGCTGTAACATTTTGGAACATGCAAGTTCTTTCTCTTTTGTTCCTAATCATCTTTAAAAATAGGCCAAGTAGAGGTATTACTGTGTCATATTACATAATCTCAAAAGGATATTCTTGGAATCACCTGATTGATTCACTTTTCCACTTAACAACAATAGGTATTCCAAAGCATTTCATCCCTTCTCGATTCTTAGAAGTCCCTCTCCTGTCCTCTCAGCTAAGGTTCTTGCCCCCATACTTTGGAAAAATAATTAAGACTATTCTATGAGAATTATTTTTTCCTTTCCTCATCTCACATGTCTCCCCTAAATTCCTCTTCCTTTACCTGCCTCACATAAATAGGTAACCCTTCTTGCCAAGGCAAACACCTTTTTTTATAGCCTTGATTGCATTTCATGTTATCTCCTTCAGTAGATTGCTTCTGTTATCATTCTAACTATATCTTTAATATTCAACCTTTCTTATGCTGCCTTATATTTCTTTAGTCTTTAAAAGTCTTCATTTGATCAAACCATCCTCACATTTTGTTCTATTTCTCTCTTCCTCTTCATGGACAAAAATTGAAACAGGTATCTATACTAGGTGCCTTCATTTTTAAACCCTCTGAAATCTGATTTCTGACCACATCATTTGGGAAATTTCTCTCTCCAAAGTTGCCTCTAATATCTTAATTACTAAATTTCACAGTCTTGTCTCAATCCTTATGCTTTTTCTTACTGATTATTGTCTTCCTGGATACTTTTTCCTCTTTGAGTTTTCATGACATTACATGCTCCTGGGTCTTTTCCTACCTGACCATTCTTCTTTGCTACTACATCGCTTTTTTTGTTTATATCACAACCACTGACCATGAGTGCTCCCCAAGCTTTTTCCTGAGTCCTCTCCTCTTCTCTCTCTAAGCCTTCTTTCATTGTGATCTTATCAGTTCCTATGGATTCAATTATTATCTTTATATAGATGACTCAGATCTATGTATCCTGCCATAACCTTTCTCAAGTCCTAAATACCTCTGGACATTTTAAACTGGATATCCTAGAGATTTCTCAGACTCAATATGTTTAAAAACAGATGTCACTATTTCTTCCTTGAATCTTTGCCTTATTGAAACTTCTCTATTATTGTCAAAGACATCAGTATTCTCCCTGCTATCCAGGATCACAAACTAGGTGTATCCCTGACTTCTACAATCTGTTGCCAAGTCTTGTATTTACTTTCACAAGATCTTCCTTCCTCTTCCAAAGCTGCCACTATAGTTTAGCTGTCTTTATTTATGCCATGAGTATTGTCATAATATTATTGTTGGTCTCTGGTCAAATCTTTCTCTACTTTAAGCCATTTTCCCTTCAGCTAAAGTTCCCAATCATATCACACTTCCTGTACTCAATCAGCGACTCTTTACTATTATCAGGATCAAATTTATACTGCTGTGGATTTTTGAAGCTTCTTTTGCCACCTAGACTGCAATTAGGCCATACTTTCCTTTTGTTCTTCCTCCCAAACACCACCATTTCATAACTCTTTGCTTTTTCTCAGGCCATTATCCATACCTGAAATTTTCTCCTCCTCCTCTACTTCTGCCTAATGGCTTCCCTAACTTTCAAGACTTAGCTCAAATCCTGCATTTTACAGGACACCTTTTCTAAACCCACCATTGCTACAGTCTTCTCTCTGACATTATTTTCCACACTTATAATATATAGAATTTTTTTTGCATGTTGCAAAAAAATCCTCTATTAGAATGTCCCCTTCTACCTTTTTGGTCTTACTTCATTCTATATACCTTGCTATCCAGTGGTGAGGCAAGGTCAAATTGTGAACATCTGAGTTTAAAGTTGAGCTCATCTTCCTGACTTCAGGTCCAGCTTTCTATCTACTGTGCCATCTACTTCCCTAAAGTACCTGTGTTGAAATTTCTTTACTATAAAATGGTGGTACAACGGTCTATATTTACTTTTCTAACAGAGCCAAGATGAGAAAACAATGATGCAGATTATATATAAGTACCATATAGATGCCTTGCCAGCTTAGGATTCTTCCCCCATGGTCCTCCTGTGATCAGCCACATGCCCATGAGATGAGTAGGAGGCAAGAGGTATACACTGTGCCCAATTACCTCCACAAGTAGGGAATTTCTCTCCGAACAAAGATAATAAGACTGATAAGGGTTGCATCTTCTCTAAGCTATCCAAATGCTTCACTAACGAACTATACCAACAGGTCCAATGTAAGTAAACATTGTTTGTTCCATCAAGGAAGGGAGCCAGAGATTTAGTTTGTTAAACAAACTGTATTATGATATCTTGAATCAAGACAATAGATTATGAATTATTTAAAAAGCTATTTGATGACCTGGGTGACTTTGATCTGAGTGGATTAAATAGTACTGCAAAGATCAGGAAGCTCTTTTGTATGCTGAGGACTCTAATAAATTGATCTTTTTACCTGGTTTAAGAAGACAAAAATATTCCATGGTTGTCTACTTCTTGACTATTCCACTAAAAATGATAATACCTCAGAAAAATGAGCCTAATGCTATATAAATTCTTGGCAAAACGCCAAAATTTTTCTAAAAGTCATCAATAAGCATTTATTAAATATCCACTATGGGTCATGTATTTTGTTAAGTAGGTGGATAAAAAGAAAGGCAAAAAACAATCCCTGTTCTTAAAAAGCTCTTAAAAAAATTCTAAAACATATACAGAATAGAGACAATCTAAGAGGAAAGAATGAAGTTTTAAAGGGGAAGGCATCTTGAAGAAGATGAGATTTTAGCTGACCTTGAAAGAACCCAAGAAATCTAGTGAAAGAAATGAGAAAGGGGGGAATTCCAGATATGGGAGTCAGCTAGTGACAAGGCATAAGGTCAGCACATGGGAATGTCTTGTTCAAAAGCAGCAAGGAATCCAGTGTCTCTTGATGACAAAGTATGTGGAATGGGATAAAAAGTAGGAAAACGGGAAAGGTTGGAAGAAATTAGGCTAGGCAGGATTTAAAAAGCCCAATAGAAGATTATATATTTTATTCTGGGGTTAATAGAGAAGCACTGGAGTTTATTAAATAGGGTCAGACATTTATAATCTGATCTGCAATTTAAAGAGCTTAATTTGACATCTCACTGGAAGATGGACTGGGATAGGGTAAAAAACTGAGAAAGGAAGACTGATCAGCAGGCTATTGAAATAGTTCAGATGAGGTAATGAGATCTTCTACCAAGATGGTGGGCAGTGTCAAAGGAGAGAAGGAGGCATATATGATAGATGATATGAAGAAAGAATCACTACATGTATAACCTATATCAAATTGTTTACTGTCTTAGGGAGGGAGGAGGAAAGGGAAAAAAGGAAGAAAATTTGGATTTCAAAATTTTATAAAAAAAGGAATGTTAAAAATTGTCTTTACATGTAATTGGAAAAAATGCTATTCAAAATAAATTTTGCAAGCCTGATTGACTGATTAACAATATCTAACTACTAAGAGTTTCATGAAATAAGAATTGAAATTCGATAAGAACCAGTTCTCTACCTGCTAGCTCAGGCTGCCTTTCCTCTATCACTGCCTTTAAAAATAAACAAGGTATATTGCTGAACACAAAACAGGCTTTATCAACTTCATTCCTCCTCTGTTTAATATTTCAAATATTTTTTGATTCACTGTGGAAGAATGCAGAGAGGCTGACAAAAGTGCCAATGAGTAAACCTATGAACCTATGAACCATCCTACAGTACCCTGTTATGCTTAAACAATCCCAATGTGGGAATATCTCTAGAACTGTGTTTACTGTGCAGCTGTTGAAAGGGCTCAATCAGCTCACCTCTGGATCTCTTCAGCCCCTTTAGATAAATTTTTCATTTGATATAAAATTGAATTATTCCTTAAAGGAATATGAAGTAAAAGAGAAAAGTGAGAAAGCTCTAGATCACTTGACTTTTTTTTCCTTCCTGTTTAAAAGGGGATCTTTAACAACAAAATCAAGAGTTAAAGGATTTTAGATACTATTACATATTTTTAAGGGGAAAAAAAAACAACCCACTTAGAGAACATGTCTTTACTTAAGATACTTAGGAAGGTAAGTAGATGAGGGATATCTAGTAAAATTCTAGAAATGTTTTTGAATTGTAGATTAAAAAATGTAAAATATGAGGCTCATCACTGGGACTTTTCCTGCAGGTTCCAAATTGAGGGTTTGGGCTTCCTCTCTGTCCATTCTAGTATTGTAATTCTTTGATACTTCTGTGGAAAGTATGATTTGGTGTGGGTCTTGCCACAGTTTGGGGGCACACCTTCCTCAAATATTCCTTTAAATAATTTGATTTATTATTATTATTAATCAAATAATTTGATTAAATAAATTGATTTAATAATTTAAATAAATTGTAGTGATGTTTCTAACAGAATCAGGGGGATGATCTCAATGGGCTAAATATTTTGAAAGTTTTGGCAAAGGCAGTTCATGTAATGCCTCAGTGGGTTCAAATCACTAAACTAGATATAAGGATCTCTGCAGGTATATATTGATTTAAAAATCATGCATTAACATTATTGACATTGTATTGTATTTTTATTTATTTTACTAAATAGTTCCTAATTACATTATTTTTGATTTATAGGGGAAATTTATTTTTTTACACTTTTTAAATTAAATCTTTATTTTCAAAACAAATGCACAGGTAATTTTTAATATTCATCCTTGCAAAACCTCGTCTTCCAAATTTTTTCTTCCTCCCTTCTCCCCACCCTCTCCTCTAGATGGCAAATAATCCAATATATATTAAACATGTGCAATTTTTCTTTATACATTTCTACAATTATCATGCTGCACTAGAAAAATCAGATCAAAAAGAAAAAAAATAAGAAAATAAAATGCAAGCAAACAAAAGCAAAACCCCCCCCCACTGTATTGTGATTCACATTAATCCCCACAATCCTCTCTCTGAGTGTGGATGGTTCTCTCCATCACAAAACATTGAAACTGGCCTGAATCACCTCACTGTTGAAAAGAGCCACCATCGGACAGAGCTGATCATCATATAATCTTGCTGTTGCTGTGTACAATGTTTTCCTAGTTCTACTCACTTCACTCAGCATCAGTTCATGTAAATCTTTCCAGACCTCTCTGAAATCATACTACTGACAATATTTCATAACATTCATATATCATAACTTATTCAGTCATTCTCCAACTGATGGGCATCCATTCAGTTTCCAGTTCCTTGCCACTACAAAAAGGGCTGATACAAACATTTTTGCACATATGTGTACTTTTCCCTTTTTTAGGATCTCTTCAGGATACAGGCCCAGTAAAAGACACTGCTGGATCAAATGGTATACACAGTTTGACAGCCCTTTGAACTAGTTTCATACTGCTCTCCGTGTTGATTGGATCAATTCACAACTCCACTAACAATGTATTAGTGTCCCAGTTTTCCCATATTCCCTCCAACATTCATCATTATCTTTTCCTGTTATTTTAGCCAATCTGAAAGGTATGTAGTAGTACCTCAAAGTTTTCTTACTTTGCATTTCTCTGATCAATAATTATTTAGAGCATCTTTCCATATGACTAGAAATGGTTTTAATTTCTTCATCTGAAAATTGCCTATTCTCATCCTTTGACTATTTATCATTTGGAGACTGGCTTGTATTCTTATATATTTGAGTCAATTCTCTATATATTTTGAAAATGAGGCATTTATCAGAACCCTTGAATATAAAAGTTTTTCCCCCAGTTTATTACTTCCCTTCTAACCTCTATATTGGTTTTATTTATACAAAAGTTTTTTTTAACTTAATATAATCAAAATTATCCGTTGCATTCCATAATGTATTCTAGTTCTTTTTTGCCACAAATTCCTTCCTTCTCCACAAATTTGAGAGGTAGACTACCTTATGTTATTTTATTTTATTTTTTGATAAGGCAATTGGAATTAAATGACTTGCCCAGGGTCACACAGCTAGGAAGTGTTAAATGTCTGAGGCTGGATTTGAATTCAGCCCCTCCTGACTTCTGCTCTATCCACTGTGCTACATAGGTGCCCACTTAAGTTCTTTTAATTTACTTATAGGGTGTTAGGTGTGTGTCAATGCCTAGTTTCTGCCATACAAATTTCCAATTTTCTCAGCAATGTTTGTCAAATAGTGAGTTCTTATCTCAGAAGCTGGGGTCTTTGGGTTTATCAAACACTTCATTACTATAGTCATTGACTACTGTCCCTTGTGAAACTAACCTCTTCCACTGATAGACTACTTTATTTCTTAGCCAGTACCAAATGGTTTTGAGACCACAGCTTTGTAATATAATTTTAGGTCTGGTACAGCTAGGCTACCTTCATTTGCATTTTTTCATTAATTCCTTTGAAATTCTTGATGTTTTGTTCTTCCAGATGAAATTTGTTGTTATTTTTTTTTCTAGCTCTGTAAAATAATTTCTTGGGAGCTTGATTGGTATGACACTGAATAAATAGATTAATTTAGGTAGAACTGCCAGTTTTATTATATTAGCTTGGCCTACCTATGAGCACTTGATATTTATTTTATGGTTTGATTTATCTTGTTCCGATAGAGGAAAATTGAGATTGCCCACTACTATAATTTTACTGTCTCTTCTTGTAGCTCTCTTCTTCTCTAGGAAATTAGATGCTGTACCACTTGGTACATATATGTTTAGGTAATATCAATACCTCATTATCTACAATATCCTTTAGCAAGGTGTAGTTTCCTCCTTATCTCTTTTCATTTGATCTATTTTTGCTTTTGCTTGATCTGAGATAAGGATGGCTACCCCTGCTTTTTTACTTAAGCTGAAGCATAATAGGTCCTGTTCCAGCCTTTGACCTTTATTCTATATGTATCACTCTATTTTAAATGTGTTTCTTATATACTGTAGGATTCTGGCTTTTAATCCATTCTGATAATCTGCTTCCATTTTAAGGAAGAGTTCATCCCATTCCCATTCCCAGATAAAATTACTAACTGTATTTCCCTCCCTTTTATTTTCTTGATGATTTCTCAAAATATGTTGTCTAAGATCTTTTTACAGTGTGGTTTTCAGGGAGTCCAATAATTCTTAGATTGTCTCTCCTTGATCTATTTCCCAGATCAGTTGTTTTTCTAATGAGGTATTTTACATTTTCGTATTTTTTTAAATTTATTTTTGTTTTGTTTGACTGATGATGTCTCAATGAGTCATTTTCTTTTGCTGATCTACTCCCAATTACATTTTAATCTGATTCTGAGTACTTGTTGCTGGTTTCATGCCCCTCAGAGATACTTTATACCTCAGAACACTAAGATTGGAAAGGATACAAGAAAGGTTACATTTTGCAGCTACATTCATCTCTATAAAGAGAAGTGGATCTAAATTTGATACAAACCTCCTTTTTCCAGGGGCTTTCCTATTACCACTCTATATGGCAATGATCTGTGGGCTTCTTTATCTCTTTTGCCTTCATCTCCTTCCTAGAATGAAGGATTAAATGAAAGTACCCCACATGGGTCCTTCTGCCCCTCTTCTGCCCCTTTACTGAGGGTGTTGGAATGGAAGGAAGAATGTTGATTTCAGGAACAGAGAAACTAGTTTTGAATCCTCATTCTGCTTACTATCTGTGTGACCCTGGGAATACAAGAAAAAATATAGAATAGTGTAGTGGAGAGAGGGTTCAACTTGGAATCAAAAAGGCCTGGGTTCCAATTGTACTTCAGACATTTATTAATTGCTTGATTCTGGGCAAATTGCTTCAGTTTTCTAATCTGTAGATGAAGGAGCTGGATTAGAATATCTAAGATTTCTTTCAATTCTATATCTATAATCTTATGATGGGCCTAAGATCTCTGGGTCTCAATTCCTTCAGAATTATTAGTTAAGGCCCTAAGTATGACTTATGATAAATAATAGTTAAATGTGAAGAAATTTCTCAAAGCATGAATTCAGTGATTGCTAAAATAGCTTATGGCACTATAGGACGTGTATACAATTGCAATTTCTCCTGTATCCCTTATAATACCCTGAAATCAAATGTCAGGTAGTTCTCACATTTATTGCCAATGAACACCTTCTTTATTTTGAAGGAAAGCTCAGTTATTTACAACATAGCATTAAGGAAGCTAAGGTCATGATTGTAGATCAGGTATCCTCTCTCAGTTTTATTTCTCAAAACCTGGGCATTTGTATCACAACTTCAGGTCATGAGTGTGACAGAGAAAATAAATCAATGAATAGATCAGAGGATTTTGACCCAATCCAAACCCCTCTCCCCACTTTTTTTTTTTTTTTAACAAATGAGGAAACTGATACTAAGAAATAAGGTCACCATTAGGCAACTAACTAACACAATTGACATTAGAAGTAGGCTTTCTGATGATAAACCCTTTAATAAGTAGCAACACCATTTTCTCTCTATCTTTTTCTCTCTCTCTCTGGTTTTAGTCATATTTATTCAACAGCCATTTATTAAGTTTCTACTATGTGTTTATTTAATATTAAGCTTCTACTATGTGTTTATTTACTTAGACTGTACTGGTTGTCACCATATAAATATTTTCCTTCCAAGGTGATTCCATCTATGAACAATACTATTATTTGTTCATTTTTAAGTAATTGTATTTTTAAATGAAATTTTCACCAAAT
Organism: Sminthopsis crassicaudata; assembly: GCF_048593235.1. Classification (NCBI taxonomy): domain Eukaryota; kingdom Metazoa; phylum Chordata; class Mammalia; order Dasyuromorphia; family Dasyuridae; genus Sminthopsis; species Sminthopsis crassicaudata. Next base: position 180,755,494 of record NC_133619.1, on the reverse strand, counting down.
GCATGCAAAGATAGTTTTCAATAGTCACTTTTACAAAATCTTGTGTTCCAAATTTTTCTCCCCTTCTTTTTCCCTCCCCCAGACAATAAGCAATCCAGTACAGATTAAATACATACAGTTCTTTAACTATATTTCCATATCTGTCATTTCCACATTTTGTCTAAAAAAATCAGATCAAAAGGGGAAAAAAACCCAAAAAACATGAGGGTAAAAAAGAAAAAAAACAAACAAACAAACAAAAAAAAAAACACAAGAAAGCAAGCAGCAAAAAAAAAAAAAAAAAGGTGAAAATACTATGTTGTGATACATTTTCAGTCTTCATAATTCTCTCTCTGGATGTGGGTGGTACTTTCTATCACAAGTCTATTGGAATTGCCTTGAATTACTTCAAAATGCTGTTACATTAAGAATTCTAATCTTGGGGCAGCTAGGTGGTCCAGTGGATAGAGCACCAGCCCTCAAATCAGGAGGACTTATGTTCAAATTTGACTTCAAACACTTAGCACTTCCTAGCTGTATGACCCTGGGCTAGTTACTTTACTCCAATTGCCTCAGGAAAAGAAATTCTAATCCTTTCTTTGCCTATTATTTGAGATAATTTATTTACTATTGGGATTAGTTGATCCTTAAATGTTTTATAAAATTCACTTGTAAATCTATCTAGTTTCTGTGCTTTATTTTTAGGAAGCACATTTATGAACTATTCAATTTCTTTTCCTTAAATATGTCTACTTAGATATTCTCTTTAGATATCCTGCTAATCTGGGCAATCTGTTTGTTAATAGGTGGGACCATTTTTCATACCTATGCTTTCAGGTTTTTTAAAATTTTTCCACTATGCTACTCATCATCCATTTGCTGCAGATCCAACACCATTACTGGTAAAATAGCTCTAAATTCAGTCCAAAAATAAGGAGATTAAAAGAGATGATTTTGAATGTCCCTTTCATCTAAATTTATGATCCTGTACCTTATGATCCCTTCCAACAGTGGGTTAGTTGCATTATCTGGAAAACATATTAAAATGTCTTTATTGCTACAAGGAAGGAAATTGAAAGTGAAGATAATTTTAACGTATTCAAACTATCATTTGGTTCCTAGAGAAATAAGTAGTCATTTGTACAATAAATCATTTTATAGGGAGGTAAAATTATAAATAGAATAGTGGTTATTTGACACTTTACTCTTCAAATTTTATGAAGCCCTGAATTTAGCAGGAAAGGGTGAAAATGATGATTGCCTCTGGTGCTGGAGGTGCTAAGTAGCAATTTAAGAGGATTAAACTAGCAACAAGGCCTAAATTTTAATAATTACTTTAATTACAGAGTACTAATGGTCATTTGCAATTTCCAGACTCAATTGCAGAATAAATTCTAGGTGGATTTGATGCCCATAGATTCCATGTGTATGACTTATTATTTATCACATAAGCATCTATAAGTTTATGACATGAAGGGAACAATCTCAAAGCCTTATTTCATAAAATCGTTTCTTTTTTTTTTTAAGTACCCATGAGTTTATTTTTATAACTTGCTTTATCACTATAGTTATGTACCTATGAACCTGGACTTTTTAGTCTTTTTATTTTTGTGGGAATCTGGTGTCTGGTGAAATCTTTGAATTTCTTCCTTGTAGAATGTTTTTAGATATATAAAACAAAAAACATAGAAATCTATAAAAATCCATTATAGAAAATTTCTAATTGTAAAATATTTATCAAAATTAAAAAAATAAGTTCAAAGACCCTTCTCTAATCTTTTCAAATGATATATTATTTTAATTGTATTTTATATTCTAGGAACAAGGGACCCAGTTACTCAAAAAGATTCCTAACAGTGGTATGTGGACTAGAAAAAAAAAACAAACAAAAAACAAAGAAAAAAACCCAGCCTCATAACAAACTAGGAGACTATGTTGGAGGATAACTGAACAAATTATGGTATATAAATATGTAAGAAGCACAGCCTGGTACTTTGCCAGTACTCTGAAAATCAAATAAAGTTTCATTGCTCTGTTTCCTCTAGAGATACAAAATATTTTAGAATGTTTACATGGGAATACTTACATAGGTGAGGAAAATAATCCAAATGTATGTAGTGCCATGGAGCAAGAGCAATTATAACTTCTTCCCCACCATTATATTTGGCAGGGGACTATTATAATTGCAATGGAATTTTATTGTACCAAAAGAAAAGAAAAATATCAAGTTACAATAAAAGACTGGAATGAAAAAAAGTAGAATAAAAAGGGTAATCTATATGATGACTATCAATGTAAATTATAAGAACAATAGCAAAACTTTGATAAATATCCTGGGGGAAAAATTCAGAAGGAGCCACAGAATACAAGCAAGGTAATTTTGTGGACATCTTTATTAAAATCAACATATTTTTAACAAAAGAATTTTTAAATAATATATTCGTAGGTACATATGCAGTTGTTTACAATCCACTTTTCCTCTTTGTTTTTCTTTTACTTCTTCCCTATGCATTTAGATATTTATATTTATTGATGAAAGATAAAATTATATTTATTAATTCTATATCAAAATTCTTCTAAAGATATAAATGATTAAAATGTATATCTAATCAATTTTATAGATTTCCAATTTCATATTAAACTATTTAGAAAAAGGGAAAATGATTGATGAGATTTTATTTCATTTGAATTCATTACCAGATGATCATTTATAACCCTATCACATTTTTTATTCCATGCAGACATATAATGGCTTTTCAAAAACAAAGATTATGACCTGAATTTTGCAACCTTTTACTCTATACTCCATTTTCTACAACAAATGGGCACTTAGTTGGCTGTTAAGAATTATTTATTATCTTTTCTGAATGATCCCATTGTCAGTCTTGCTTATGTTTCTTCTTTCACTGGAAAGTCCAGAGGAATGACTCATACCTTAAATGAGCATGAAGGTGTAAAATGCTTTTGCCCATATTTGCTCCTCAAAACTGATTTTAAGTAATAATAAAAAGTGTCATTTGTATAAATTCTTTATTGTTAAAAAGTTTTCATTATTCATTAACTCATTTGATTATTACAAAAACTCTGGTGTCTGTGTGTGTGTGTGTGTGTGTGTGTGTGTGTGTGTGTGTGTAGATAAAGTCATATTATCTCCATTTCATAAATGATAAAACTTTGGGTTATATGACTCATTCAAAGTCACCTAGCTAGTAGTGACAGGGCCATAATTTGAATCCCAGTCTTCTAGTTCAGTTCTCTTTTCACTCATCATATCATGCTGTTTTTTTAATCTACGGTTGTTATCCTTTGTTCTCAAGGGCGACCAAAATGACATCACTATGTTAGAGTGGAGTTACAGCGTGTCGGACGATGGCTGATCAGACCAATTATTACTCAGAATTCTCTGCCACAGGCGAACACAAATAGTTCTCATGAGCATTTAGGATGTCTTCTCTAACTGTACATCATCTAAGATCTTAGATTCAATAGGCCAATCAATTAAGAAGCTCCTATTATCTGTCAGGCACTGAGCTAGATGCTGGAGATATAAATTAAAAAAATGAAATGATACTTATTCTCAAGGAGCTTTTGTTAAAACCTTTTGTAGTAACTTTATTTTCATGATAGTGATTATAAGGACCCAGTGAGAAACGAGAAAAAACAATACTGAACTTAAATTTGTTGATGGGTTTTGGGAATAACTAATTATATCTGCTCCAGCAAATTCATGGGTAATCTCTGAGGGAAATGAGGATCTAAAAATAAACATACCTTAAGACTTTGTTCCCCTGTTTGAAAAGGGAACAAAACAGTTAAAGATAAGAATTGAAATGTTTTTTCAGTCAACATGAAATTAGAATGCAGAATGCTGTCTTAAGTTACTCTCTTTCTGTCCCTCCCCCTCTTTCTTTTTCTCTCCCTCTCTGTCTCTCTCTTCACCTTTTGCCTTCACCACTTTCCACTCTCTCCACCTCTCTTTCTAGTTTTTAAAAGGTACTGTGATATCTGGAGTGAAGTAGACTGGACATTTCTTTTAGTAGAAATATAAAATGGGCAGAGTGATTGAATAGTGGATTTTAAATTGAGTCCTCTTGTTTAGGCAAAGCAAAGTCAAATTCCTGGGATTGTCTTGTTAGCATATCTAAGGCATATTCAACTGTTATGCAGTTGCTCACCTAGACATAAGGCACATGTGAGTTTGTTCTTAACTAGGAACCTCCCTAACTCCTTCTAACTCTCTAAGATCTGGCCGTTTCTTCCTTTCAGCCTCTGACCTTTAAAAAGTCTCCTCCATTGGTAAATCATTTTGATTTTTGCCTGTGAACCTTTTTACATCAATAAAGGGCCCTTGTGAGTATGATGACATCTGTTGTGAAATTTTGTATTCTGAATTGCTTTCCTCTCATAAAGTACTTCATCATAAGTACCTGCCACTTCTTCAGAAATAACAGGATAATATACCATGTTTCATGAGATGGTGATTAGCCCCTGAGAACTTTATAGCATCCCCCCCCCAGTCTTCAGTGACCCTTTAGTAATAGGCAAAATGGTCTAGGGGACAAAAGACATGGATTTTAGTCTTTGTTTTGCCACTAAATAATTATATAGTCATAGACAAATGATTTAACCCTGAAGCTCTGTTGATATTTGTAAAAAGAGATAAAAACCACATTTCTTACTTCTGACTATTGTAAGGGTAAAAAAAAGTTATAGATTATTTAATGAAAACACAGATTCAGATTGTTAGAACAAAATTAGCACAAACAGCAGATAATTGTACCGAATTGCTTCCATTTGATTTTTCTTAAGAAGATTCTGAAGATTGTCTGGCAAGGTACCAGATACTGAGGTCCTCTCTTGAACTAAACTACCAAGCATTCAAACTCTACTGCAGAGAGCATAGCCTTGTTGGGCTGGTCACATTGTTTGCATGTCAAATGTATACTTGTGAAAAAAGCTATTTTACGAAGAACTAATTTAAAGCAAACATTTAGATGGTGGTCAGAAAAAGCAATACAAGGACTCTCAAGCTCTCAAGAATTTTAGAATTGATTGCAAGACATGGGAGACACTGGCACAGCACCATCCAGCATGGTGTGCCTTTTTCAGAGAAGATGCTGTGTTCTATGAGTAAAGCAGAATTGCAATAACTTGAAAGAAATGGAAGATGTACAAAGTTAGAGACTACTCTAAATGGTCATATGGACCATTTGTGCCTGACCTGTGGTAGAGCATTCCAAGCTCACATGATCTGATCATCTGTAGCCAGACACACTGTAACATAGGGATGACATTTTGGTCTTCTTCAAGAATGAAGGACAACAATAATTTCAATTATGCCAAATTGAATGTTTTTTTTTGCGTGAATATAATGAATGAAACATGGATGGATAGGAAAGGAAATGGTCAATTGGGGGAAAACTATTAAAAGATTGATACTAAATTTTTATAAGTAACTAACACAAATATTGAAGATCAAGTCATTCTCCAAAAGATAAAGGCAAGATGCTACAGGAAAGTATCAGAGGAGAGAAGGGGGCTGGGACAAATATTTTTAATGTCAAGGCAAAATTGACATGATGTGGCAACAGATGGGACAGGGGGAGTAAGAGTGAAAAGTCAGAAATGACACACTTAGATTATAAATGTGGATGACTAAAAGGATGATGGTGCCTTTGATAATAATTTAAAAGGAAGAGGGGAAAGTTTGGGGAAGGCAAGAATAACGAGTTCAATTTTGGATATGTGGAGTTTAAAGTGTCTAGGGGAACATCTACTTCAAAATGCCCAATAGTCAGTTGGCAATCTGAAACTGAAGGTCAGAAGAGAGGTTAGTATGAAAAATAGATTTAAGAATCATTTAATAGAGATATTAGTTTAATTCATGGGAGATGATGAGCCATGTGTTTGTTGCCTCATCTATAATATGAATTTTTTGAGGGAAGATATAATGTTTTCTGTTTTGTTTTTATCTTTCTCATGCTGGGCAAATAATAGGGACTAGATAAATTAAATATCTGTCTATTTCTAACCATTGAAGTGGGGTGGAAAGAGGAGACAGATGGAAGACTTTCTATAGACACAAACTACTCTATTCTTGAAGGTTTCCAATTATATATAAATATATTTTTAAATATTCATCTTTATAAGATTTTGAGATCCAAAATTTTCTCCTGTCCCTGCCCTCTTCCCTCTTCAACATGATGAGAAATCTGATATAGATTATCCATATACAATTACATTAAACATATTTCCACATTAGTCATATTGTGAAAGAAGACTCAAAACAGAAGGGAAAAACCACAAGTAAAAAAACAAAACAAAACAAAAAAAGGTGAAAATAGTATGCTCAATCTGCATTCAGACTTCCATCATAAGTTCCTGGTCAGCATTTTCCATCATAAATACCATGGAATTGTCTTGGATCATTGCATTTTTGAGAAGAGCTAAATCTATGTTTATCATCACACAACGTTGCTATTACTATGAGCAACATCTTCTATGGTACTTCTTCATTCAGCAATAAATTCCAAATTCTTTTCCTTCCTCCAATTCTTCTCTCATCCACTGAAAAGGCAAGCAAAATTATACTGTTATATAAGAAAAATAATGTAAAACATGTATTCCATATTAGCCATGTTGAAAAAAAAAGCAAAAAAAAAAAAAAAAAGTAAATGCAAAAAAAAAAAAAAAAAAAAAAAAACCAAAACACTTCCATTTGTCTTCAGAATTCACCAGTTTTCTCTTTGGAGATGGATAATATTTTTCATTATGGTCCTTTGAAGATGTCTTAGGTAATTGTTTTGATCTGATTAGCTCAGTCTTTCACAGTTGATTAAACCTACAATATTGCCATTACTGTGTAGTGTCCTTCTGGTTCTGTTTATTCACTTTGTGTCATTTCATATGCTTTCTTGAGTTTTTCTGAAATCATCTTGCTCATTATTTCTTATAATAAAATAGTATTCCATCACAATCATCTGGATCAAAGGGTATGCCCAGTTTTATAGCTTTTTGAGCATAGTTCCAAATTGTTCTTCAGAATGAAGTCTACAAAGCATTAGTGTTTCAATTATTAAAAATTTCCCTTGAGTCATTATCATTTGCCTTTTATGTCATATTAGACAATTTGATAGAGGTGAGATTGCTTTTCTCCACATTTTTAATGGATTTTTAACATTTTGATTGATTATTTTCCCCTAGAAATCTCTTTCTAGCTCCAAAAAATAATTTTTTGATAATTTGATTGGTATGGTACTGAACAAGTAAATTAAACTAGGTAGAATTGTAATTTTTATTATGAAGGCTTGGCCTACCTGTAAACAGTGAAAAAATATTTTTATTAATGTGAAAAGTATTTTATAATTTTGTTCATATAATTCCTGGATTGGTATTGGCAGATAGACTCCAAAGTATTTTATATTGTGTGCTGTTATTTTAAATGGAATTTTTCTTTTTATCTTTTCCTGCTGGACTTTGTTGGTAATATGTAGAAATGCTGATGATTTATGTGGATTTATTTTATATCTTGAAATTTTGCCAAAACTTGTTGTTTCAATTAATTTTTCAGTTGATTCTCTAAGTAAAACATGATATCTGCAAAGAACAATAGTTTTTTTCCTCATTAGTTATTTTTATGTCTTTGATTTCTTTTTTCTTGCTTTATTGTTATAGCTAGCTTTTCTAGTGCAATACTGAACAGTAGTGGTAATAATGGATATCTGTATCTTACATTTGGTATTATTGGGAAAACTATTTTATCTGCATTACAGAGAATTCTTGCTCTTGGTTTTAGATAGATACTACTTATTCTAAGATCTTTTCATATACTTTGTAGCCAGTTTTTCAAAAGAATTTATGTAAGAAGGGAAGGAGAGCCATAGGAAGGTAGTTAGCAGGAATGGTCAAATCAAAGGAGGGTTTTTTTAAGGATAGGAAAACATGGGTGTTTCATAGTCATCAGGGACAGAATTAGGAGACAGGGAGGCATTGAATAGCAGAGAAACTGTGGAAATGATATAGTGAAAAATCTGCTCGAAAGGATGGTAGGGGATTGGATCAAGGGCACAAAAGGAGAGGTTTGACTTAGCATGAAGAAAGACCTTAATATAAGACAAAGAGTATAGGGGAAAGGACTGCAAGATTTCTGAGTAATATGAAATAAGGAGGAAAGAAGAGGGAGCTCTCAGTAAGTAGACTAATTTTTCCCCCCGTGGAGTATTAGGCAGTAAAATACAAAACCAAGTGAGTTTCTATCATCTTGCTAGTACATGTTAGAGGCAACTTGACTTTGACAAGAAATTGGTACTTTATCATATTTTCACGAACTTTCCTTATACTTATCCTTGTTGTTAGTCTAACCTCATATTTCTTTATTTAATAATGAAAGGAAACAAATTCTAGAATATACTATATGTTTGCATATAAGCAAATTAAAGAAATAATTTTCAATGAACTGACCCATATCCATTGAAAAACTACTCATGTCCTCTAGGAGTATCCATATCTCAGGTTGGAAATGTCTATATTCTACCATACTGTGTTTCAATGTTTATTATCAAGAAAAAATATAAAATGTGAATCTTTATTTCATGTTTCCCCTTAAGTCATTTCATTTAAGGCAGGAATTCTGATCCTGACTTTTTTTTTTTTATAGATTTCTTTGGCCATGTGGTAAAATTTATTGATTCCTCAGAATAATATTTTTAAAGGCATAAAGTAAAATATGTAGGTTTCTAAAGAAAACCAATTATATTGAAATGAAGTTTTCAAAATATATTAAAAAACAAGTTCATGGGGGCAGCTAGGTGGTGCAGTGGATAGAGCACCAGCCCTAAAGTAAGGAGTTCAAATGTGATCTCAGACACTTAACACTTCCTAGCTGTGTGACCCTGAGAAAGGCACTTAACCCCAATTTCCTCAGCAAAATAAAACCCCCTCCAAAAAAAAGTGACATGAAAAGTTTTGGAATTCTAAAATTCTATTTGGTATGAGCAGTGAGTGACTTGTTTGATGTCCAGATAATCACAGACTCTATGATAATAATCTGATTCCAGCTCACCTGTTTATCTGCCCTTAGGTCTTTTTTTTAAAAGTCATTGATTCATATCATTGAAGAAAGAAAGAAAAACAACTGATACACTGAAAACAAATAAATCTCTTAAAAGTCCAACATGTACATGTAGAATCCAGGAATCTTTTTTTTTTCCTTCCTTTGGTGCATAATTGTTAGAGTACAAATGGAAAAATTACAGAAAATACCAAAGTTCAGATAGCCAAGGAAGTGGAAAAGCAAATCAGAAGAAGGAAAATGTAAGCATACTTTAAGGTGGAAAACTCATAGCAAAAGATACAAAATAGACAAAGTAGTAATACTTTCTTGGAATCTTGGTCTTTACTGGAAATAGGAAACTAATCCCAAGTTGGAAGTTGAAAGAATGATGAGTTTCAAAAATAAGTTCAAACTGCAGATCCTAATGAGATAAGAAGACAGTACTGTTCAAACCGGTTCACAAAACACTTACTAAGCATTTACTATGTTCTAGGTGCTGGAAATGCAAAAACAAAAACAGACCTTTTCTTTCAGGAGCCTGCATTCTGTATGGATATTATAACTAACCATCAAATTTTACTATTTCTACCTCCACAACACCTCTTACAACTGTTTCCTTTTCTCCACTTATATGACCACCTTATTAGGCTCTCACTGATACTTATTCGACTATTGCAAAAGACTCATAATAGGTTAAGTCTCTTCACCCTTCAATATATTCTCCACACAGCTGCTAAAGTGATTTTCCTAAAATAAGATATGATCCCACTCTTTTCCTATTCAATGAACTCAAATGGCTCCCCTATTACTTCTAAGATCAAATACAAATTCCAGCACTTACCATTCAGAGTCCCCACCCCATCCCCCCTCAATTTGGCTTTAGCTTACTTTTCTAGACTTATTACACAATTCCAATTTGTGTAGACGTTAAAATGCTTTATGGATTCTATAGTACATCTACACTGGCATCCTTGTTATACATCAAAGATGGCACTCCTCCTATGGAGGAGTAAAATTTGATGGACTCATGTTCAGAATCCTTTCTCTCTTCCTTTCTCTCTTAGATCCCTTACTTTGCTTCAGTACTCAGCTCAAACTCTACCTCCTACATGAAACCTTGTTTGATTTCTGAGTGCCTTTTCCCTCACAATTATATAATTATGACCTGTATATTTATCTACATTTATAATCTACAATTATAATTCTATAGGTATTTCTATCTCTATCTTTATCTACATTTCCCTTCCTCCCTTCCCCCCCTCTCTCTCCCCTTGTTTCCTTCCTTTCTTCTTTCCTTCCTCCCTTCCTCTTTCCTTTCTTTCATTCCTGATTAGCTGTGGAAGCATTCAAAATATTCAGTAGATTTACGCCATTTCTCATTGACATTAGTTCTCTTGGTTTCTAGTGCTGTAAAATTAGAGGTCTTTAGTGCCTTGGTGCATTCTTCCTTCTATTGCACCTGAGAAAAGAGCCTCTTTGGTCTTTGGCCTCTGAATTTGTTCTTTGCTATTTTAGGGAGTGAAGATTATAACCTTGTGAGTTTGAAAAATTTGGAGGGAGTTTCAGCACCTTAACATCTACAAGTCTGGAGGACTCTTAAGTGCTGTGGAATTGCAGACTGTATTTTACAACTGGCCCTGAGGAGTAAGGAGTGATCTTCTGGATCGAAGCTAATGGAAGCTGAGACTGTTACCTGGTATTTATGCTGCAGGAATTTGGTAGGATAGAGCTATGTCAAAAATGAAGCCTACTTTTTCTAGAGATTGGTGTGATGGAGGAGAGAATAGCCTTCTGAGTATTGAAAAAAATATGTTGTGATGTTTTTTATCATTGTTTTTTTTCTACCTTTGAAATAAATATGACCTTATAAAATTACATATAATATATACATAATATAAAAATTAGTGTTAAGTTGCTAAATGAAATGGGGATGCTATTTATTGTCCTCTAATAATGAGGAACAGAGTTCATAGGGGCTTGAACCAATAGCATTATAGAAAGTATATCTCAAAAATCAAAAACCTCATAGGGTACTTTGGAACCCTGAGAGGGCAGACCTCATGACTGAGAAAAACAAGAAGGAACAAGGAATATAACTTCCATAGCTGTTTATACACTACTGTGATTTTGCTCTATAAAAATAGCATCCTTCCAACAAGTAAACGAATTGCTTTCTTGTATCCTGCCCGATCCATTGTCTTTCTTATCAGCATGTCACCCAAACTGGAACCAGGTTGGATCTGCTGGATGGACCAGAAAAAAAACAATACTTACTGATTGATGAAGACAAGAGAATACAAGATAACTAGGGAAATGGAGAGAACTAGCAAGGGTAATAACATACCAGTTAGTTGTAGGATACTAGGATCATAGATTTATAGACTGAAGATGGCTTCTACAGGTATGTTTTATATCCTGTGTTGTGAAAAGACTTTTCTGGACCCTCTCCCTCCCATTAAAGTATACTTGCTTGCATTCTGTTCCTTTAGAAACTGAAGACCAGAAACAACTAGATTTCAGAGAGTTGGCAAACTTGCATAGAAAAAAAAAAAAAAGGCCTTTATTTTCACTAATGTTTGACTGAAATCCATAATTTCCTTCAATAATTTAAAAGAAAACACATTATTATTAGAATGGATCCATATGTTTCACATTCTCAAAGGGATCCATGACACACGAAAAAAAGTTATTAAGAACTTCTGCCTTAGGGACTGAATGAATTCAAATCCCTTTCCTACCACTATTACTTCTAGTTGAAAGTAATCCAGCCAATTAGTTTAGACTGAAGTGGGAATAACAGATAATAGTTTTCTGGTTTACCTTCTCCTTTCAGAGATTCCTAGAAAAATAGTGGCTTAACCCAAAGGGATGAACCTTTAAAGATGAAATTTTAGACATGGTGATAGGCCAGTGGGGAAGATAAATTTAAGGGGGTAGTATAAAGTTAGGATGAGGTATTCTATAGAATTTTTCAGGTCATTGTATAGGTAGATCTGCCTTTGAATAATCTAAGGCCCAGGAATACTTGATATATTTATGACATCTTGTTTTAATAAAGAGAAATTGATTCAAATATAAAATAATAAAGAGAATATTTGGGGACCAATGAAATGAATTTATTGTCTCCTATATACCAAACATTGCACTAAGGCTCAAGGGAAGAGAAATGAAGGGAAGGGAAGGGAGACAAAAATGAAATAGCCCCTTTTTTCATAGGGAATCTTATATTCTACAAGAGAAGAAAACATGAATACACGTAAATATATAGAAAAAAGCATATGAAAATATGTATTAAATCCATAAAAAGGTAATTTGGCTGCATTAATAGTTAAAGTTAGACTTTATATAAGAAGAAGCATTTGATATGAGCTATGAAAGAGACCTGGAATCCTAGGAGGTAGAGGTGAGGGCATGCTTTTCAGGTATGGTGATCAGCCTGGGTGAAAAAGCACAGAGTTTAGAAATTCTGACGACAGTCCTAACACAAGCAATGTGTTGTGTTTTTTTTGTTTTTGTTTTTTTTTTCTTATAGAAAGCATGAAAAAACTATTAAAGAACTGGTGGGAAAAAAAAAAAAAAAAACAACAAAACTGTAGTTCGTGCTGTATTAACTGGAACCAGGGAAGGGAAAGGATTTCATTGTAGGCATAGTCAGATGAGGTTTGATTTCAGTTCCATCCTTGACAGCTGTTTGTAACTGCTTGCCCTGGCTTGATTTTCTGAGGGGCCCTTATTTTCTTCTATCTGTTAAAGTGTCCAGAACCAGCTGTAAAAGGCAGAGAGAATGCTATTTTTCCAAAACTTGAGTTTTAGTTAAGTGTGAATAGTTGTCACACAAATAACAAATACTTAGGGGAAAGTCTGAATTGCCAACTTCTTGGACAAAGAACTGCATTAATTTCTGGCTTCAGATTCCCTTTGCTAAGCTTATTTTGATTGAGGTTAGGGTAGGAGGTCTCTTCAAACACTTGCTTATTTGTTTATTCTCTTGAGTGACTTTTTGGATCTAAAACAACTAATCCTTGTCTCTATAAAGTATCTTTCTTCTGCTCAACTCAGAGGCCATCCCTTTTTAATCCTTACACCTTCTCTGTAAGGCAGGTAGATAATAGGACTGTCCTCATTTCTCCTCAGAACTGTGATTTCTCTTTCCTTGAGGCTACCCAGAGCACTGGCAAAAAACTGACATAACTTTCTCTGAGTACCTTCCAGCTTCTCTCTCCACCTCCATTCCTTCCCTGTGGTGCTCTTATGTCCAGGAGAGGACACTCTTGAGCATAAGAGCACTATTGAGATTAATTTTTCTGTAGTTTTCAGGGTTACAGAATTCTAGAGCTAGAGGAGATTTTAGCTATCATTCAGTCTACTTCATCCTCATTTGATAAGGGAATTTTTGATGTTGTTAAGAAAGAAATCTAGTCTGTGAATTCCAAGATATCGAGGGAGGAAGATAAAAAAGGAAGGAAGGAAGGAAGGAAGGAAGGAAGGAAGGAAGGAAGGAAGGAAGGAAGGAAGGAAGGAAGGAAGGAAGGAAGGAAGGAAGGAAGGAAGGAAGGAAGGAAGGAAGGAAGGAAGGAAGGAAGGAAGGAAGGAAGGAAGGAAGGAAAGTAGCTGCATTGCTTGTTCCTCACTGGGCAGCTCCTTCTCACAGAGATAGTTGTTTGTGCTTCATTATCTTTGAGTGAAGATGGGCTATGCAGGGTCACCAGCCTCACTTTCTCCTTCAGAAGCATCTGGGTCCAGTGGCCAGATATAGATCAGGAAGACTGGAGAGGACCCTCAGTGTAGTGATGATATGATTTTAGTTCTAGTTTCAAATGATGTTTGGGGTTCAATACCAAATGCTGGGGTTTAGTCATGTGAAGAATTCACATTGGTCATTCTCTTTGGCAAAAGATAGGTTTATTTAGAAGAAGAGATAAGAGCCAAAATGAAGAGATACAATAGAACCAAGAGTGGTAAATATGAAATAGAGTTGGGAGAGCATATAGCAGCAAGGAGAGATATTTTAACAATGATGGAAAACTCATATTTCCTAATGGAACTCACAATTAACCAGGAGAAAGGAAATACCTCATGAGGCAGGAGCATGTCCTTCACTGATGCAAAATCTATAGAGGAATTTAGCAGCCTAAAAGAGTTAGCTAAAAGGAGAAAGAATAGATAGGAGAGATACATGTTACATGGGGGAGAGAGGAGAGGAAAGACACCATGAAGTAGAGTCTATGATGGGCTGCAATTTCAAGAGCAAAGATGGTGTGAGCCATGGACAGGCTTATAGGGGAAATTTAACCTTAAGGATTTAATCTAGCTCTGATTTCTGACTGGACACAGCAAAGGAAGGCTGCCCATGACCTCCACAAAGGTAAATTTGATCACGGTTAGTGCTGTTCTCTGCTTAGAGGAGGGAACAATTCCATCAATACTCAGGACTTCATCAGTGGGAAAGCTTGGTCCCTTAAACTTATTTAAAAGGTTTCAGTTTGATGGAGGCCACCCAGCTGTGATTAAGGCTAAGTAAGAAAGATGTAAGTGTAAAGGAGTAAACTGATTTGCCCCAAAGCAACCAGCATTCACTTGACTAGATTACAAACTACATTCAAAACATTATCTTATTTCGGTATTTCTCTTTTCTGAGAAGATTTGTTTAGCAGAGCTAATTATTCTTTTGAATTGGCCTTCTGGATTCCAGTCTCCCTTATCTGGCTTACCCTTCACATAAGCATCCAAGTAATTTTCTTAATGCATGGTACTCTCCTAATTATTTCTGACCCTGGTGGGGGCACCCAGACCTTGTGCCAAACACTGCCTTTCCTTTTGCCCACTCCAGGTTGACCCAGAATCTACTGCAACCTTCCTGTAAATGCCTTTAATAATTTCTCTGTCACACTATTCCTCCCTGAACATTCTATATTCCTGCCACATTCTCATCTAGAAATATTCCCTCTTTATCTAAACTATTTGAAATGCTGTTGTCATTGTTATTGTTGATTTGTTATTTCATGGCCTAGTTTAAATGTTGTTTCCTCCATGAAACTTTTCTCTTTCTTATTTTTCTAATTGATGAAAGTGATTTTTTCTTTCTATTTTCATAGCATTATATGAAGACCAAGGAGTCTTAACCTTCAATCCATAGATTCATGGATAGATTACAGTAAATTGATCTTGGATTTGGAAAAAAAAATTGCATCTTTACTTTCATTAACTCTAACTGAAATTTAGCATTTCTATCAATTTTTTTTTTTTTTTTTAGTTTATTTTGAGAAGTCTGTAATCTTCAGTAGATTGACAAAGAGGTCAAGGTTAAGAAACTCTGATTTTAACATTTCCTTTGTCCTCATCAAATTCTGTCTTTTATCATATCCTAGGAAAACACTGTACCTGAATTTCAGGCTATTGATAGGTGAAGAAGAGAAAAAGGGTGAAAGTTGCTCTTCTGCACCCATTTGAAATGTAAATATCCTTGGTAGAATCTATTCCTTGAGACATGAACAGCTATAATTTTATTTAGCAAGTAATACTCCCCTCCCCCCATTAACTGATGGCTTATCAATTTTTACCAGTGACTGGTCAATCAATGATCATTTAAGCGGTTTGTTCTAAATTATCCACAACCAAGTTTGTCTCTTCTCTTCTTGAAGTTCTCTAGGACTGATTTCTTTTAGTTATCTTGATGTTTCATAGACATCAATATTTTTGATGTAATATAGCAATGATGTTGATTTTAGATTTTAGAGGGGGCTTCTGTTCTAACAGTAAGTCAGTAATCTTCTGGACTTTCCACACTCCCAGTCTAAGAACGTCAATCTGTCTGAATAGACCACTCCTGGATTCATTGCTGACTGATAATCTGTTCTGTGAGAACCAAATTCCAGAGACCATTCCTCTCCTACCTCTGGGCCACAGAATTAGCATGTCAATGATGCTGGATAAAGGGGTCTTCTCTCTCTTAGCACTTTGCTAATTTCTTTTGGAACTTAGCCAGCTTGTAATGGCATTACAACTACAATAAAACTTTTCCCCTTAACTAGGAAATGGGTTCAAGCTTGCAAATTCTTTTGAGATACCTTGCAACACTGGTTAGTTAACTTAAACTTTTGGGATCCCTTTCCCAATCTCAACATTTTGATGTTCATAAATCAGGTATGGGATGTCATGAAGAGCATTTATTATTCCCATATTTTTTAATATAAAAAATTTCCAGCAAATTTTTGATGCAATGAGAGCTATTCAGTCATGTTGAATTTCTCATCAGTAAAAGTCCATGTCCATGACTTGAACTGATTTTGATATTTAGTTTATTGATGTAACAGACAATTGTGGTAATTGGCCATTCTTCAGAAAATTTTTGTAGTTTCATGTATCTTACTATTGAATTTTGTATTCATATCCCAATGCAATTACTGTAAAGGCACTAGTGAATAATTCAAAGGATAAAGTGAAAATAAATATTTATTTCTGAAAAAGATCTAGTTAGTGATGTTATTGCTTCAACCCCATTATTTTCTTGTCCCATGACACTTCAAAATGAAACTTAGAGATTAGTCTTTAAAAGAATCTATTATGTTCTGGAAATCTTATACCCTATGGTTTCACAAATACATTAAAAATATTTAAAATAATGCTTAGTACTTGATTTCTTTGTCTGAATTTTCTATGGGAGAAACTAATTATCATCCCCTCTCATTCAGCAGAAACAAAAGACAATTTATTACTGCAGTCTAGATATGAAGAAGAGTATCTAGGAGGTATAATCAGTTAGTGCCTCCAACCTTGAAGTTTAAAAATTAACATTGAGTAAATAGTTAAGAAAGAAATGAGGTCTTAGAGAAAAAATAATAGCTACTTATGATAGTTATAGGAGTAAAGTTTCTTATTAAATGAAGTTGTAGGATTATAGCTTTAGAGACCAAAGACATCTTAAAGGTCGTTAAGTCCAACTCTCTCATTTTCAGTATGTATTATGTCTCTATCAATCTTCCTGCTCTTTCTACTTTGAAGGAAAAAAGTGGGACTTTACAATAGATTGAGATTTAAATGAAGTGGCCAGTAGGACTGCAAAGGAGAAGCATTATGTGTAAACTGAGAGACCCAGAGATTCCCCCATAGCACTCTGCCATAATAGCTTAAATTGAAGGAATTAAGGTCAAAGACAGGAAGGAAATAAAGCAATTAAAATGGTGAATTGAGTGGAGAAAAGTTTTTAATTTTCCCACTTTTGACTACACTCCTGTTCCATGAAGATGAGTTATTCTATCAAGATGTAATGTAACATATAAATATATAATATTATAAAATAGATATAATAAAGATTATATGACCAAGGTTTAGTGAAACATATCAGTTCAATTTTTGTTAATGCTGGTTTTTATCAATAGGATGAGGGCTTGAAGCTGATTCTGATTAGATAAATCCTCAGACCTATAATCCTTAGCCTAACAAGTCAATATGATATAGAGAGAGGTGGAACCAGAAGTGAGAACATTACTCATTCTGTGAAAATTTTGGGCAACTTGACACTTCTCTAGCACCTTTCCTCATATAGATGAAAGAACTCAAGGTTCACTGAGCATTTGAGCCTTCCTATTGAATAGGATCAGCATCATGGATAGTAATCTTACTGTTAAATAAATAAAAAGTAAAAATAATGTTAAAGAAATAAGGAAATTGATGTTCAGAAAAATTAAGTAATTGTCTAAGGTCAGACTAGTTCTTATACAATCCTCTTTTTCCCCTTAAATCAGGTGATATTATCACGTACAGATTGCAGATGAAAAGTTGATTTTCTTTAAGAAATCAATTATTGAGCTAATTTATTGAGTAAAACTTTTCTGTAAGACATTGAGTTATATGCTGAGTAAATATTTCTTTGGGATCTGAAAGTTTATAGTCTGCTAGTAAAGAATAAACTAGAAAAGACAATATAAGTTAAAAGCTAGTTAAGTAGTAGACCTAATAAATGCCAGAAGAATCCCATACCTTATACCCAGTAGGTGCTTAATAAATGACATTAAATGAATTTGTAATACTGCCCTCTGACCAACTCCCCCAACTTGCACTGGCACTTGAAGTGCTACTACATGAATCCCCAACTTTGTACTTTCCATTTACAGTTAGTAGAAACAGTTAGCTGTTAGTAAAAACATTTACAAATATGACCCAATAAAAGAATATCTATAAGGCATTACATGTATAGATCTATGACATGTTCCCACAGATAACCATAGCATTCTTAAGAATGGGCTCAAACTTATAGCACAATGGTAGTGAGGCACATTTGTAAGAAAGATATTGGTAAAGGCAACTCACAACTCCTGGTATCATACGTCCTAAGAGCCCTTTCTGTTTTTATAGAGTCCAATTCCAGCTCCCATTGGGTACAGTATTTTTATTGGATTTTTTTTTAATGGAGTTCCAAAGATTTGCTTCTCTCCATGTCTCTCTTCTTTGCTTCCAGGGGTTTCTTCCTTGAAGTTGCAATCTCTGACAAGTATCCTTCTAAATCTGAATCTGTCTGCTGTATTATACCTGAAGATCTCTTTAACCAATCAACCAACTATTTCATGAGATGTCCTGCAAAACACTCCTGAGCCCACACAAATTTGAATTGAATTACTATAGATTTTGAAAGCCTTGTAGAAGTATGCCAAATTCCTGCTTATCCAATGAGATTATGCCTTTTTGTTTTATTAGAGGAAAATGTTTCACATGCAATAAAGAGTTCAGATCATAGATTTATTTCTACAGGTAGTTTAATACTCAGGTATTTTTTGGGCTATTGGGACTAGTGGTTTTGTTTCCTATAAATTAAAGAAATATCATTGTAAGCTTAAGTGATCAGGAAAAAGAGATGAAATTTCTTGTTGGTCTTGAAGGACAAGAAGTGTTTGTGGAGATTAGAAATGCCCACAGCAGAGATGATGTGGATTCACAAGGTATAGTCTGGGAAACTAAGTATATACAGAGAATTTAGAGAGATTGCAGAAAGGAAGGTTGAAAAGGCTAGTAAGAGACATTCATTAGAGGCTAAGGAATTTGGATTTATTAAAGCCTACTTTACTCTCTTCTCAAACTAATTAAAGACTTGTTCAGAACTAGCTTATGTCTTTGATTGATTGATTGATTCAATGAGAAGTCTGGGCCTCCTGTATTTAAATGTCAATGTTGCATGGAAACTGTTATTCTATACTTCTAGATATATTTCACATTATTCTCCTTTATTCACTGTTTTCCAGTTAAAATGGCTCACTTGCTTTTCCCCCAACTTGGCATCATATCACCCATTGATTGGTTAGAATTGAGACAAAACCAATTTTTAGATTTTCCCAAATAACAATGAGCTAGCAAGCAAGGGAATCTGATTAGTTCAGCCTTTTACTCAAAATAAAATTTTCAACAACCTGTGGGGTCAATTATCACACTAATTATAAGTTAAACATGAACAGATTTCTTTACAATTAATACAGTATAATAGCCCCCAAAGACCATTCGTTCACTTTCTATGCTCATGTTTGCAGGCTTCTGTGTATCACTAGAGAAAGTTCTAACATCAAACTGACTTCTTCCACTAGAAATTTGTGGTGCTTGACCTCAGTTCAATGCTTCCAGTAGGTTTTACGACTTCTTATCTCATTGATAGCCAATTTTGCAAATCTTTTCATCTTATCTCAAGCCTCTAAGTTCTCTTGTTTCCAATTTCTCCTCCCACACATCTATAAATGAGTGAGCTTTCATGGAAGAAACTGTGGCCATCCACAGGAGACTCCTTCAGCTCCCTTTCCACACTCCTCAAAACTTTTCAGCTTCACCACATTTCTGTCTTCTTTTCTGTCTCTAAGGAAGAATTAATTTTACAATATGCAGAAACTAATCTTTCCATCTAATCTCTTCAGCCTATCCCTTCCCACCAAATCTCTCTATTCTCTCCCTGTTCCAACCCATTCTTCAAATTTCCACTTCATAGAATTGGATAATTACTCTAGATCCCTTAATTTTGCAAATGAGGAAATGGAGTCCCATAGAGGTTATCAAGGGTCATAAAGATAGGATTTGAACTCTGAGATAGGATTTGAACTACTATTTTCCTAACTTCAAGTCTGGTAGTTAATATATTGCCATCCTGCCTCATTTCTGCAATCTAGTGCTGCTTTTAAAATAAAGGGGGAAAAAAGACCACTTTATGTGGCTAGTTTTTTTCCTACCTCAAATTCATTTTTTGCTAGTTTTTTTCTTTGCTAGTTACACTTATACTTTTAGATATACCAATCCAAGAAGAAGAGTTAGCATCCTCTTTGTTCCCATTGCCATTTGTCACCATTGCTCAATAATATTCTCATCTCCTTTGGGGTGGCTCCATTTCTTCGTATTATTTCATTTAAATCCTTATTTCTCTCAACAACCAGCTTCTAAGTAATTCTTTCTCCTTTTAAAAAAAATCTCAGTATTTGACTCATAGTCTTTAACTCCCCTCCTCATAATTAGGGGCTTCATTGTCTACCTTGATGCTCCCTCAAATACATGCTTCCTCAAATACCCTAGCCTTCCAGGTTATCAATATAACCAACTTTTATGACTGACATCTTATTCCAATTTGTCCACCCACAAGATGGTCATTCTTTGGAACTCATTATCACCCATAACTATACCATTTCTATAATTTTGAACTCTAGAATTCACCTGTTTTTAATAATAATCTCCTTTCTGTCCACTTCCCTTTCTCTCTCATTCTAAATCTATAATTCATTCTCTCCATGATTTCATGACCTTTGTCATTTAATGTTTTTCCTTCTAGAAGGAAATCTTATTTCAACTTCTTCCTCATCAAAGTCTTGACCTTATGGCTAAATACTTTAGTTAAATGTATTCCACACTTGAGTTTCTTATTTGTTGCTGTTGACACTTTCCCAATTCTTATCCTGGAACGACTCACTTTAGCATCTACTTTCTATGTTTCTACTCTTAGACTACTAAATTTTGCTGTGGAAAGTTACACAACTGACAGGGATTGCTACAAATTCTCATTATCCAATCTCATTTGCTACATGACATTCTTTTCTTCTCTTCTATTTGATTTTTCTTACTACTCTCTTCTATTCCAATCCTTCCATTTCCTCCTAGATTCTTTCTCAGAAGATGATTTTATATCTTGTTTTACCAGGAAAAAAGTAAAGTTTTTCATTTCTCCCAATTTCTCTAGATGTTCTTTCACTCTGTCTTATTTTGCTCTAGTCTCTGAGGAAGAGGTGACTTTTCTCTAGAGTCTACAGAGCTCCCAGGACAAGCTTTCTAAGGCAAGGGTCTGATCATGTCATTATCTTGCTCATAGAACTTCAATGGCTCTCTTGCCTCCTGGAGAAGATGAATATCATCAAGATAGCATATGTAGTTTGTTTCCAACCTACCTTTCTAATCTTATTTTATATTCACCTTCATGTACTCTTTATTCCAGTAAACTGGATTACTTGCTATTCTCCAAACCCCACATTATCTTTTCTTACTTCAGGCATTCTTATGAACCATCCCACGTGCCTGCAATATGCTTCTTTCTCATTTATACATTTTAGAAGATTAGTCTTCTTTCAATTCTCAGAATTCTCTTAAAAGGATCATTTTCTTGGATGATTTCCTTATGTATTCTCAGCTCTTCTATTCCTCAAGTATTTGTTTGTGTGTGTGTGTGTGTGTGTGTGTGTGTGCATGTGTGTGTGTGTGTGTGTGTGTGTGTGTGTATGTACATAACTTAGCCTCTTCCTCCCAGTAGAATGTAAGTATTTGAAAGCATGGCTCTTTATTTGTGTCTTTATACTCCTCTGCACTTAACATAATATTCTGCACACAGTGTGTTCTTAATGATAATTTCTTGAATTGAATTCATACCAAACCAAATTTATCTTATGTCACTCTTTTAATCAAATTTTTTCTGTCTTCCTTTCACTTACTGTATAATATTCAAATCCCTTACCCAACATTAGAGGCCTTTTGTAGTTTTTATTTTTTGTTTTAAATAAATTTTAATTGCTTCCTTTTCTATAGAAAGCCAAACATTCTTGATTCACTTTGTCATTCTTTCACCTTCCCTTCCCAGAGAATCATCCCATAAAACAAATAACTTTTAAAAACAAAAAAGAAAAAAGAAAATATTCAGCAACACTGATTAATACAGTATGATAACTGAACTTATATATATATGTGTGTGTGTGTGTGTATGTGTGTGTGTGTATATATATAAAATGTACTATAGTCATTGCCCTCTAACTACAAAGGGCTAGAAATGTCTTCTCATTTTTCTTCTTTGGAGCTATGTTTTTTTTTTTTTTTTTTTTGTAATTTACTTTTCAATATTTTCGTAGTTATTCATTCCACTTAAATTATTTTAGTCATATGTTATTTTCTTGTTTGTTGTTTAATTCTTCATCAGTTTATGTAGATCTTCCTAAGATTCTCTGTATTTTTTTGCAATATTTGTTATTTCTAATAGCACATTGATGTTTAACAATTTGTTTAGTTTTTCTCTAATTAATATGTATCTACTAATTCTTTGCTTTTACAAAAAAAGTGCTGCTTTAACTATTTTAACATTTATGAGGATTTTCATTTTATCAATAGCTTTTTTGGCTTATAAGGCCTAGTAGTAAAACCTCAAGGTCACTTTATTTGCATAAATTCAAATTATTTTCCCAAGTGTCCAACCAATCTTTCTAGTATTTGATTTGCCCTATTTGTAAATCAAGTTGAACAATTCTAAATCTTTTATTCATTTTTTTTCTTCTGTATATTTTTTCATGTGATTCCTTTATCTATTAAAATAATTCTAGTTCTTTAAATATAAACTGAAAATATTATCTTTTCCATGAATCATTTCCTGATTCTCTTGCATGGTAATGACTTTTATTCTTTTACACCTTCCATAACATTTTCTTGGTGGCTTTTTTATTCACCTGTATATCATGTTTGCAAGTTCTTGATTTGCAAATGATTCCTAGATGTATATATCCAGACCTACTTTCACTTTTAAGCTGCGGTCCTACATCTATTGCTTATTGAACACCTCAAAGTGGATATTCTATAAGTATCTTAAATTCAACGTGTTCAAAATAAAACTCATTATAATTCTCTCTTCCCATCCAATCTTTTTCCTCTCCCTCACTTTTTTTTTTTTTTTTTTTTTGTTACTATGGAGGATACCACTGTCTTCCTATTCTCCTACACTTTTAATTTCATTTTGTTTTTGACTTCACTCTCCCTCCATATATCTAAACTGTGATCAAAATTTGATTATTTTGGTCATTTTTACCTCCACAGAATCTTTCTTTTATAAGTCTGCTTCTCTCTATTCACCTAGTCACCATTTTAGTTCAGATCCTCATCGTTTTTATATTGGTCTCTTATAGTAGATGTTTGACTTGTTTCAAGTCTCTCCTTATTCCAAGCTATCCTTTGCTAAGGATAAATCTTATGCTGAACTGCATTGTAAAAAGTGAACCCTTAAGACTTTTTGTTGGTTTTACTCCTCAAAATTTAGTTTTACATGCTTTTTTAAAAAATTATAACTTTTTATTGAAAGAAAAAAGAAAAAGAGGAGGAAAAGACCAAAGAAAGAACAAGAAGAAGACAAAGGAGTAGAAGAAGAAAAAAGAAGTTGGAAAAAAAATTAGCAGCTATTTTCTCATAAGCCTACTTTCTGTCTTCACTTCAGAGTCCACAGTTACTATGAGAGACAATAGGTTATGGTAGGTTCAAGGATAGGTGTCCTGCTGGAAGGAATTTAGGGGATTTTCTTAGTGGGCAGAGCTAGAGAACATGGCTAATCTTAAAAACATATATAAGTCTATAGAAATGAATGCCTGGATAATTTTTTACAACATTATTGCTTGCACTCACTTTTGTTCTGACTTTTCCCTTCCCTCTCTCCACCCCTTCCCCTAGATGGCAAGCAGTCTTATACATTACATGCTTTTTAAAGTTGTTTAGAGATGTTTTCTGGGAAAATTTGGCAGAAAAGATCACTTTATCACCTTGGCTCTTCCCTCATCCTCAAATTCCTCAATTATTTTGCTTTAGCCCCTGAAATTCTTGGCATTGTTGATAATTAATTTCTTTGGTATACACTTTTGTATCCCATGAATCACATCTTGAAAATATTTCTGCTGGAGTAACAAAATAAAGTGAAATCACTCATTAATATGCTAGCAATAATTAGTTTATTAGCCAATGAAATTCATGTGAAAGCTAAACAGAGAATCAAGAGATGATTGTTAGTTGAAATATTCCTGTGTTAAAACTAGATTGGGAATAAGGTAGAATTATAGCATAAACAAGCTGAAAATAATAATCTACAGTATAGTTCTTGGAATTGATTGAAACTGCTACAATGGTAGTAGCTGAATTAAAAGCCATTACTAGTATATCACAGGTTGAAATGATCAGATTTAGCATTGATATCTGATGAAACTCAAGCCAAGTTAAAACTAGGATCATAATAAAATTCAAGGGATAAAGCAGAAGGTTTTAGGGATCAAGTGTTTGCTATTAGTTACAGGGCATGGATCTAAAGTGCAATAATTTATTGAAGATTCATTTCTATAGACTTATATATGTTTTTAAGATTAGCCATGTTCCCTAGCTCTGCCCTCTAACAAAATCCCCTAAATTCCTTCCAGCAGGACACCTATCCTTGATCCTATCATAACCTATTATCTCCCATAGTAACTGTGGACTCTGAAGTGAAGACAGAAAGTAGGCTTATGAGAAAATAGCTGCTAATTTTTTTCCAACTTCTTTTTTCTTCTTCTACTCCTTGATCTTCTTTTTTCTTTTTTTGGTCTCTTCCTCCTCTTTCTCTTTTTTCTTTTCAAAAATAATTTTTTTTTTTTAAATTTTTTATTTTATTTTATAATTATAACATTTTTTGACA
Source organism: Sminthopsis crassicaudata (assembly GCF_048593235.1). NCBI lineage: Eukaryota > Metazoa > Chordata > Mammalia > Dasyuromorphia > Dasyuridae > Sminthopsis > Sminthopsis crassicaudata. The sequence continues at coordinate 180,730,550 of NC_133619.1, read as the reverse complement.
GTACATATGCATGGGTAATTTTTTACATCATTATCCCTTGCACTTACTTCTATTCAGATTTTTTCCCTTCCTCCCCCAACCCCCTCCCCCTGATGGCAAGCAGTCTTATATATGTTAAATATATTACAGTATAATTTAGATACAATATATGTGTGTAGAACCGAATTTTTTGTTGCACAGGAAGAATTGGATTCAGAAGGTAAAAATAACAGTTTACATTCATTTCCCAGTCCTTTTCTGGATGTAGCTGGTTCTGTCCATCATTAATCAATTGGAATTGGATTAGCTCTTCTCTATGTTGAAGAAATCCACTTCTATCAGCATACATCCTCGTACAGTATCATTGTTGAAGTGTATAATGATCTTCTGGTTCTGCTCATTTCACTCAGCATCAGTTGATGTAAGTCTCTCCAAGCCTCTCTGTATTTCTCCTGTTGGTCATTTCTTATAGAACAGTAATATTCCATAACATTCATATACCATAGTTTACCCAACCATTCTCCAATTGATGGACATCCATTCATCTTCCAGCTTCTAGCCACTATGAAAAGGGCTGCCACAAACATTTTGGCACATACAGGACCCTTTCCCTTCTCTAGTAGTTCCTTGGGGTATAAGCCCAGTAGTAGTATGGCTGGGTCAAAGGGTATGCACATTTTGATAACTTTTTGGGCATAATTCCAGATTGCTCTCCAGAATGGTTGGATTCTTTCACAACTCCACCAACAATGCATCAGTGTCCCAGTTTTCCCACAGCCCCTCCAACATTCATCGTTATTTGTTCCTGTCATTTTAGCCAATCTGACAGGTGTGTAATGATACCTCAGAGTTGTCTTAATTTGCATTTCTCTGATCAATAGTGATTTGGAACACTCTTTCATATGAGTGGAAATAGTTTTAATTTCATCATCTGAAAATTGTCTGTTCATATCCTTTGACCATTTATCAATTGGAGAATGGCTTGATTTCTTATAAATTAAAGTCAATTCTCTGTATATTTTGGAGATGAGGCCTTTATCAGAACCTTTAACTGTAAAAATTTTTTCCCAATTTGTTACTTCCCTTCTAATCTTGTTTGCATTAGTTTTGTTTGTGCAGAAACTTTTTAATTTGGTGTAATCAAAATGTTCTATTTTGTGATCAATAATGGTCTCTAGTTCTCCCTTGGACACAAACTCCTTCCTCCTCCACAAGTCTGAGAGGTAAACCATCCCATGTTCCTCCAATTTATTTATGATTTCGTTCTTTATGCCTAAATCTTGGACCCATTTTGATCTAATCTTAGTATGTGGTGTTAAATGTGGGTCCATGCCTAGTTTCTGCCATACTAATTTCCAGTTTTCCCAGCAGTTTTTGTTAAATAATGAATTCTTATCCCAAAATTTGGGATCTTTGGGTTTGTCAAAGATTAGATTGCTATTTTTATTCACTATCTTGTCCTGTGAACCTAACCTATGCCACTGATCAACTAGTCTATTTCTTAGCCAATACCAAATGGTTTTGGTGACTGTTGCTTTATAATATAGCTTTAAATCAGGTACACTTAGACCACCTTCCTCTGACTTTTTTTTCATTAGTTCCCTTGCAATTCTCGACCTTTTATTCTTCCATATGAATTTTGTTGTTATTTTTTCTAGGTCATTAAAATAGTTTCTTGGGAGTCTGATTGGTATAGCACTAAATAAATAGATTAGTTTGGGGAGTATTGTCATCTTTATTATATTCGCTCGGCCTATCCAAGAACATTGAATGTCTTTCCAATTATTTAAATCTGACTTTATTTTTGTGGCAAGTGTTTTGTAATTTTGCTCATATAATTCCTGACTCTCCTTTGGTAGATATATTCCCAAATATTTGATACTATCGACTGTTATTTTGAATGGAATTTCTCTTTGTATCTCTTGCTGTTGGATTGTGTTGGTAATGTATAAAAATCCTGAGGATTTATGTGGATTTATTTTGTATCCTGCGACTTTGCTAAAATTCTGAATTATTTCTAATAGCTTTTTAGCAGAGTCTTTGGGGTTCTCTAAGTATACCATCATGTCATCTGCGAAAAGTGACAATTTGATTTCTTCATTTCCTACTCTAATTCCTTGGATCTCTTTCTCGGCTCTTATTGCCAAGGCTAGAGTTTCTAGTACTATATTGAATAGTAATGGTGATAGTGGGCAACCTTGTTTCACTCCTGATCTTACAGGGAAAGGTTCTAGTTTATCACCATTACATATGATGTTTACTGAAGGTTTTAAATATATGTTCCTTATTATTTTAAGGAATAGTCCATTTATTCCTATACTCTCAAGCGTTTTTAGTAGGAATGGATGTTGGATTTTATCAAATGCCTTTTCTGCATCTATTGAGATGATCATGTGGTTTTTATTAATTTGATTATTAATATGGTCAATTATACTAATAGTTTTCCTAATATTAAACCATCCCTGCATTCCTGGTATAAATCCCACTTGGTCATAGTGTATTATCCTGGGGATGATTTTCTGAAGTCTATTTGCTAATATCTTATTTAAGATTTTAGCATCAATATTCATTAAGGAAATTGGTCTATAGTTTTCTTTCTCAGTTTTCGATCTACCTGGTTTAGGTATCAGTACCATGTCTGTGTCATAGAAGGAATTTGGTAGGATTCCTTCAATCCCTATTTTTTCAAATAGTTTACATAGCATTGGAGTTAGTTGTTCTTTAAATGTTTGGTAGAATTCACCTGTAAATCCATCTGGTCCTGGGGACTTTTTCTTAGGAAGTTGGTTAATAGCTTGGTCTATTTCTTTTTCTGAGATGGGACTATTTAAACTACTTACTTCTTCCTCTGTTAATCTGGGCAAGCTATATTTTTGAAGGTATTCTTCCATTTCATTTAAGTTATCGAATTTATCGGCATAAAGTTGAGCAAAGTAGCTCCTAACTATTGTTCTAATTTCCTCTTCATTAGTGGTGAGTTCACCCTTTTCATTTTCAAGACTATCAATTTGCTTTTTCTCTTTCCTTTTTTTAATCAGGTTTACTAAGGGTTTGTCTATTTTGTTGGTTTTTTCATAAAACCAACTCTTAGTTTTATTAATTAATTCAATAGTTTTTTTACTTTCAATTTTATTAATCTCACCTTTTATTTTTTGAATTTCAAGTTTTGTGTTTGTCTGGGGGTTTTTAATTTGTTCCTTTTCTAGCAATTTTAGTTGTAAACCCAATTCGTTGGCCCTCTCTTTCTCTATTTTATGCAGGTAGGCCTGTAGAGATATAAAACTTCCCCTAATTACTGCTTTGGCTGTATCCCACACATTTTGGTATGATGTCTCATTATTGTCATTTTCTTGGGTGAAGTTATTAATTATGTCTATGATTTGCTGTTTTACCCAATCATTCTTTAGTATAAGATTATTTAGTTTCCAATTATTTTTTGGTCTATTTTCCCCTGGCTTTTTATTAAATGTTATTTTGATTGCATTATGGTCCGAAAAGGATGCATTTACTATTTCTGCCTTACTGCATTTGATTTTGAGGTTTTTATGCCCTAGTATATGATCAATTTTTGTATAGGTTCCATGAACTGCTGAGAAGAAAGTATATTCCTTTCTGTCTCCATTTAGCTTTCGCCAAAGATCTATCATATCAAACTTTTCTAGTATTCTATTTACCTCTTTGACTTCTTTCTTATTTATTTTGTGGTTTGATTTATCTAATTCTGAGAGTGCAAGGTTGAGATCTCCCGCTATTATAGTTTTGCTATCTATTTCCTCTTGCAGCTCTCTTAATTTCTCTTTTAAGAATTTAGATGCTGCACCACTTGGTGCATACATGTTTAATATTGATACTGCTTCACTATTGATGCTTCCCTTTAGCAGGATATAATGCCCTTCCTTATCTCTTTTAATTAGATCAATTTTTGTTTTTGCTTGATCTGAGATGAGGATGGCTACTCCTGCTTTTTTGGTTTTGCCTGAAGCATAATAGATTCTGCTCCACCCTTTTACTTTTAGTTTGAATGTCTCATCCTGTTTCAGGTGTGTTTCCTGTAAACAACATATAGTAGGATTCTGACTTTTAATCCAGTCTGCTAACTGCTTCCTCTTTATGAGGCAGTTTGCCCCATTCACATTTATGGTTAGAAGGACTAATTCTATATTGCTTGCCATCCTATTAACCCCTGCTTATGCTTTTCCCCTTTCCTTCCCTTTTACCCTCCTATCCAGTATTAAACTGGTAAACACCACTTGCTTTTCACAGCCCTCCCTTTTTAGGATCCCTCCCCCACCTTAAAGATCCTCCCCTTATTTTACCCCTTTTCCTCAAAATTACTGTATTCCCTTCCCCTTAGCTTACTCCTTCCCTTTCACTTTTCAATGAAGTGGAAGAAGTTTCACCATAAATCGAATATGTCTATTGATACACGCTATGTTCATCTCCCTCCTTTCTTTCTCTCAGATATAATAGGTTACCTTTGCCTCTTCATGAGATGTAGTACCACCACTTTGTACTTTTTTATGATATAATCTCCTTTCCACCTCTATTTTCTAAGACAAATTGTACATATGTTCTTTACATATTTTTTTGACAGAAGTATAGTTCTCAAGGTTTCTTTTTACCTTTTTTAGAAGTCTCTTGAGTTCTGTATTTGAAGATCAAACCTCTTATGTAGGTCTGGTTTTTTCATCAAAAATAGATGGAATTCATTTATTTCGTTAAATGTCCATCTTCTTCCCTGGAAAACGATGCTCATTCTTGCTGGGTAAGTTATTCTTGGCTGCATACCAAGTTCCTTAGCCTTTCGGAATATCATGTTCCAGGCCCTGCGTTCTTTTAATGTGGACGCTGCTAGATCCTGTGTTATCCTTATTGTGGATCCTCCATATCTGAATTGTTTTTTTCTAGCAGCTTCCAATATCTTTTCCTTTGTCTGATGGTTCTTGAACTTGGCCACTATATTTCTTGGCGTTTTGATTTTAGGGTCCCTTTCAGTAGGTGATCGATGAATTTTCTCAATGTCTATTTTACCCTCTGTTTCCAAAACGTCTGGGCAGTTCTCTTTGATAATTTCCTCGAAAATGGTGTCCAAGCTCTTTTTTTCCTCCCATTTTTCAGGGAGTCCGATTATTCTCAAATTGTCTCTCCTGGATCTGTTTTCCAGGTCTGTTGTCTTTCTGGTAAGGTACTTGACAGTCTTTTCAATTGTCTCATTTCTCTGGTTTTGCTTGACTCCCTCTTGGTTTCTCCTTGAGTCATTCATTTCTACTTGTTCCAGTCTAATTTTCAATGATGTATTTTCTTCACTCACTTTTTTTATATCTCTTTGTATTTGTCCAATTGAGTTTTTATCTTCTATGGAATTTTTTTCCATTTTATCCATTTTATTTTTTAGAGAGCTGATTTCTTTTTCCAGCTCACTAATCCTGTTTTCCTTGGAGTTGTTTACCTTTTCCAGCTCACTAATCTTGTTTCTCAATGATTTGATTTCTTTATCCATTCTGTCTTTGAATGCATGGGATGACTTCTCCAGGCTCTCTTGCCAAGCTTCCCTTTCCTTTTCCCATTTCTCTTCCAGCTCTCTTGTGAGAGCTTTTTTTATTTCCTCTATGAGGTTCTTTTGTATTGAGGAGCAGCTTATATCCCTCCCAGGGGATACATCTGGGGACATTCTGTTCCTAGTCTCCTCAGCATTTGAAGTCTGCTCCCTCTCCACACAAAAGCTGTCAATGGTTAGAGCCCTTTTGAATTTTTTATTCATTTTGTCAGAATCAAAGAAAACAAACTGACAAGAGAAGCAATTGGTCTGTTTTGCGGGGGATAGGGCTGGATGTTATTAATGGGCTTCCTCTACAGACTGGGGATAGGGCAGCAGAGAGCCACTAACAGAACAGCAATGACTGTACTGAGTCTGCGCTCTGAGGCTCCGAGAACGCACCGAGTCAGTCCAGGTGGGGGTTGGGGGTGGCCGGGCTCTGAGAGACGCTGGCTTTCTGGGGTTTTAATCTTCACCTCCGGTGTTTACACCCTCTCTGCTGCTCCTGGCTTGCTGCCAAGACGGAGCATCCACACTGGGGCAAAAGCCCTTTCGCAGAAACTGCAGAGATCACACCCCTCCCCCTCCGGTCTGAGCTGTGTGAGCTGCCTGTCTTGCTCTGGCTGTCTGCCCTCAGTCTGCGCCCAGTCTGATTGACCCTCCCCCGAACAAACACAGACCTTTTCTGGCGACTTTCAAGGATGTCTTCTCTTGGTGATAATTTGTGGATTTCTTTCTGGGTCAAGCATTAAGTCAGAGGCTTGTCATGAAGTAAGTTCTGAGAGAAAGCGAGGAGCTCAAGCAGCTGTCTGCCTCCACGCCGCCATCTTAGCCCTCAAAAATAATTAAATGAAGGCTTTCCTCTTTCCACAATTGTTTTTTAAGCTCACTATCACTAGACAACTTTTTTTCAAACTTTCTTAGTGTTTTTTTTTTTTTTTTTCCTTCCATGAACTTGTTTTTCCTGGCGCTTGCTCCTTTTGAGTGAGAAGCTAGATTCCTCAAACAATGCTTGCTCAGGATTAATACATCCTTTCCTTTAATGAGTCTCTTGATGTCAATGCATCTCTGTCACTGTAGGAACAGTGAGACAAATGCACCATTTATTACTTTTCTAAAAGAGACTGTTTTAGTTACTTGCAATGAAGATACTGAGTTCCTCCATGTATGTTTTCAAATGATCGTAGTTTATCACCATGGATTTAGCTTTATGGCCTCAGTGGTGATTCCAGTACTTTTATTTTTCCTGGCAGTAGGAGTGCTTATTTGAAGTACATGAGAGGAAGATTTGACCAGATCTTTTTTAATGCTTAACTGAAAAAATATTTGCTGACTCATAAATGGAGTGAGTTTGAGCAAGAAGACTCAAGAAGAAAACAAAAAAATTCAACAAGTTGAGTACCTACAGTAATAAGTATGGTACTGGTTTGGTGTCACAGCTCCTTTTCTCGGGAATGGATTGATGGGATGGAAGCCAATGATGGTAAGAAAAAGACTTCACTTTATTGAGCAGTACAGCCTTTGTTTTATATGATTCAGCAGGCATGATCAGTGAGCACTCTTCAATCATTATGCAGAGAATCTGCATGAGCACCTCTTGGACAGTAAAGGAACACCAGTTGGAGGAGAGCCTACCCAGCACATCAGCTGCTGATTGCCAAGTGAGCTGTTCTGTGGGAACATCCTTGCACAGTCAGCATCTAGCTGTGACCCTCAGCTATTTCCCTGTTCACATGTAGACGTGGCAACTTCTTGTCACATCCTGAGAACAAGGAATGCCTTTCATTCCCATGGATTTGCCTCACAATCTCCCCCCCCCCTTTTTTTTTTAAAGTGCATTAGTTTTATTTCAGTAGAGATCTCCTACACATTGTTGAACAATGCGCTAAAGAAGCATCCAAAACATATGGATCCACAAAATAAAATGAGTAAAATAACTGATTATGACAATCCATTGTTCAATACTCCACCATTAATTGGAGGAGTTATCAAACCAGTGTATAATTTTTTCTGCTGTCTTATTCAGGTTCAAATATGCATAAGAAGTCTTTTCGATGTCTAAAGTCAATTTGTACAGACTTTCTATATCATCTGCCATGGTATTATTGAAGAACAGATAGTTTAAATGTTTTCTGATCTCATCCCAAAAGTAATCTGACCCAGATTATTTATATTGGAGATTCGTTACACATAGATTTGTATATTTGTAATAGCATTTCAAGGTCCTCTGTAATTTAAGCAATTCAACTTCCATTCTTATTTCTAAAGTGGCTTCTTTTAAGTTCTTTATTATCAGATAAAACTGACTGTCAATTCTGGCTTTTTTGGTAAATCCTGCTGACACATTTCTAGCTAGTTCCTCCATGATAGTGTGCCTGCTCTATACTATTCTGTAACTCAGAAATAGATATTGCTAATGAACAAGATAATGCAATCAGGGCCACCAACAGTGTGATACCTAAAATGACACAACAGATACACAGTTTAGTCTATGAGCTACTGAGTACTCTTTTTTTTCTTATAATGGTGGCAAATATGTGCTCTATTTTGCTGTGATACCAGTCTTTACCTGAATCTTAATAATAACGAGCTCGGTCTGATTGCCCACTTCTGGGCCTAAATAACTATTCACCAACAGTATAATTTTTATAGGTAACATTAAAATAGTCACCCTGATTAGTAACATGAACATCATTTCCCCACATAAATGCATATTTCCCCCTAAACATGCCCTAGCTCCCATCATGTATCCTATCTTTGTTCCCGTTATCCATGAGTGACTGCCAAAGATTTTCTATGCCCATATTGAGTTCCTAGTTCTTGTATAATCCATGACAAGGAGTACCTTCCACTTTCCAAGGATTCCCTACTGCTGATATCCATGCGAGCACAGGCATTTCCTCTTAAGAATGTCCCTCAGTCACATCTCAAGATTGAACAATATTCCCAGTCAAACTCATACAAATATGAAAATGTTCAACACATGGTTCCAGAAGAGGCCACATGGAGTCATTAGTCAGTTTGCACCTGTCCAAGCCCCCTGGATGCAAGAGGGTGGTATTTGGGCAAGGCATCCCTTGCCCTCCTTGCAAGTGGAGCCTCATTCCTGGAACAGTTATATTGAGTGTGAGGTTTTGCACTTGTCCGTAATAGGGATGCATTTTTCTTTGCCAACATAATGGTGGATGCAAGATGAGGCCTGTAAAGTTATATTTTACTGACAGTACCATTTTGTTCCTTATTTCTTGAAACATGAATTCTCCACGTATCAAACGAAATCTATTTCCTGAGAGTACCACATTAGGTAATTTATCATCCTATGTAGTTATTCTCGGCCACGAAGGGCCCATCAGTGATTCTCTCCTTTGGCTGCCAATGGCATCATAGTTAGCATTGCAAGAGTGATCACTATCTGTTGAATGGGTCTGTTCATCTTTTTCCACCTCTTCTGTCTCTTCAATGGGCATCGTCTTCTCCTGTATCGTCTCGGTATTAGCAACAACCTTGAGATGTTCTGAAGGAACCCACTGTTCAGATGCCCCTATTGAGATACAAACATATCCTGGTCCCCAGATTGATACCCTATGGGAGCTTTGCCATCTATTTGGTCCTTTCCACTTGGCTTCTGTGTCTTGAGGAGGGGTTTGTGTATAGTGGCTTGATTAAGCCCTATTGTGCTTTGTGAAGTATAAAATTTCATTACCAGACTCAGTTCTTGGGAGTCACATTTTCAATAATTTATAGTATATATGACTTTGTCTATATCCCCTTGTGTCACTTGGGGCACCTAGACTCCCCCCTTTTGTTTTGGAAGGAATGTTTTTATAGTCTGATATGTACATTCCACAATGGCTTGACCTGTGAGGTTATATGGTATTCCAAATATATGACATATGCCATGATTGAGAAGAAACTGCTGAACAATCTTGAACATGTAGGACAGCCTGTTGTCAGTTTTATGTTTCTTGGCAACGCCGCTATTGAAAAACTATGATACAGATGATGGATAATATGAGGGGCAGCCTCTCCTCTCTGTAAAGTGGCCATAGTAAATCCTGAATAAGTCTCCACTGTAACAAGTATTTTGGACTTTTTGTAATGTGAAATGTCCATTTGCCAAATATTATTAGGTTTATCCCCTCATGGGTTAACATCTTTCTGAAGGGGTGAGGATTGATAAGGGACATAAACAGTGCATGTTTCCACTATTTGTCTTGCTTTTTCCTTCTTTATATAACTTTTTAAGAGATTTCATAGAAATATAATCAGCATGGGCCCATCCTAATGGGATGATGACTGTATATGTTTCTAGGGATGCATCAACTCCCTTGTTACCCTCAAATATGGGTCCTTGTTTATCAGTATGAGATCTCACATGTGTAATAAAAAAGGGATTAACACATTGTTGGATTGTGTTTTGAGCCAGTTTAAAAAGTCTAGTGATTTCTGACAGACTTTCTTTTATGCTTGCTGTTTCCTATTCTTTGTACAACCCTCACAGCTATCAGATATAATATTTATAGGGAGTTCTAGCATAAGAGCCTGCATAATAGCATACAGCTCATTCTTTTGAGTGGAAGCATAAAGAGTAGAATATACATTCTTAATATGCATGGCAGAGAATAAAATAGCTGTCTTATGAACCCTTGTAGTATCTGTGAAAATACTGGGGCCAGCTACAGGGGTAAATTTGGTAAATTTGGGAATAATCCAGAGCCAGCTTTCACAGAACTTCACTTAGGTGAGGACTCTCCCTGCTTTAATCTCACCTACTTTCAGCTGTTTGGTCCATAACTCATTCTGAGCCAATGAGAACTCCAGTCAGCTCTTATCTAGGTTGGTCCAGATTCCCCCCTTTCTGCCACTTATTTATAAGATGTAGTCTAGCACTTTCCTAATAATCTCATTTAAGTTCAAGTAAGGTTCTATCATCTTCTTAATTTTTGACATATATATTCACTCAATAATATTATTTCCTTGATGTATTACTCCTAACGGTTGTTCTAGAGTAAGAAACACAGAAGCTTCAATGGGTTTATGAATATTTCACTTTCCAGCTTATATAACCTTATGATCCCCTGAATGCTAGTTATGGCCTCTCAGGATCATTGCCTAAATGAGGACAAGCAAGGGTCAGCTTTCACTATTTCATATAAGGGCTGCATGAGTATTAGGAATAATGATTCATGGGCCTCAACCATTGTATATCCCCTATCATCTTCTAAAAGGCATTTAATGTATTTATGTGATTTAGTCTTATCTCTGATAATGTCTTGCATGATAGTGTCTTGACTCACTTCAAATCCTGAATATTGATTTTTGAAACTTATCTGGTGCTAATCTAAGCCCCAAGGCATGTAATGCCTTTGTCATAACCTTCAATATTTGTTCTAATAATTTGGAGATAGGATAGCTGCAAAGAATTTCATCCATATAATGCAGCACATAAGCATCAGGGTATCATCTCAGTTCCTTTAAGGCCACTTATAAAATTCTTCATTCTTTGGGACAGCACCTTCCACTGATATCTATGCATTGGTCCTTAAAAGTTCACAGTGGGAACCGAAAAAGCAAAATATTTCCGCTCCTCAGGATGCAAAGGTATGAAGTAAAACAGTCTTTGATATCTATGATTCATAAAGGATACTGTCTGGGAATCATTTTAGAGGAAGGTAAGCCCAATTGTAAAGGGCCCATTTCTTTCAACATATTGTTAACTTGCCATAGATCAGTTAACATTTTCTACTTTCCTGATTTCTTTTTCATAACAAAGACTAGATCCTTCCATGGGCACTGGGTCTCTTCTATATGACCCAATTTCAATTGTTCTTCTACTGTTTCTTTTAAGGCAGCTAGCTTTTCAATAGAGAGGTGCCATTGTTCCACTCATACAGGACTGTTGGATTTCCATGACATTTTTGGGGTTGGTGATAGCCATGACTTGTGCAATGGCGCCTTTTAAAAAATTATTGGGAGAACAATACCCAAATCCTGATTAAATTCAAATGCAGCCCTTAAAGTATAAATGGCCTAATATGTCCTGTCTTCCCTCTTTTTTTCCATTTTAGGGAGGGCAACGATACCTTGGTATCCTGTTATCTTGACTTCTGCATCTGTGATAGGCCACCATTGATCAGCAGATATAACAGTCTGGTTAGCTTTCATATCTATAAGTTCCTACAAGACATTTCCTATTTATATTGTAGTAATGGGTCTATTTACTTGTATGGCTTGTGTAAAGTAGGTGCCAACAATGGCCTCCGTGTTAGAGGAAGTCAATGGGGGTTGTTGTATGCCTTTATCCTTCATTTTAACTTGTTGCTCATTGGGAAGGATTATACCCTAAGCAATGCGTTGTCCTTGTTCTATATATGTATCATCATTGTCAGTATTATACAAAGTGAGGATAGGTGGGATATGGGTGTAAAGCCAGATTGCCAGGATGGCCAGGGAATAAGGTTGGGTAGGGGGGCAAGATAGTAAAAATTCTTAGGTTATCTCCATTTGGATATCTTTGGATCAGGACTTCCCATACTCCATGGGGAGGTAGTCTACAGAATCCATTACCACAAAGGAGAATTACAGTGAAGGTTGAGTGTGATTCAACAAACAAAGAAACAGTGGTTTCTTGAATAATTTATTGAAATAAGCAATAATGCTGATTTCATTACTGCTTCTGAGGTGAGCCTCAGGATGATGCATTTTTCAATCGCAGAAACTCTTAAAGATTAAGACATCTAAGAATTGTGACATCTACATGTGTTAGAATTATGCATGCCAATAAAATCATGAGCCCTTAAAGAATAGGAGTTGATTAAAAAAAAAGAAGAGAGAGAAAAAGATTGAGAAAGAAAGAGATTAAAAGAGAGGCAAAGGAGGGGGGAGACAGTGAGAAAAGGTGCTTATTTATGTTGAGTTCTGAATTTTCAGTTTTTCTTTCTTTTTTCCCCTGTAGTACTATCATTTTGAACTACAAGAAAACAGCCCAAGAGCAGCTGATTTAAGGATGATGCTATCCATCACAGCTCATAAACAGCTCTTTTCCAAATAAGAAACAGAGGCAGAAAAAGCTTATTTGGAGGAACAAGGAAGAAAGGGTTTGAAGGTATTCAAATCTACTCACCTCTCAGTTTAGTGAATTGTGTATGATCTCTCTTTGCTAATGCACAGACCTTAGTAGATCCCTGTTTTCTTTGAATTGTCTTTTGAAGTTGAAGTGTGGTTCTATTCTCCCTCTGACTTTCTCAACATCTCACTAAATAGTTCTTTTACTTGAGCTTTTGTTTTAGTTTTTTAATTTTTTAAATTTATTTTTCCAACAACTAATTCTTTTGTTCTTGTTTCTGGTTTTTTACAAACTGAGACTTTACTTGGATCCACTGGGTACTACACTCCTAAAACTTTGGTAGGGGCTATGGAGAACATTTGATTCTTGTCCTCAGAGAGGGCCAGGTAAAACTGCAGAAGTAAAGAGTCCCGTATTTTAAAATATTGGAAAAACAATTAGTATCCTGCTTCCCTTGGTTCTGTCTTCAAGCAATAATTTCTCACGATTTGTCATAGTAACTGAATTTAATTTCCCTGTGGAGTTTTAATCTACTTGTGTAGAAGTGTTTTTGTCTCTCCCTCATCCTCAGCCTTGTTTTTCTTGATGGCCCCATTTGTGGAGCACACCCATTTCTTTCTTTTCTTTCTTATTTGTTTTATTGTTTAAGTTTATTTTTATACAATCTGTTTTACTTTCATTTTTAAAATTAAAAAAAACTTTTCTATTTATACCATTTTCATTTCCAAATAGATCTCACTCCTCTCTTCCCTATCAAGCAAACTGTCTCTACATCAAAGATTTAAAAAGAATGAAAAAACCAGAATTCACTTTAATTGAAGAAAAAGAATTACCGCTATTCTCTTCCTCATTTTTTCCTGTTGACTAAATGGGAAATAGCTGTGTTAGATTCTTGATGATTATCTAGCAACACTAGAAACTGGAATAAACATATATTGATCAGATTTTTTTGTCTGTATACGTTTTTCAGTTGCAAAATCATCTTTTAAACAGCATTTCAACATCATTTTGTTATGACATTCATTGTGTCTGTGTAATTTCTCTTTTTATCACTGGTAGTCACACTGCCACATTTCTTTGGAGAGGTGTATTTCAGGTCCATTTTAGTCCCACTAAATAAGCCAGCTTCTAATTTAAAGTGGGAGAATGCTCAGGGAGTCTTAAATCCAAACACCAACAAGGGTGTCTGGAACAAACGGACTGGAAGAGAGATTAAATATAGTTCAAGTCTACTTCTTACTATTATCTTTTGGTCATAAATTGGTGTAGTCTTACTTTTAATTGGGTTAATAACATAACTTAAAAGGTTAAGGAAGGGGTGCGTAATTTTTTTAAAGGAAGGGTTATTTAACCTTTCTTCATTTCTTACTAAAGCCAAAGTATTTTCTAATTTCAATGATTTGTACACAGTTAATTGTCCTTGATAAAACAAAAGCAGACTTTTCCTTGCATAAAAGTCATTTGATTTTCAGTGGTAGAGGATTGTTCAGAACTATAAATATATCAACCTGAAGATTTTTTTCTAATATACTGGAAGGCTTTCCGCCTCCCCCCCTTTAATAAAATATACAAGTTGGACTTTTTTCTTCAATCAGACTAAAAATCTGCACCCTCCCCAAGAGATTGAACATAAAGAAATGATAGTGCATTATATACACCCTCTTTCACTTCAGTTTCTCAGTCTGCCTGCTTAAAAGATTGTTTTTAAATTTAGCAGCTGATGATTCTGGAGGTGCTCCATTTGCTCTAAAAATACCTGTTATCTTTCAATCTTTACAGAATGCCTGAGGTAATGATAAGAAAAGGTTGTTGTCCATGTTGAAGGGAGAGCAGACTAGAGAAGATTTCCAATTTGTCTTGGTAGAGAATTTGCATTTTACATGGAGCACTGGAAATTTATACTATGTTTAATTAATATGCTGGGATTAGAGTTAACAGACTTAAAAACTAGTAACTGCTGTGTAAAGTCTGCACAAGGGAAAAACAAAGCACATTGACAAAGTAGCATTCACAGAGTCAGCTATAGTGTATTGCCTTAGTTTCCCTGAATTATTATGCCCTGAATAAAATTATTTTAGCCCCACTCCTTTGTTTCTTGCCATTAGAACTGGAGGCCCTGAAATACCATTGAGTCATAAAACTCCAGGTGCCTTATCTCAAATTTTTGCTGAGATTATTTCCCCAATGTTTGAGTTTTTCCCCTTACCTCAGTGTCTCTTGCCCTCAACCTTTTTATATTGACTTCTGAAACTATGGCTTGTCTACTAATCTAGTGACCTCATCCCCTTGCCTTTATTTCCCCTATATCTGGAGCCCTATAAAAGTCTCCTGCTGAATGCTTTGAGACAAGAGTCCCATGTAGCCAGCTGGCCTTGGATAGTCTAAATTGTCCACAATTAAAATATTAAAAATCAATCTCCATCTTACCTCAGTTTCTCTGGCATTACAATATGGCTCTCATTATTTCTGGGAGTTACTCATCCAGCTTCTAATACTTTGATTTTGAAAGCACCCAGATAAAGTGATGGAAAAATAACTTAGAAATTTCCATTCTGTGCTTTATAAGATTCCTCTTGATTTCTTCACTTAATACCTGATATGGGTGATGATAGCCACAGTGAAGAGGGTTAGATTTTTAGTAACTGCAGAAATTAAGAAACCTGAAGTGAAACATTCAATTAAAAAAAAAAAAATAAAAGTTTCTGGCTGCCCTAATCAATATCTCCTGACCTAGTCATGTTCATAGAAAATAGAGAATATCTCCGTAGATGTTCTTAAACACTTAGCTACAGCTGACCCGGCAGTGTCATATTTCCAAACCCTCTAACATCTCAGCCACTTCACTGCATGACCCAGTACATAAACTTTTCCTAGGGTCACATACAACAGAGGATAATTATAAAAAATTGTTAAAATCACTTCTATAAACAGCACTCACCTACAAAGAAGCATTATCTGGACTATTCTCTCGTGATTCTTGGTAGATTGGACAGGTCTCATGAACACCAATGTGAGCAATCGATTTCAGCTTGCTTTTTTTTTTCCTATTGCCCATGGGCAATTGTAGAGTAGAAGAAGTATGGATATGGACCTCAGGGCTACTTTCTGAAGCTACTGGTTTCTGTTTCTGTCATTCAGCTGTCTTAGCTTTCCTAATGTGGCCACCACATTGTTTTTTCTTTTTAAATGTCTTAGATTTCAGGTTCTAACTATGGGGCTCAAAACTGTGAGAGAAATATATAGCAGAATATAATGAAAGACAAATATGGCATTGCAGACAATGAGTTCTGTGGTTAGTCAAGAAATATGAAGATCAATTTGAGTTAGAATTATGTGGAAAGTGTTCATAGAAGATCTGAGACTAACTTGGTCTTGAAGGATACAACTGCTTATTTTCTTTAATTGCATTTATCATTTTTAAAATTGCTTTCCCATTTCCTTGATATTACTTACTGAGTGAGAGATTGTATTTTTGTAAGCAACTGAAGCTTCAGATCTAGGTACTTCTTTTTTCACTTATTACTCATAAATGCCAGATCTGATGTCAAAACTCTTTATGGTTTCTTTTTGCTTGTCTAATAAAGAACGGGATTCAAGAAACTCCTCAATCTGACACCAACCTAACCCTTCTCCCCTCTTTTCTCTGTCCCTACTTTACTCTACTCTACTACCAATCATGAACATGCTGCTCTCCCCCTCCAGCACCACACTCATGTTTTCCTATTATCACATCTTTATTCTTGCTGTGCCTTACAATTGGAAAGCCTCAGCCAGATAAGCCAATAACAATGAGAAATGTTAGAGGAGCAGGAATTCCTTAGAGGTTCTTCCTCCTCCTCATTTTTCTGATAGCATACTTAAAACAAAATCAATGACCACAACCTTGGGGACACTGCCTATCACTGTTTCTTGTTGGAAATGAAAAGCTTGTCCTTGTCCTTCCTGACCTGACCCCAACCTACCATTTTAGTTTTTTTATATATCACTCCTTTCCTGACTTCTATGGCCTAGTCAAATTGACTCAGTTGTTTTTCCTTATATGGGACTCCATTTCTTTTATGCACTGATTGGAATTGCATTCTCTTCTCACCTGAGCTTCACAGAATTCCTTATTTCTCTTAAGTCTCAGTTCAAGAGCTACCTTCTACATGAAACCTTTTCAGTTCAGTACCCTGCCTTTCCCTATTTCCTACTCTTACTGCCCTTCTTTCCTATGATCTTATATTTATTTCATATTTATTCTGAAAGTGTTTATATATACAGTATATACATGTTGTCTTACCAGATAGAATGTGAGAGATATGAGCCTTCTTGAAAATGTTCCCCTCTCCACCCCATCAATAAAGTTTTGTCTGGAGCTCTAGGAAACACTTTTGGAATCACCAAGGATATTTCGAAGAAACTATGAGATTTTAAAAAACCTAACTACTCCCGATAATTCACCATTTCTCCCCTTTTATATCTTCTACATCATTTTGTTATTCCTGATCAGTAATTTACCTAAAGAGAATTTAGTTCTATTTTGTTTTCTATAATGCAAAGGCATTATAGAAAACATTCTATAGGATCAGTAAAAAGGAAGCAAATTTTGTTTTATTTCATTGTTTATCATGAAAACCCATTTAGTGTAAACTCATATGCTTAGTGAAATGTAAATAAATTTAAGCTGAAAGTTATATTCAAGAATTTTTTATTCCAATATCTTTCTAATGAATTAAAAAAAAATAAATTATTTTTAATTGTCTAAAAGACTTAAAAGCAGTCTTTACAAATACTGTCAGTATGAATATCCAAGAATTAGAATTGCTTAGCTATCTGCATAGGCAGATAATTAATAACTGATCTCAAGCTTCTGTATTCACTAAGTATGCTGGTTTTTTTCTTGTCTAGGACAGTATCTCTGCAGCACAGCTGGGTCAGGAGTTTCTAATCACCATAGATTCTCTCAGTCTTTCTAGACTCAGAACCCTCATTCTTCAAGCTGTCCAGGAGGTGAAAGCTTCTCTGATTTCCAACCTGGCTCCAGACAAGCCCATCTAGCCCTGGGGTTCTCCAGTTCTTTGGTGCTAGCCTAGAAGTGTTTGCATTGATTCACACTGGTTAATCCCTGGCCTGGGATTTTTCTTCTGGTCTTTTTGGGTTCCCAGGAGGACCCCTATTTTGACCATTTTTGTTTTTCACCAATCTATGTTCACCCTGAGGAGCAAATTTGTTCTGTTTGTGGGAGAAATCTGGAAAGCTTGAAATTTACTGATCTACTCCACCATTTTCCCCAAATCCTCCCCTTTTTCTTTGTTTCTTATAAACATTCTAGAATGTGTCATTAGAGAGATAATTAGTGAACAGTTAGAAAAGGAAGCAATGTCTGCAAAGAGACAGGGTGTCTTCATAAACAGGGTAAACCAAACTAATTTTATTTAAACATTTTTGGGACAAGCTTACTAAACTTTGTAGAATAGAGAATTCTATATTTCTGAAAGCATAACATATATCTCATCAATCCAAAAGTTTCACTAAATGTGTATTTCATGTTATGTTATTCCCAATAAATGAACATGTATAGATAAATAATTTTAATATAAATTTTATTTGGCCAGAATATATAAATGTATATAAATATATAAAACTAAAATATTTTCAAGATGAATAAATTTGTTCCATTACATACATATATTAATATATTATGTACTAAATTCACAACATGTCAAACATACAAAGAATTCAACAGAAATAGCTATTCTTATTAAAAGGAAATTATATATTCACAGGTCAGCTGACCCTACTGTAATGTTGTCAATTGTGGCATGAGCAAAGAAAACCTAAGAACCACTGCTGTAGATAACATGTATTTTGATTTTAGCAGAATATTTAATAAAACATTTTTAACAAAGCAATATCATAATTAAATGGACTTGAAATTGACCAGTTCCAAAGAGAAATTATAAAAAGTTTATGTGATATTGGAAGGAAGTCTGAGATGTTGTATCCTTAGGGATTCATTCTTGGCCCTCTGCTGTTTAAAATCTTTATTAATGACTTCAATGAAGGCATAGATATTCTTATCAAGTTTGTAGATAGCACACTGTTGATTAAGATAGTTAATATGTTAGATGATATATTACAATCCAAATTTACCTAGATCACTGCCTAGATTATTGGATCATCTAAGTTTAAATGCAATGGGACAAAAGTAAAATCTTAGACTAAATTTAAATCATTTAAAGTAATTTAAAATCATTAAAGATTTTAAAAGTCTTGTGAAAAATCAATTTCACAAGATGGAACTGACATGATTAGAGTATAGTTTCTTTGAAAAATATAAGAGAGATGCAGGCTCCAAATGATATCCAAAAAAGATGAGATCTAAATCTGCCTTACTTTGCCCTGATCAGATCACATATAGCGTATTGTGTTCAGTTCTGTGTATGTTGTGATACACGAGCCACCTGCCAGTGGCTGCTGGAGGTCTAATTCAGACCTGTAGAATGGATCTCTTCATGTGAGAGGATGATGGTGATACAAGGATACTGAGAGGCAGTTGCTATTCTCTGACCTTTCCACTGAGAGGCAATTGTGTTGTCTGACCTCTCTCCTCTTCCCTCTTGCCTCCAATTTATTTTGTTCCCAGTCCATAAGCAACATCTGTGGCAGCAAAGGCTGCCTGCAGCTCCCTCAAGCGTCAATCCACAGCTTCGGAGGCTCTCAGAGAATTGACCTCCCTTTCACCCAGGAATGATCCTTAAACAGTGTACTACATTTTAGGAAGAATACTGCTAACTTGGAATGAGTTCAAAAGACATAGCCAGGCTTGTTAAGATCCTTGAGTTCATTATACATAAGGATCAGTTGAAGAAATTGAGAATTTTTAGACTAGAGGAGAAAAGACTTAGAGAAAGAGTTAGGGGGTACATTTAGCTGTCTTCAGTTTTCTTGAAGAGCATTCCTGGGAAGGAAGGATTATATTTGTTCTGTTTGATCTTTAAAAAAAAACATTAAAGGTTGATTTAAGGAAAAATCTTCCTAATAGTTAGAACTATTCAAAAGTGGAATGATCTATTCTTGAAAGATGCAGATTCACCAGAAATTTTAAAATAAAATCTGAAAGATTACTTGTTAGGTATGTTATATGGGGGATTATTTGTGAGTTATGTATTGGACTAATTAGCCACTGTTCCTTCCAAGCCCCCTTTCCAAGCCCCAAAAAGTAATTTTGCTATTACTATTTTGGAATGCATCATTGATATTTTTCTCTAGGTATAGTAAGAGTGATGACAAGCTTTCTTGAACATCATTACTGAAATTATACTCTTCTGATGTGGTTTGAAAGAAGAATGCTATTTGATTCCACTGCCACTGTGTGTCAAAGTAGAAAACTGCAGATAAGGCATGAAGCAGAGCATTAAACATATAAAGCCTAAGAGATACAAAATAGTGTTTCTCATTAAGTTCCCAATGGACCAGTAGCAAGTCATAATTGGAACCCTTCTCAGTAAACTCAGCTGAGGTTTTGACTATTAAGTTAGTAGAAGGAGCTATTTCCTATCAAGGTTGAAGAAACATAGTGAGGAGAAACATGAGGTAATGGAAAAAGACTGGATTAAGAACCACACAAATTTAATTTAAACTTTAGGGCTTTGACTTCCTAATTCTGTATCTTTGAGTAAATCACTTTTCCTTTACAGAAATCAGTTTCCTCTTCTGACAAATGAGGGGAGCGATGTTTATAGTCCCTGCAACTCTAAAATGCTATAATCAGGAAAAGAAATATAAAAAACTGCTGCTGAAAATACTTCTCCACTAACTGTATTAGTTCCTTGGATTAACAGAAAGTTCATTACCAGGATTAATTCAGCATCCTGAATACTACATTTAAATTTATAGACAAAAAATTCTAACCACTTTAATGATACATTTAAACTCTGAATTAGAGGTTATTGTTAGTTTTTGTATGTCATAGGTAAAAGTTCTCAATCTTATCAAGGGGAAAAGTTTTTCAGAAAAATTAAATCCAACGTTATGAAGCATCACATCTTCTGTATCTTTCCTGAGTTGTATTTGAATCGCAAAATCAACATAATAGCTAACCAGTTCACAGAAACCAAATAGTAACCCAACAAGGAATGCACAGATGAACATATTGTATACAACATACACACACATGCATAAGGAATTCATACCTACATTAGAAATCTAATTGGAGTGTATTCATGCAAAGACTCCTTGACTTTATAGAGATCCTAGAAGGGCCTCTATTAATCTGATCGGCAGAAATCTTTGATTTTTCATATTTTTAATAGACCTTGGAGATTCCATGTTGATTTACACTGGATTTTTGACAGACAGTTACTCCTTTAATATCACCATCTTTTTGTTCACAGTGTTTGATTTCAGCAATTGGACAGCACGCAAATACAAAGAATAACAGTGAAAAGGGAACACTGCAATTCACAAGATAAAAACCTACAGAAGAGAGAGGACATCTGTGATAAAAAATGAATCATATTTATAACTTTAAATATCTATATTATCATGTCCATAACATGTGTGATCTTTTTAAAAAGCTAAAATGAGGGGCATCTAGTTGGTGCAGTGAATAGAGCACCAGCCCTAAAGTCAGGAGGACCTGTGTTCAAATCTGACCTCAGAAACTTAGCATTCTTAGCTATGTGATTCTGGGCAAGTCACTTAACTCCAATTGCATCAAGAAAAAAAAGCTAAGTTAAAAATTTTAGCATAAGGATGCAAAAAAAGGATGAAATTGACAACTGAAATATAATAATAAGGATAAATTTTTTATTATATATTTTTTATAATATTATCCCTTGTATTCATTTTTCCAAATTATCCCCCCCTCTACTCCCTCCCCCCGATGACAGGCAATCCCATACATTTTACATGTATTACAATATAACCTAGATACAATACATGTGTGTAAATACCATTTTCTTGTTGCACAATAAGCATTAGATTCCGAAGGTACATGTAACCTGGGCAGACAGATATTAGTGCTAACAATTTACATTCACTTCCCAGTGTTTCTTCTCTGGGTGTAGTTGTTTCTGTCCATTATTGATCAACTGGAAGTGAGTTGGCTCTTCTTTATGTTGAAGATTTCCACTTCATAAAGGATAATTTTTTAAAAACCCGATTAAAGAGAAAATTAGTACTGTATGCTAAGAAGATATGTTGTTGTGTTTAGTTATTGAGCAGTATCATATTCTTTGTGACTCTGTAGACAAACTTTCCAAGAGATTTTCTTTCCAACAGTTTAATGCTAAGTGACTTGGCCAGGGTCACATAGCTAATAAATATCTGAGGTCTTATTTGAACTTTAATCTTTCTGACTTTTTATTGACTGCCACCTTACTGCCTCAGAAGATATACTTATGTGTAAATCCATGAACTCAAAGAAAATTAAAGGGCATTTGGATTAGGACAAAATGAGAAAGAAGCAAGAATTATGTTATTTTGGGAGTACACTGATGAATGATTGATTAAGTGAAAGAAATAGGTAATGACTTCAAGAGTAATAACAAAAATGCTGTTACTTTTATGTAGCATTTTAAAGTTTCCAAAGTGTTTTACTCGTAATATTCCTGTAAGCTAAGTAATACAATTATTTTAGTCCCATTTTTCTGAATCAGCTAAATAACTTGTTCAATTTTACAAAGTAGTAACCTAAGAAAATGGGATTGACTCCAGGTCTTCTGATTATAAATCTGGCATTCTTTGCATCATATCACACTTCCCCTCAAAAAACTCCTCACAAAATACATGTATACTATTTTCTATAAGCACAAAATAAGGAAGGAAGACTTCCTTTTAGTAGGAAACTCCAATCACCTGTATATCAACTGAAAGTCTCATTCCAATAAAGGACATCTAGCAAATTGTTGACTTGTTTTTTACTGATACCTCAATCTCTCAAAAGGTAGACATGCTGACTAAAACTGTGATTATACTTAATTCCTATCAACTATAGGGAGTATATGGAAATAGAAGTGAAAAGAAGAAAAGGGGAGGGGAAGAAAAAGATGATGCCATTTTAGAGTTTGTGATAGACAAAAAGGAAATGATAGCTGTAGACTTAGTGATGAAGGACTTCAATATAATTGCCAAAAGGGTGTGAGTCAGGGTTCAGATAAGTCATGGATCAACATATATATAATCAAGAAGCATATATATTATACATATGCAATTGCACATTTGTTTAAAAGATGGGTGGGACTGGTTATCAAACAAAATTTTGCAAGAGTTTGCTTGAATTATATGCATTCAAAGTCTTCTATAAGACAATATTTCAAAACAAGTTTTAATGATTTTTTTCCATTCCATTCATTTATAGACAAACCTTTCTACTACCATCCTCATATTTCCTGGCAAAGATTTGTTAGTTGTAAAACAATAAAATCAGTTGAGCAAAAAAGAATAAACTTAGTGACCACAACTAACATAATATAAAAATAATAGTATATATAGTCCACCCAGGAATACCATATTAAAAAAGGGAAGTACATTTCATTATATTTTCTTTATAATACATTCTAGCCATTACACTTACTCAGAGTTTGGTGCTTTTTAAAATTTTAATTTACATTGTATCATGAAAGTTATTACCTTTATATTATGGTTTTTATGAGAAAACATTGTAGCCAACTAAGAAGAAGTCTAGTATCAAAGACAAGTTTCTCAGACTGATGTGGCTTCACATGGAGCTCTCTGATGAATTCAGATTTTAAAAAGTTGCTTATAGAGTATGGGCCCAAGGATAAATCCAAAAAATGACACAGATCTCTAAGAATAATTTATATATCCTAGTTCAGGTGGATTATATGCCATTATTCTAAGAAAACTTACAAATATAGTGACTGATTCATTTTTAGTGATTTTTAAGGAATCTTGGAGAATAGTTCTAGAATATTGGTTTAGAAGTAAACATCACTATTTTTAAATAAAGGGGAGTAAGGTGAGTCCTACAAACTATTGACTCATGAGCTGAATTTATTTTCAACAAAAGTCTAAAACTGATTATTAAGGAGTTTGAGAATGACAAAGAGAAATCGTGAGAAATAGGAACCAGTATTTATTTACTAATAAAAAAATCATACCAAACTAACACCTTGAACACTTTTCAAAGAATAACTATGCTGTTAGATCAAAGGAATGAACTTATCATGGATTTAAATAATTTATCTGTATTTTCCAGTTTTGCAGCTAAAATGCAATATCATCATCTATTTCCTTGGCATATTGTTTCCATTAATGAGATAATAAAATAGGATGAACATCTACCCATAATAATCATATAAAGATAAGTTATATCTACCCTTCTGACCTTCTTGATTTTGGTACCACAAATTGTTTAGCAGACATTTTGGAATGGACCTCTCATACATCTAGGTAGAATATAGCAGTATTTCAAAATCTTATGATATTCTTCTTATTCTATATTCTTATATATGAGATACTTATCTAATATGATAGTGCAGTTAAATGGAATCAAAATCAGCTGAATGACCATAATTCAAAATATATTAATCATTAAATATTTATTAATATGAAGAGAGAGTTCTGCCTTTGGCCTTGCTCAGAACTCAATTTTTAATTATACATTTAACAAATGTTAATTAAGTGCCTACCATATTTGAGGCACTGGGACATTTTTGTTAGTGATATCAATAAAGATATCCAAAGTTTGATAAATATATGAATAGCATGAAACTGGATTGGTTTGATAATATATTATGTTATTAAGTCTTTTAGGTCATCTTTTTCAATAAGTCCTAGGGTTTTAGTTGACCTCAAACTTAATGAGAGTCATCTCTATGATAGGGAAATTGAAAAATGAATATAATTTCAAAAAAGGGAAACAATCATCCTTAGGAACTTGTGTTGCTTCACTAATAAAACACAGGTATAATATCTAATAATACAAATAATAATATTTAGACTAACAATAAAAGTTGCAATATTCTATGTATTGATCAGATCACATCAAAAATATTATGTATGATCTTGGACACTGAGTAATTTTGATTAACTAGAGGGTATTTGAAGGAAGATGGCCAGGAGATTGAGTCTCTAAACCATGATTGATTAAAAGAAGTAGGAATACTTGGCTTAAAGAAGAGTAGATATAGAGAGGCTATGATAACTGTTTTCAGATATCTGAAGAGTGATCACCTACAGGAAATTTATATTTATTTTGAATGGCTTCACTGTAGGAGTTGTCATCTTGGGGTCTGTGAACTTGTATTAAATTTTAATAACTGTATTTCAATATCATTGGATTTTTTTGTTCATCATATGTATTTCATTTTATACATTTACTCTGAGAAGGGGTCCATAGACTTCTAAAAGGGTATACAACACAAAAAAGACTAAGGATTTTTGCTCTGGAAGGCAAAATGAGGTCAAATATGTAGTAGTTTCAATGAAGTGAGTTCCAATATTAGGAAGAAGCTGTCTTAGAATGTAAAAGGTTGCCTTATAAGGTCATGAATTTTTTGTCCCTGTAGGTATTCAAACTGAGGCTGGATGTCTACTTGGCAGAAATATTAAAGAGGGAATTCATGCACAGGGTACTGAGTTTAGATTTAACAATATTTAAAATTCCAAAGCATCATGAACTATAGACATATAAAGGGGGAGATAATTAACTGGCAAATTGATACTTCTATTTCAACTAGAATTTTATCTGCCTGCCTGTCTATTCTATTGTAGACAAAATTCTATGATCTTGATTAGATTTGGAATTCTCCAATAGTAAATATAGAAAGTTATACTTTGAATTGTGATTCATAGTAGTGATACATAGTAGTAACCAATAAAAGTTTTCAAACAGACATAAATTGTAAAAAAAAATAGAATTCAGTAAAATTATTCTGAGGCAGAGGTTACAGAAATAAATGTCTGACAAGAAAAAATAGTACAGGATTTTTATCTATTTTTTAAAGTTGAGTTTATAATTTTCATATGCATGCCTTTTCACTGGCTGGAACTTATTTTCTCTTAAATATATCAACTCTTAAATCACGTCACCCAAGGAAGCAGCTGTGCTTCATTAATTTGGATGCTATAAATATAGAAGAAGCTATCTAGGAATAGAATGTTGTTAGCAAGAAAGAGAAAACTCTTCACAAGGTAAGGATAGAAGAACCAAATGAACTTTGGAAATAATTCCAGCTTGAAGGAACCCCAATAGGAAACCTTCACTGATTAATTATTTAGAGTATCTGACACTAGAGTAGGAGAAAAGCTTCAAGAAAAAGAATTTAAACATTCCTTTAAGTTCCATTCCACACACTTGTTACTATAACAATTTTCTATGTTCAAATTATTTTTCTTTTTCTGTATTTTTTATTATTTCTATGTCTCTGTGACCTACATAAGTAGGGTGTGTGCTAGCCACCATTTACTTAAACTTTAGATACATTTACTCAACCAAAAATGATGATGTTTATCCTTGTTCAATGTTATCAATATTTAGATTATTAAATGCCTTCAGCTCAGTAATCTGAAGTTTGATTTGAGAAATCAAGAAATAATAAAACAAAACCAAACAATGTGAAATATCTCATTGGAAAAACAACTGATTTGGAAAAAAAAATCCAGGAGAGATCATTAAAAGTTTTCAGACTTCTTGAAAACCATGATCAAGAAAAGAGTCTACACAGCATATTTCAAGAAATTATCAAGGAAAATTATCCTGATATTCTAGAACCAGAGGGCAAAATAGAAATGAAAAGAATCCATTGATCACCTCCTGAAAGAGATCCCAAGATGAAAACTCCAGGGATATTATAGCCAAATTCATGAACAAGGAAAACATTTCAAGAATCCAAAAAGAAATAATTCATCTATGGTGGAGCCATAGTCTAGGTAACAAAAAAAATTGACAGCTTTTACATTGAAGGATTGGAGGGCTTAGAATATGATATTCCAGAGACTAAAGGAGCTCTAATTATAACTAAGAGTCACCTACCAGCAAAGCTTAATATAATCCTTCAGGGGGAAAATGGATATTCAATGAAATAGAGGACTTTCAGGCATTCTTGATGAAAAGAGCAGAGCTGAATAGAAATTTTGATTTTCAAATACGAGATTCAAGAGAATCATAAAAACAAAAAAAACTAATTAGGAAAGGGAAATCATAAAGTACTTGATAAGGTTAATTTATTTATGTTTCTACACTTGAGTATGATGTTTGTAGCACATAGGAACTTTCTCATTATTATGTCAGCTAGTACAGTTAGAGGAGTATATAAAGACAGAGAGCACAAATGTGAAGTGAATATAAAGGAATATCTAAAAAAATAAATTTAAAATAGAAATATACTGGGAGAAAGGGAAAGGAAAAGATGGAATGGTGTAAATTATCTGCCATAAAAGAGGTAAGATAAAGCTTTTGCAATGGAAAAGAAGAAGGAGAGAGGAGGGAGGGAGAGTAAGTGAAGCTCACTTTCACTAAAATTGGCTCAAAGAGAGAACAGTAAACAAACTCAATTGGATATATTAATCTATCTTGTTCTGTAGGAAAGTAAGAGAGGAAAGAGATATGAAAAATAAGTGGTGATGGCGATAGAAGAGAGGGAAGATTGGAGGAGAGGTTAGTCAGAAGCAAATACGTTTCAGGAGGAACAACAGTGTAAAAGGAATGAGAGAATAGAATAAATGTTGTGAAATACAATTAGCAATTATTGTAAAAAATAATTTTGAAGCAACTTTCTTAGATAAAGGTCTCCTTTCTCAAACATAAAGATAACCAAGTTAAATTTATTAAAAAAAAATTGAGTCATTCCCCAATTGATAAATGATGAAAAGATAGGAACAGTTTTAAGACAAAATAATCAAGCTATTTAT
Organism: Sminthopsis crassicaudata; assembly: GCF_048593235.1. NCBI lineage: Eukaryota > Metazoa > Chordata > Mammalia > Dasyuromorphia > Dasyuridae > Sminthopsis > Sminthopsis crassicaudata. The sequence goes on along the minus strand of NC_133619.1, from coordinate 180,703,107 downwards.
AGTGACAAGAAAAAAATACTCTCACAATTTATTGATAATTAAAACAATTAAAACAATTCTGAGGTATTAGCTCATACCCTATTAGATTGACCAACAAGACAGAAAAGAAAAATGACAAATGTTGGAAGGAATGTAGGAAAGGTGATTTGGTGCATGCTGGTGGAGTTGTAAACTGATTTAACTACTCTGTGGAGTAATTTGGAACTGTGCCCAAAGGACTATACAGCCATGATTGTCTTTTAGCCTAACAATACTACTGCTAGGCATGGATTCCCAAAGAGATTTTTAAAAAGAAGAGGAGGGGGACTATGTATATTTATTTATAGCAGATCTTTTCTCAGATCTTTTGCAATTTTCTCAATGATAATATGGAATGATAAGTTGTTAATGACTTTGATTTTCTCAGCAATATAGTGACCCAGGGCAGCTCTGAGGGACTTAATGCTTTCCATACTTAGAAATGGAACTGATTGTATCTAAATATAAATTAAAGCATACTTTAAAACAAATAACAAACCTTACTGTCATAAATATATGGTGTAATCTCCTACCAATACAGATTTGTATTGACTTGGCAACTCACTTGGCATATCATTTTGCAGGCCATGCTCTGGCATGGGTTTTCTTAGCTCTTTCATCTATAAAATATTTTTGATAGAGACTGTTGTGGAGATCACTGCCTATTGGGCAAACAACATCTAGATTTAGGAGCTTGTGAATCACTTGAACATATAAAGTTGCTGCTAAGATTAGAAGTATCGACCTCAAATATCTGCATAAAAATGCAATCTCTGGTGTCAGACAAATAAATACCCAAATTTCCATTTGTGAGCAGCCATTGTAACTATGCATGGAGGTTTTTGAAGAAGAGATTCTCCTCCTTCTAGAGAGTTGAAAAAATTAAATAAGCAGAAGTCTATTTTTTCTTCTTCACCGATCTAGCACAATGCCAGCTTGCCTCTTTCTTTTTCTTTTTTTTTTTTATTAATTTTATAATTATATATTTTTGACAGTTTTTAATTATAATTTTTTTTGACAGTGGCTTGCCACTTTCTTAAAGTGAAGGAGAGGACAAGGACGATCTAGGGTTTGCCTCATGCCATAGTGACAATTCCTTCAGAGGTGGCTTAGGGTAAGCCAGCAAAGTAGTCATGTGAAATTCCCCATAATGTCCATTTAATAAAAATTTAGAATTGGCAGGGAAAATGAACAAGTCACAGAAAAAAAATTCCAACACATGTTCCCTGGATTTGTATTCCAATTCAACCAAAAAATAAAAGCAGCCCCTGTCCTTAAAAAGTTTACTTTATAATGGAGAAAAACAAACACAAAAGATACATAGAGAGTGATGGAAGAGAACTTTAGAGGGGAAGTCTGTAGAAGCTAATAGGAGTAGAAAAATACCTCCCTCAAAAAGTGCCATTTGAGGTCAGTATTAAAGGAAGCCAGAGATTTTAAGAGGCAGATGTGACACAAGATTTGATTACAAGCATCAGGGAGAGCCTGTGCAGTCAATCAGCTAGCAGCAATTAATCAATTACTATGTGCTATGTGACAAACACTGAGAATATGTTTTAAAAGATCAGTATTTGTCCTCAAGGAGTTATAGTCCAGCAAGAAAAAAATAAATATACAAACAAGAACATACAAGAGAAGTACAGAATAGATGGAAGATAATCTTAGAGAGCCTAACTCCTAGCAACAGGAGGTCCTGGAGAAGATGATACTTGAATGGAATCTTAAAGAACGAGTAGATGAGAATGATTTGTTCAAGTAGTCATGAAGGTGGCTGAAGCAGGTTCTTTGGAGAGCTTAGAGCTTGATCAGACATCAAGGATGCTTTGTTATCCATTGAATCCCTGGCCATTGCCAGTCATCATGACTTTTTTCTTGCAGGGGAATTTGATGCCTGGAAAGAGAGGGAGACTGATGACTTTGCTTAGTTCTGCCTCACTTAAAATGAATTCAGGTACAAGTTAAGGCATTACCTTGTTTTAGGTAACTTAAAGTACTAAGAATGACACCAAAGTAAGAAGTTACAAAATTTAGAAATTTGGAGGAAGAACATTCCAGACATGAAGAAAAGAAAATGTAAAGGTGCAGAAATAGAAGAAGAAAGTTGTATGTGAGGAACAGCAAGGATGACAAAGTGGCTAGAATATAGAGTTTGTGAAGGCAATTAATGTGTTTATTATATGTATGGAAAGGTGGGCTGTAGGAAAGTTTTGGAGCCTTTTCAAGTTCAAACAGAGAAGGTTTATATTTTATCCTAAGGACAATTGGAAACCACTGCAATTTATGGAGTTGGGGAGTAACATAGTTAAAACTGTGCTTTATGAATATTACTATGGCAACTATGTAGAGGCTGAAATGCAAAAGGAAGAGACTTGGGGCAAGGAGATTTAATTAGCTATTTTAATAGTGCAGATGAAAGGTGATAAGACAATGAACTTGGGTGGTAGTTATGGCACTATATGGAGGCTGAAATAAAAAAAAAAGCAGAACTTGGGGCAAGAAGATCTAATTACGTTATTTTAATAGTGCAAATGAAACGTGCTTGATAAAGTAATGAACTTGGTGTGTGTTATGTGAATAGAAAGAAGAGATGCAAAAATATTACTAAGATATAACTGACAAGATTTGGCAACTTAATGAATATAGTGGAATGAGGAAGAGTGAAGAATTTAAGACATTTGAGAATCTAAGTGTTAGAAATATACTCTTGACACTGAAAATCAGATATGGAAGGAAAATTTTTAAAGAAGAATTTTAAGGAATTATCTTAAAGTTTTTGGTCAGCAGTGGGCTTTGCTTTTCTTTGGGAAAAAGGACCCCTGAGCACAGAAGCAGAAGAAGCTTTATACTTGTTAGTTTGTTACAATCCCTCCCTTCAGAGACCAAGATTGGTCCATTCCCTTTCGGGTTGCAATCTTTCTGATAAACCCACTACATATTCCCTGCATGTTCTCACTCCCTTGCCATATATTCCATGTTCAACATTGGAGGAAAACTTGTTTAATATTCAATTAGCCTATTAAGCAGGTGCCATAGTGACTTGGTCAAGTCAGATCATTGACCCCAACTAGTTTGGGTTGGATCAGCTATTATTTTAAATTTGTGGTTTTCTTGAAACCACCAGACTCCTTCTGATTGATTGAATCTACCTGTGTCTTCCTACCTCTCCAATTCCTTGTTTGCTCAAGTCTATTGATCACTTAATTGTTCTGTGGAATCTTAACCTTCATTAACCTCTCACATTCTGAAAACCTCTTGATTAGTAGTATCCACTATCCTATACTACCTCTAAGCTTATAACACTCTCTGGAAACCCAGATTTTCAGTATTTCTCACAATAGGAATAAGGAAGTTAGGTGGGATTTGTGGGGACACATATTGTATTTCGTTCTGGATATGTTGAAAATACATTCCTAAAGTTCAAATTTAAAACTCAAAATCAAGTATATTGGAGATTTTATTAATTCCAATGATTCAGATCACAATGCTTCTATGCATGCCTCTCTTGTGAGATTGTTGTCCATGCCCTTCCATAAGTTCATTACAGAAAGTACACCTAACATTCTGATTTTTTTTTTTTTAACTTTCTTCTATTATTAGAAAGATATCAGTAAAGGACCCATTTTGTTTTTATGTGATTCCTTGGCTTGGCCATAGGTCCAACTCAGCTTCATTTTCTCTCATACATTTCCTTGACAGCAACTTTTTCTGACCCTTTTTTGAAGTTTCTTAATTTCTGTATGTTTAAATCTCCCATATGCTTCTTAACAACTCTTACATTTACGATTCTATATGTCAAGGGTCTAATTGTCCAATGCAGTCATTTGCAATGCATTGGCAAGAAAGAAAAAACAAGATAGAGTAAAAATTGTTATCTGTTACCTGAGGCTACAGTGGGTGTGGTAGTTGAGTTGTGCCATCAGAAAATTTAAAAAACAATTCTCTGGTCATCTTTCTAAGACGAAGTCAGAGTTGAGACAGAGAGGGAGGGAGGGAGGGAGGGAGGGAGGGAAGGAGGGAGGGAGGGAGAGAGAGAGAGAGAGAGAGAGAGAGAGAGAGAGAGAGAGAGAGAGAGAGAGAGAGAGAGAGAGAGAGAGAGTGCTCTTCATGTAAGTAGATTAAGTAGAACTGGGGGCTTGAGATTGATTACCTTAGAAACATTCACTAGGCAGTGATAGAAGTGAGGTGAGAAGCAAGTGATAGACAAACCAAAGGTCATATAAAGAAGAAAAAGTCTAAATCAAATCAGAATCAGATTTATGATTGACAGAGATACTAACTAGCAATAAGCCTATACACCCTTAAGTAGAACATCCTTTTATTGGAAAAATTGAATCTGTCAACCACAGTCACTTAATAAATATTTGACTTTTTACTTTTTGAGATAAGCCTTTTTTTTTTTCCATGTTTCTCCATTTCACTTTTTAAAAAAATTCCTCAATATATAACAGAGAGTTGTGAGAGGTAGGTACTGGAGAAATGTCGCACAATAGGCAAGGCTGAACACAATTGGCCCACCTCCCAAAAGGAAGTAATGGATTCATAACTCCCACCAATGGAAGGGGATCATTTGTATGTGTCATCTGGGCAATTGCTAATTGCTTTCTCCCTCTCTCTCTCCTGTCCCAACCCAGTCCCCTAGTGAAATAGAATCTGTGCTGGGTCTTGGCTTGGGACCAGGAATTAGGTGCTATCAGATGACAGAATCTGCATTGTAAGATTGCTGTTAGTAAGTCAAGGTCACGATTTGTTTAGAAATTGAATTTTTTGTTTTTTACTAGTATCGCTTTTTATATTTTGGCATAATAGTCACTACTTCCACTAAAGATATTTTAAAAAAACTGAATTGCTGAAGATAAGGAGAGAGCAACTATGGCAGCGTTTCAGAATTCAGGAAATCTAAAGGAATATATCACTTTCCCACTAAGAGTGGTACTTGCTAAGTGACCTTGGGCAGGTCAGTGAATTCATGAGACAATGGTTATCGAGTTTAGCATGGTGATTAATAGTTCTCCAGTTCAGTACATATACTTAGTACTTAATATAGTTCTACAAGATTCACACCTATGATAATGTAATAAGAGAGCATATAAACTGGGACAAACTCAGCCAGACAGATTCATTCCATGGTCCACCTTTGTAGTGGCTGGAGGCTGGAGCACAAGTCCTCAGAGATTCATTCCATCTCACACCACAGTGGTGGCTGGCTGTCCTCCTGCTCCCCCCACTGAGACCAAGGCTCATTTGAAGGACCTCAAGAAAGCTAGCCGAGCCCCAGGCAAGGAGACAATAAAGAATTTGGATTTTATCCCTGGCTTTTCTCGTGGTGATATTAATCTACTGAAGGGAAGGCTGGTCCAGAGACCTCCAGAAAGCTATCAAAGAACACTATACAATAAAACATAGATAATACTGCATTTTAAAATTATATTGAAATACAGCACCAAGGATCCTTATGTATGGTTTAATAGCCTCTTAAGATTACAAATTGTATAGCAAGTACTAATCTGCTATAGTGAGGGAGTTTCCTTGACTGAGAGCTCCTTATACCAATGAAAATCAAAAGGGAAAATCAATAGCTCCTCCATTAGTATAGCCCTTCCTACTTTTCAAAGGACTTTTACCTACATTTTACATGCATACTATAGTTATTAGAGGGGTAGAAATCAGAATGACAAATGAAAAATAATTTTAAGGCAAATGATGTATTTTTTATCTTTTTTTTATTAAAGCTTTTTATTTTCAAAACATATGCATGGATAACTTTTCAACATTAATCCTTGCAAAACCTTGTATTCCAATTTTCCATTTGCTTATCCACTCCCTGCCCTAGATGGTAAGTAATCCAATATAGTGGAAGTATATGCTAAATTTAATATATGCATACATATTTATATGATAGCTGCACAAGAAAAATCAAATCAAACAGGAAAAAAAAATGAGAAAGAAAGTAAAATGCAAGCAAACCACAACAAAAAGTAAAAATGCGATGTTGTGAACCATACTCAGTTCCTATATTCCTCTCTCTGGGTGTAGATGATTTTCTTCATTTTAAGATCATTGGAACTAGTCTGAATCCTCTCATTGTTGAAGAAAGTAAATAACGTATTATTACAAGGACTGTTGAGAGCCTTTGTTTTTAAATTATTTAAATTATTAAATTATTATTCAATAAAAACCACATTCTTGAGAATTTAGTGGTGTTTCAGAAAAATGGAGGGGAAAAACCCGTGAGCCTGGTTGTACATTAAATTTCAGGCCTTTAGCAAGCGCCAAAAAAGAGTTTATTCTCTGTACAGACTGTGAGTCATAGATTTAGAGATGGAAGACTTCTTAGAGAACATCTAATCCAAGATTCTTGCACTCAGGCTTGGAGAGATTAAATACCTTATCCAAGGTTACATACATAATTGTCAGAATTGGATGTGAACCCAGGTTTCCTAGTTTCCAGTTCAGTGTTCTTTCCATTGCACCACACTGGTATTAGATGAAGGCTATCCTTTGACTTCAGAACTGTATTCCTACAAGACCTAGAATCTCCTTTACAAAGAGGAACACAATAAAAAGCACATCAACTTCCCTTCTCCTTCCACAAAGATATACAGGAAACTAAGAAAGTCATGTAAAGCTAAAAAGCCAAAATATTAATAATAATATAAGTAATTTACATTTATATCATGCTTAAAGGCTTCTAAAAGACTTTCCTGAGAAATTGTGGGAATTTATTTCATTAAATAATATAAAACCTTCTGTTTTTCTTGTGCTTCTATCCATGTCAATAAGGATGGCATGGGTATCCATGACTTTTGCAATATGTCCTAAAAATGCCTTCCCTATTGCAAATTTCTCTGACTACAAATTACTTATTTCATTTCCAGTGGTGAATATATCCCTCTAAAGGCCTTGCCATAGACCCATATCAGTAATAGTTTTTGTTCATATCCTCATAAATAATGCCCACAAATTGGATTGAATTGACAATTAGTTTGCCATTTAGGCAAGACTCTTTGTGTTTCCTTTATTTTTATTTCTTACAAGAGAAGATCAATTACATTAAATAAATTCCCTCTGAAGACACAAACCCAGGCATTTTTTGTTGATCTTAGTGACTCTTTCATCTAGTTTCATGTCTATTTTAGATTCTGAGAGTTTAGGAGGATGCTTGGGATAGATTCTGATCAGGTGCCAGCTCCCTGTAATTTGCCACAGGGACTGTTCAGTTGGAAAGCAGAACTGGAAGAATTCATGTACAATAAAAGAACTCTGCTAATATTGGACTTTTGCCAAAGAAGATTTCCAAGACCTCATGTGAACTTCCCAAAGCTCTCAAGAGAAGTCAGAAGTATTGGAGCCCCAAGTCTAAGTCTAAGTCTAAGAGAGCAGCCAAGTGTAGGAGAATACAAGTTCAATAGTTGAAAGATTTCAGTTCTGGTTATGGCTCATGCCCCTCTAGTAATATTACTAAATCATACTGCTACTACTATATGATTATGTATAACTTGCTTCTGTGTTTCAGTCACTTTATCTGTGAAATGGGTATAGTAATACCTCACATCACAGGTTTATTAGATAACTGGTATTCCCTTTTCACACCCTTATATTCTATAATTGATAATTATTTCTATTGTCACTTAGAATGATTGGTCTGCGATGTGATATCTATTTTTCTGCCTTACTTTAAAGAATAACTCTTGAAGGACAGACTGCTCAATCGAAATCCTTTCTATTCTCTCAGGATTTGGTATAATATATTTTAAATATCCTTCAATGGCAAATGAACTCTGAAATAAATATATGTTGTCCTTGCTTTATTATCATTTTGGCCACTTGCTCTTCAAATACTTGTAGTTAAAAATGAAAAATTAAATCTACATTTGATTTATTCCCTTTCTAAAATCATTCCTTTATCTCTTTTCAATTCTTAATTCCTGATCAGAAGGCATATTCCAAACACCCCCATGTGCATTAGACAGCTGTTGCCATGAGTAATTTGATGGGTGTTATAAAGTCCTGCACTGTTACAAAACAACTCTCTTTCTGACCTACTGTGACACCTGAAATTCTCCTTATTAGAATTATCCACTGAGGTTAACTAAGATACCAGGAGAAGTGGAAGGGAGCAAGGTGCCTATTGATATCTCATTAAGACATAAGCTTTCAGATTTTGGGCAAGTCTTTTTTAGGGACTCAGGGGCCATACTTGTCCTAAGAGGTTTGATCCAGATGATCTCTAAGATTCTTTTTTCAAATTTCTGACTTTACATCAAGTGGTCTGTTATTTTTTCTCACTGAAAAACAATGAGACCTACTACCAGATAAATACAGTATCTTTCTTTCAAAATGGTGAATTATGTCTTTTTATCAACAGGTGGATTTGAGAATGGACCTGTTGATTATCTGTCATCTTGATGTTTTGTCGTAATTTGTTGTTTCTATTTTGCTGTGTGCTTTTAAAAGCAACAAAAGTCTTTAATTTAATTTATTATACTTTCCTCCAGTTATTTAGTCAGAATACTATGGAACTCTCTCATCTGGTCAACAGTCAGTATAGCTGTCTAAGAAACCATCTGTCATTACACCTTAAAGCAGGCAGTCTCAATCCTCCTTAAGATGATTTTAGATTTGTTGAAATCCTCTTGGGATCCTATTGACCTCTTTTTAGGTCTCTTATTCAGAAAAAAGAAGAATTATTTCTGATATATTCTTATCTTGCTATATGTGGCTCCAATTTCATTCGAGTATTATCTTTTATTTGTTTTCCAAAACTTAGAATGGGGATGATGAAAGGAAGGAATAAGCAAAACAGAATTAACAATTTAGGTTAATTTTGATTGTGGCTTAAAGTTCTACGTGTTGGTATAAACAGTTGAATTTCAATGTTAGTTCCCAGACAAAGGCTATGAAACTGTACTGAGTTTATTAGCAAAATCTCTGGACCTATTTTCTTGATGCTTTGGGATCTTTTAGGAGATGAATTAAGCTAGAACCTACATAAAGAACATGAGTTTGTATCTGAGTCAAAACAGAGAGAGAATAATTCTTTCTAGGATGGTCTGATTTCATGCCAATCTCCTCCACCCCAAGCTTCCAGGTAAACTTGTCTACTTATTGTTTCCCATGCTCTATATTATATCTCCTAAATCTAAGCTTTTGAGTTCTGAAAATATACCATTAAAGACATGGATTAGAATTCTCTCTTTTATTAGTTATATGACCTTGTTTAAGCCACTTAGTTTTATTGTTGTTTCATCTGTAAATTTAGATCCTTTTTTAAAAATGTGACTGATCCCTAAGAGTAAGTTTTGATAAAGGGAGAAAGGAGTGAGAGCAAAGGAAAGCTCTAATTCAAACTATATTACTTTAGTCAATGTTCTGAATTTGGAATTAAATCAAGGTGGTGTCATTAGAATCATAATTTTATCTTCTCTTCCTGTTAAAACTTTTTTTTGAGAGTAAACAAACCAAAGGAAACAAAGCTAGTAGTCTAAAAGTGTTATTTTCCCCAAACCAAAGAAACTAAAAGTATGAAATGTCAGAGGTACAGGAAAAGGAGGAGAGATTCGCATGGTTACATAAAATCTTCATTTCTCTCTTTTTTTTTTAATCTCTGCTAATATTAAAAAAAAAAACTCAGTGAAGGTTTGTGAAGAAGACTTCACTATAAAACATAAACTAATGGTATAATGTAAGGGAAATAGTTCATGGAAAAAAGAGAAATCTCAAGACACAGCAAAGTAGCCAAAGTTGTACTATCTCACTAAATATTGGATAACTTAGTTGTCCAAAAAAAATCTTCACAAAAGATCAATCATTCTTAAGGTTAGAAGAAGAAACAATTTCAAAATAATAGGTTGGTCTGAAAAAACAAAATACACTACCAGTTCTCATTTCTGGGCATAAGGAATACAATAAAATTCCATTTTTATGGAATGGGTTGGTACCAAGGTCATTCCATTAAATTAGTTTTCTGGAAAGAACAAGAAACTGAGAATTTACTCTTCAGAATTACATAGAAAAAAAGATTGTTATGCTAAAATAATGATTAGAGATAAACCATGCCAGTCTTTTACTTTCTTTACTTTAATAATGAATTAGGATTCACCAAGTTAATTTAAAAATACATAAAAGACTCACCAGCCATATTCAAACTTTTATGAGGTAGCTACTTGAATCTTGTAAAAATGAAATTGCCACTTAAATGGCATGTTATAAAAATGGAACCTTTATTGTATTTCAACTTTTTTGAGTTAACTGCTCCTCATCCCAAATCCTTTTAGCCACTAGTAGCAGGTAGGGAACACTAGCTTACAGATACCAAGTTTGTTGCTTATTTAAATAAAAGACTCACAAGGTCATTGTCAAATAGTTCCCAACTTGATGTTCTGCAGCATTGCTCAGATAAGCAGTCAAGCATCCCAAAGAGATTGAAAGAACAGATCATATTTGTGAATGAATGTCTGAACAAATATTGAAAGTTACTGTTGCCTGCTTATTAACTTGAAAATTTCTTGGAACATGATTTAAGGTCTTGAGTAAAACTAGATATGGTCCAACCAACCAATCAATAGATTAATAAACACACATTCATTAAGCAACTACTATATACACTATGCTAAGCACATTGGGATATAATGAAAGATAAAAATAGTTCCTATTCTTAAGGATGTCATTGTATAGATATAATGAATATAAATGCAGAGTAGTTGGAAGTTATTTCAAAGGGGAAGACACTACCATTTGGAGGACCTAGAAAGGCATTCTGCTAAAAGTTAGATTTCAGCTAAGAGGGGAGAGATTAAGATATTGATGAAAGATGGGAGAGCAGTCTAGGAAGGAGAGAAATGCAATTCAAAGATGAGGAAATTTAATGTTGGATTCAAGGAATAGGCCTGTAGCCTTTTTAAGTTGAAGAATTTACTATTGGTGCAGCAGTTGAACTTGTTGCCATGAAATTTTTCCTCATGGAAGGCATTTGACAACATGCCTGAAAGCATCATGCTAAAAAGCATAGGAGCAATTACACAGCCTTGTTTCATTCCATTGATGACTGGGAAAGCACAAGGACATTATTATTCAGAACATGAGCAAGCATGTCATTGTGAAATTGGCATAAAATCTTTTTGAAATTTTCTGGGCAACCAAATTTTGGCATAATTTTCCGTAAGCTCTTGTGACTGACAGTATCAAAAGTCTTGGTCAGATCTGTTCTACTCCTGACATTTCTCCTGGACTTGTCAGACAGCAAACATTATATGAGCTATTCCTCTGGTCTTTCTGAAGCCACACTGACTCTCAGGCAGATGACCATCTTCCAGGTGAAGAATTAGTCTATTAAGGAGGACTCTGGCAAGAAATTCATCATCAATGACTAAGAAAGAGACCCTCTGTGATTGTCACAGGACAATCAATTCTCTTTATCTTTATAGAGTTGGGCAATGGAAGCATCCTTGAACCCCATCTTGCTATAGAACCCAATAAATATCAGTCACCTTTTTGTATGAACAATGGATCCCTTACCTTGTAAATCTCATCTGGAATAGAATCAAAATCAGGTGCTTCACTACATCAAAGTAGTCTAATGTCATTCAAAACCTCTTCTTCAGTTGAAAGGAGGGATTGACTTCAACTTGAAGTAAATGGTCAGTGATTTCAGCATTGATTAATGATGTTTGTTGATAATGTCCTTATCACTAATCAATGTGGCTCCATTAGCATTGAATAGTTGAGATGCTCCATGGGCCTTTGGCATTCAGGACCGTGGTCCTCATTGAACTGAAGCACCAGAATTAGTGAACAAGGCAGGGACTCAGAGTTAGAAAGGGAGGGCTTGAACACAATGAAGCCAGAAAAAAAGAGTCCAATGAGTAGAAGCTGGACCACAAGGTATGAGTGTGACAGCTAGCAAGGTTGACTTAAGCTCTTGTACTGAAATATTCCATTTCATAATGCCACAGTTTATCTCTGAGTTTGAGAAAGAATGAACCTAGAGACTAAGTGTTTTTGATTATAAAGGTTAGAAGGATACAGAGACAGGGAACCAAGTAGGTCATTATACTGAGGAATACAAAATAAAAAGTATAATTTCCCATCTACAACCTCAAGGGTTTTCTCATGGTGAATCATTCATTGAGTGGCTGATTGGAATGCTTTAAAATGCTGAGGCACATGACTGACATTCTGCCCCTTCTGCTGATAAGAGGGAATGGCAATAACAATAACAATCTGAACTGCTTATGAAGTTAAATAGTCAACTTAGATTAAATAGTATTTTTCCCACCCAATATAATATATAGAGCTGTGATTAGATTATTAAAGAACTTCAGGTTTCAAGATTGCTAATTCTGAAGTTTATTATCAAATGGGGGATGGCAAATTTCCCCTCTTAATGAATAATGTTGATTTCCCTCCAAACTTAGGGAAGTAGGAATTTCTTCTACTCTGTTTTCACTTACAGGGAAGCTAGGTGACACAGTGGATGGAGTGCCAGGTCTAAATCAGGAATATTCATCTTCCTGAGTTGAAATCTGGACTAGCTGTGTGACCCTGAAAAAGTCACTTAATCCTATTTGCCTCACTTTTCTCATCTGCAATATGAACAAGAGGAGGAAATACATTATCTTTGCTATGAACCAGTAGTAGTATGGCTGGGTCAAAGGGTATGCACATTTTGATAACTTTTTGGGCATAATTCCAGATTGCTCTCCAGAATGGTTGCATTCTTTCACAACTCCACCAACAATGCATCCGTGTCCCAGTTTTCCCACAGCCCCTCCAACATTCATTGTTATTTGTTCCTGTCATCTTGACTTTTTATTTTTTGAGATAAGCCTTTTTTTTCATGTTTCTCCATTTCACTTTTAAAAAAAAATTTCCTCAATATATAACAGAGAGTTGTGAGAGGTAGGTACTGGAGAAATGTCGCACAATAGGCAAGGCTGAACACAATTGGCCCACCTCCCAAAAGGAAGTAATGGATTCATAACTCCCACCAATGGGAGGGGATCACTTGTATGTGTCATCTGGGCAATTGCTAATGGCTTTGTTTCTCTCTCTCTCCTGTCCCAACCCAGTCCCCTAGTGGGATAGAATCTGTTCTGGGTCTTGGCTTGGGACCAGGAATTAGGTACTATGAGATGACAGAATCTGCATTGTAAGATTGCTGTTAATAAGTCAAGGTCATGATTTGTTTAGAAATTGAATTTTTTTTTTACTAGTATGGCTTTTGATCTTTTGGCATAATAGTCACTACTTCCACTAAATAAAATGGATATTTTATAAAACTGAATTGCTGAAGATAAGGAGAGAGCAACTATGGCAGCGTTTTAGAATTCAGGAAATCTAAAGGAATATATCACTTTCCCACCCCACTAAGAGTGGTATTTGCTAAGTGACCTTGGGCAGGTCAGTGGAATTCATGAGATAATGGTTATCTAGTTTAGCATGGTGATTAATAGTTCTCCAGTTCAGTACATGTACTTAGTACTTAATATAGTTCTACAAGATTCACACCTATGATAATGTAATAAGAGAGCATATAAACTGGGACAAACTCAGCCAGACAGATTCATTCCATGGTCCACCTTTGTAGTGGCTGGAGGTGGAGCACAAGTCCTCAGACTCAGAGATTCATTCCATCTCACACCACAGTGGTGGCTGGCTGTCCTCCTGCTCCCCCCACTGAGACCAAGGCCCATTTGAAGGGCCTCAAGAAAGCTAGCCGAGCCCCAGGCAAGGAGACAATAAAGAATTTGGATTTTATCCCTGGCTTTTCTCGTGGTGATTAATCTACTGAAGCGAAGGCTGGTCCAGAGACCTCCAGAAAGCTATCAAAGAACACTACACAATAAAACATAGATAATACTGCATTTTAAAATTATATTGAAATACAGCACCAAGGATCCTTATGTATGGTTTAATAGCCTCTTAAGATTATAAATTGTATAGCAAGTACTAATCTGCTATAGTGAGGGAGTTTCCTTGACTGAGAGCTCTTTATACCAATGAAAATCAAAAGTGAAAATCAATAGCTCCTCCACTAGTATAGCCCTTCCTACTTTTCAAAGGACTTTTACCTACATTTTACATGCATACTATAGTTATTAGAGGAGTAGAAATCAGAATGTCAAATGAAAAAGAATTTTAAGGCAAATGATATATTTTTTATCTTTTTTTATTAAAGCTTTTTATTTTCAAAACATATGCATGGATAACTTTTCAACATTAATCCTTGCAAAACCTTGTATCCCAATTTTCCCTTTGCTTATCCACTCCCTGCCCTAGATGGTAAGTAATCCAATATAGTGGAAATATATGCTAAATTTAATATATGCATACATATTTATATGATAGCTGCACAAGAAAAATCAAATCAAACAGGAAAAAAAAGAAAGTAAAATGCAAGCAAACTACAACAAAAAGTAAAAATGCGATGTTGTGAACCATACTCAGTTCCTATATTCCTTTCTCTGGGTGTAGATGATTTTCTTCATTTTAAGATCATTGGATCTGGTCTGAATCTTCTCATTGTTGAAGAGAGCAAATAACGTATTCTTACAAGGACTGTTGAGAGCCTTTGTTTTTAAATTATTTAAATTATTATTCAATAAAAACCACAGTACTCTTGAGAATTTACTGGTGTTTCAGAAAAATGGAGGGGAAAAACCCGTGAGCCTGGTTGTACATTAAATTTCAGGCCTTTAGCAAGCTCCACAAAAAGAGTTTTTTCTCTGTACAGACTGTGAGTCATAGATTTAGAGATGGAAGACTTCTTAGAGAACATCTAATACAAGATTCTTGGACTCAGGCTTGGAGAGATTAAATGCCTTATCCAAGGTTACATACATAATTGTCAGAATTGGATGTGAACCCAGGTTTACTAGTTTCCAGTTCAGTGTTCTTTCCATTGCACCACACTGGTATTAGATGAAAGCTATCTTTTGACTTCAGAACTGTATTCCTACAAGACCTAGAATCTCCTTTACAAAGAGGAACACAATAAAAAGCACATCAACTTCCCCTCCCCTACACAAAGATATACAGGAAACTAAGAAAGTCATGTAAAGCTAAAAAGCCAAAATATTAATAATAATATAAGTAATTTACATTTATATCATGCTTAAAGACTTCTAAAAGACTTTCCTGAGAAATTGTGGGAATTTATTTCATTAAATAATATAAAACCTTCTGTTTTTCTTGTGCTTCTATCCATGTCAATAAGGATGACATGGGTATCCATGACTTTTGCAATATGTCCTAAAAATGCCTTCCCTATTGCAAATTTCTTTGACTACAAATTACTTGTTTTCATTTCCAGTGGTGAATATATCCTTCTAAAGGCCTTGCCATAGACCCATATCAGTAATAGTTTTTGTTCATATCCTCATAAATAATGCCCACAAATTGGATTGAATTGACAATTAGTTTTCCATTTAGGCAAGACTCTTTGTATTTCCTTTATTTTTATTTCTTACAAGAGAAGATCAATTACATTAAATAAATTCCCTCCGAAGACACAAACCCAGGCATTTTTTGTTGATCTTAGTGACTCTTTCATCTAGTTTCATGTCTATTTTAGATTCTGAGAGTTTAGGAGGATTCTTGGGATAGATTCTGATCAGGTGCCAGCTCCCTGTAATTTGCCACAGGGACTGTTCAGTTGGAAAGCAGAACTGGAAGAATTCATGTACAATAAAAGAACTCTGCTAATATTGGACTTTTGCCAAAGGAGATTTCTAAGACCTCATGTGAACTTCCCAAAGTTCTCAAGAGAAATCAGAAGAATTGGAGCCCCAAGTCTAAGTCTAAGTCTAAGAGAGCAGCCAGGTGTAGGAGAGTACAAGTTCAATAGTTGAAAGATTTCAGTTCTGGTTATGGCTCATGCCCCTCTAGTAATATTACTAAATGATACTCCTATTACTATATGATTATGTATAACTTGTTTCTGTGTTTCAGTCACTTTATCTGTGAAATGGGCATAGTAATACCTACCTCACATCACAGGTTTATTAGATAACTGCTATTCTCTTTTCACACCCTTATATTCTATAATTGATAATTATTTCTATTGTCGCTTAGGATGATTGGTCTGCATACAATGTGATATCTATTTTTCTGCCTTAGTTTAAAGAATAACTCTTGAAGGACAGACTGCTCAATCGAAATCCTTTCTATTCTCTCAGGATTTGGTATAATATATCTTAAATATCCTTCAATGGCAATATGAGCTCTGAAATAAATATATGTTGTCCTTGCTTTATTATCATTTTGCCAACTTGCTCTTCAAATACTTGTAGTTAAAAATGAAAAGTTAAATCTACATTTGATTTATTCCCTTTCTAAAATCATTCCTTTCTCCTTTCTTTTCCTTTCCTTTCCTTTTCCCTTTCCTTTCCTTTTCCCTTTCCTTTCCTTTCCTTTTCCCTTTCCTTTCCTTTTCCCTTTCCTTTCCTTTCCTTTTCCCTTTCCTATCCTTTTCCCTTTCCTTTCCTTTTCCTTTTCCCTTTCCTTTCCTTTTTCCTTTCCTTTCCTTTTTCCTTTCCTTTCCTTTCCTTTTTCCTTTCCTTTCCTTTTTCCTTTCCTTTCCTTTCCTTTTTCCTTTCCTTTCCTTTTTCCTTTTTCCTTTCCTTTCCTCTCTCCTTTCCTCTCTCCTTTCCTTTCTCCTTTCCTTTTTCCTTTCCTTTTTCCTTTCCTCTCTCCTTTCCTCTCTCCTTTCCTTTCTCCTTTCCTTTCTCCTTTCCTTTCCCCTTTCCTTTCCTTTCCTTTCCTTTCCTTTCCTTTCCTTTCCTTTCCTTTCCTTTCCTTTCCTTTCCTTTCCTTTCCTTTCCTTTCCTTTCCTTTCCTTTCCTTTCCTTTCCTTTCCTTTCCTTTCCTTTCCTTTCCTTTCCTTTCCTTTCCTTTCCTTTCCTTTCCTTTCCTCTTCCTTTCCTTTTCTCTTCTTTTCCCTTCTTTTCTTTTCTTTCTTTTTTTCCTTTCCTGACAGAACCTATGCTCTGCAAGTATAGTCTTTTGAAACCAAAGCACTATTTCCAGACTGTGCTTATACACAAAACTAGTACAGTAGCTCCAGAAAAAGTCCTACTTTGATGCTACTCCATGTTATTTTTTTTAATTTTTCTTTTTTTTTATTTAGAATTTTTTCCCACAGTATATATACATGAGTAATTTTTTTTATATTACCCCTTGTATTCATTTTTCCAAATTATCCCCTCCCTCCCTCCACTCCCTCCCCTAGATGACAGGCAATCCCATACATTTTACATATGTTACAATATAACCTAGATACAATACATGTGTGTAAATACCATTTTCTTCTTGCACATTAAGTATTAGATTCTGAAGGTATAAGTAACCTGGGTAGATAGTAGTGCTAAAAGTTTACATTCACTTCCCAGTGTTCCTTCTCTGGGTGTAGTTATTTCTGTCCATCATTGATCAACTGGAAGTGGCTACTCCATGTTATAAAGATGACTCTGAATTTTCAAGGGTTATGCCAGCAGACCATAGATTCTTACAAGTTCTACCAAGCTGATATAACAGTGACTATATGGGGAGGTTTGGTTTAGTAAGAAGTCTCTTAGATAGTCCCTTTCTTCAGTAGGCAGAATCACTTTCCCCAAATTACTTTCTTTCATTAAAAAACATGAACATGACTCTTCTCTATTCAATTTTATCTATAGGAAAAGAAGGTCCTTGGATCAATGAGAAGCAAAATAGTTATTTGTACTCAGTTTGAAGTGTTGAAGTATATGTATATATAAAAGTATACATCTATAATATATCAGATTGCCTCCCATCTTCAAGAGGATGAAGAGTAAGGAGGAAGGGAAATCAAAATCTTATGAAAGTGAATATTGAAAACTATTTTTACATTAATTAGAAAAATTTAAATACTATTATGTTGGGATTACTAGGTGAGAACTCGGGTTGTCTGGATAGTGACAAGGTGAGAATTCAGGTTGGACAATTACAAGGTGAGAACTCAGGTTGACTTGATGGAAGGAGCAGGCTCATTGGCTGAGGTGGTTCTTCCCAGAAGCCCTTGTATTATCCCACGCCCATTCTCTGGGAGAATAAAAGAGAGGACTCCCAGAGATAGAAGAAGACTCTGCATTGAATCAGGCTTGACGGGGCTCTCTGCAGGAAGGGAAGTCACTTCTCTGGACAAGAGTTAACAGCAACTGCCTGGAGACAACGGTTCGTTACAGGAAGAAGAATCTGTCAGAGAGATTTGAGTAGAAGACACAGCAGATCTCTTCCCAGAGAGCGATCCGGCAGCTTCTGGAGACGACAGCTCGCTACACTATTAAGTGGGGAAAAAGACAAATATATACTCATAGTACAGAAATATAACACAAATAGCCTTTTCTTGTGTTCGTCTGATTTGGGCTTCACTGCTGCCATCTGGTGGCTTAATACTTCAATTGCATCTACATCTGATCAACAAAAATCTACTAGATTTCTATTGCATAAATCATACACTATTTCCACCATACTGTGTAACTGAGGTTGTTCTAATTTGCTAAATTCTTTAAGGCGGCTTTGAAGTAGTGTGACATAAAAATACACGATTGAATAAATGATGGATGTTACCAATAAGTTATACTATATGCAAATATCTTTCCCTGCTTGGTCAGATTGTCTAAGATTTCACCATTAGAGAGTCATTCCTTTAGAAATTAATACTTTTCTATTGTCAAGAATCTTCTTTAAATATTTAAATGTTTGGGACAGTTAGATGGCGCAGAGGATAGAGTGCTGACACTGAAGTCAGGAGGACCTGAGTTCAAATGTGACCCCAGACATTTAATACTTTCTAGCTGTATGACCCTGGACAAGTCATTTAACCCCAATTGCCTCAGGGGGGGAAATGATTTTGAAGACTTGAAGCAGAGCAGAGAACACGCTGAGCTGTCATTAATTTACAACTTCATTGCACAGGGTTTCAGACAAAGCTATGAATTAGTTGCCCCCAAACTTCCCTGATATTCACTTCTTCTTTTAATTTAGAGACCTAATGACTTGTGATTTCACCACCCTTAAAAACATAATAACCGTTTTTTGTAAATAGCTATTTTGAGTGAAATTTGGAGTGTTCAAAATAGTATCAAAAGAGGCTCTGTAATTAGAGAGCAATAATTGATGGACAACTCACAGAATTCATTGGTATCGATCTATAAACGCCAAGAAATGTAGAAGTAGGAGCCTACCACGTCAGAGAGACTTCTGTAGTAGATTTGTTGGAGTCACATAGAATAGGTAGGTGTGGATGAGTTGTAATATTTATCATTGAAAAAAAGACCTATATTAGATTTCACATCCATTAGAGTGATGGTGTCAAACTCAGAAATAGGGATCATTACTCAGTATATAAGATCCTTGCAGGCTACATATTGATTTAGTTCCATCATTTAATATTACCTATGTTTTATTATATTTTATTTATTTTGTTAAATATTTTCTAATTAGATTTTAATCTGCTTGAGTTACGTGCAAATGTTGTGGACTTCGTGTAGTTGGAACCTGTTTATTTGACACATCTTCCTTAGGGTAAAGGGAGTTCAATATTTAGAAGAATTGCTTAGTTTACTTATGTGCCAAATATTTTAACTTATCTTGTGAAAAACCATTTTTAAATATAAAATTTTCTAAGAGTAAAGTCCATATCTCCAGGTAATACATCCGAGAGCCCACTGGCAGTATTAAGATTAGTTTGGTTTTTATGCTTTCGTAAGGGAAGTTATCTTGAAACATCTTCCTTACTTGAAGATGTGGTCCTTGAAGATCTGAAGTTTAAAAAGTTTGAGAGAGATAATTTCTGGATAATTAATAAATGTATTTTATTAGTTGTAATACACTAATATATTAATAACAGTAATCAATAATTATTCTTATTTTATTAATAATTCTAACTTTTAAAATAAATTATAAAGTTCAGGAATATATACAAACTAAAATGTCACCATGTGTTTTACTTTAAAATGTTCAGACATTCCCTTTTTGACTTGAGGTCTGCTCTACAAGGCTTTGCTTATGATCAAAACTCATTTCTGATTTCTTAGTTACTAATCCCTGCTATTGTTTTACCCTCCAGTATAGTAGATTTGTGACAAATTGTTTTTGTTCTGTTTGACCACTGGCATGGTTGGTTTCTTTACCTATCCCTCCCTTTAAAAACCATTTTTCTTCTAGCTCTCAATTGAAAAAAAAACATCAAAACTATGGAAACGCTATCCCTTTGGCAAATGGTGGTATAGATATAATGGAAAAGAAAAAAGTTTAATATTAAAAGAAATTTTCACTCTTTAATAGATTGTTATCGATATCTTTTGCTTTTTTATTATCTAAATATTAAACCTTGTTTTTCTGCCTCCCTATCCTAGGAAATTGCTCAGATAACAAATAGGAAGTAAGGCAAACAGGGTTAAGTTATTTGCCCAGAGTCATACAGCTACTAAACGTCTGAGGCTGAATTTCAACTTAAATCCTTAAGACTCTAGAAGGGCAACAAGGTGAAGCGGTATAGTACTATGGCAGTAAGGGTTGGTCTTCCTATCTATGTGACCTCAAAAATTTGGGCTTCAGTTTCTTTATCTGTAAAATGGATCAAATGGCCTCTGAGATTCTTCTGGCTCTAGAGCAACAACCCTTTGGTTCACCAAGAGCCCAATGATTACAGGGTTCACTGTTTTCACTCACTATTTCCCTCTGTTTTTTAGGCATCTCCAATAGCTCAAAAATTAATAATAATAATAGCTGACCTGGTACTTTACTGTTAAAAAGATTTTGTATGTTGTGCTTATCCTAAAAATCAATCCCATGATCTAGATTCCACTAGGACCTTGCATTTCCATAAACTGGGGACTCCACGGTCCATTTTAACTGTCTGTTCTTTGCAACCAAGAAGCATTACCCTCTTCTGATTCCTCTCCCTTTCTTTTCTCCACAGTTAGAGAGAAATAATCCTACAGAGTTGGCTCACAATGATGAGCTTTCAAGCCCAAAATCTTTGCTATCTTTGGCAAGTTAGATCTTTGTTTTTTTAATGAGTATGACAGTCACTGGCAGAGCCTGTGTATAAATGACAGTTAGAGATTAGTATAAAACCGTATGTAATATGAAAAGTACAACTATATGCATATATCCAGAAAACTACGAACATTAGTGCTATTTTAGACACTAGTTCTCACATCAAGAGCTATAATGGGGAAAAGAAGGAGAATTGATTTAATTGTACAAAAGAAGTAGTCAAATATCCTGGATTAGCTACAATTCTTGTTTATTTAAGACCAGTATAACTCAGTTAGGTGGATAAGCTCTAGGGTCTGGAGTCACAATCTGAATTCAAATCCAGCTTTAGACACTTAACTAGCAACATGACTCTGGGCAAGTATGGGCACCTGCTTCACAAGCTTATTGTAAGGATTAAATGAGATGATAACCGTAAAACATTTAGTCTTGTTTGGCACATAGTAGGTGATAAGTAAATATTTATTTCCTTCCTCTTCTTCTTGGGTAAACTAATTCACCTTTCCAGCTCTGTTTTCTTTGGTTTCAACTAGAGTTCTTCCTTTTAACTCTAACACCTACAAGAAGAAATGCTGAAGTTGGATGGTGAATTCAAACTTGCCTCTTTCCAGTTTATATCTTGGCTTCAGTCTCTAGCTCTATCTTGTGCATATTCTAAACATATTAGGGACCAAAATGTTGTTGAAATTCATGAAATGCCACTGTATAAAGAACTCTTAGATATATTATTTCAATTTAATTTCCTCTTAAACTTTTTAATGGACACTAAATCCTGTTCCCCACAACCTCCTATCAATGTGAAATGTGGGTCATCTGCTATTTTTTTCTTTATTTTTTTAATTTTAATTTTGCTTATACTTTAAGTTCCAAACTAAATTCCTCCCTACCCACTCCATATTAGAGAACCATCATTTGATACATATACACAGACACACAATAATTATACTATGTATATCTTCATTTAACAATTATTTCTCTGAAGGTATACTAAAATGTTCGGGTTAGCGTTCTGAAGGTCTTTCGAACGAGCCTTGGTCTCAAGGATAGTCAGGAACAGAGTGTAGAGTCTTTATTTTCTCCTTCACAATCTTTCTCCTTTACAGTCTATGTCTGTCACAGTCTGACCCAATCTTGATCTTAGTGAAGGAGTGCAGGAGGCAAGAGACACACCAGGAGGATGGTCAAAAATGGAACATCTCATTTCTAGTCCTTCTCAGCCCTTTTATACTTTATTGTAATTACATCATTACAGCATACTGATTATGTGTGAACTAGAGAACCATAACACTACAATGCAACACACTAAGTATATATATACTAAAGAACCATCATCTCATCAATTCCACTGAGTTAACACCTTGTTGTAAGTATCCTTGTTTCAAGTATACTTCTTCAAAGTTTCAGCCCTCTACAATGTACAGTTTCTTCTTTCATAAATTCTTAGAAATTGATTTTAGCATTTATAATACTCTTAATAATTTGACCTTTTTTAAAAAATATAACCCAGATGAATTAAATCTCTATAACTTATATCTAGGTTCTCTATATGCTTTGTAGATTATCCATGGCATTTTTTTAAAAATCCTAGATGCCATCTAGTTTATACCTGAATGTTCTCTGCACTCAGCTGGTGTGTACTCAAGAAATAAGTTTACTTTAATGAACTAAACATAATATAAAAAGTTCATCTGCAGTTTTAAAACTTATAATGCATTATAAAGCCAAATCTGCCTTTAGATTATCTAGGGACCTATTTCCATTAATATGCACAATGGAGAATTAACAGACTAAGCCTTAAAATCTAACGCATACAGATATACATTTGTTTATACAAGTCATATGTTCCTTTAAAGTGAACAAAGTTTATGCATAGGTTTGGGAGATTTTCTTGTAAACAAGAGAAAAGGGAACCAAGCCTGGATTTCTGCTAACTTCAAGTTTTACTAGGTTCAAGAAGAAGAAAAATAAAAAGTAACTAGTCGAGATCAGGGAGATAATAACAGAAAGAGGAAAGAGAACAAGGAGTAATTTACTTCTTCCCTTCTTTGCAGAGATGGGGTTAGTTTGGCTGAGATTTGTTTTTTCTTCTTTTATTCAGTTTTGTTATAAAGGATGGATTGCTGAATAGAAGAAGGGGGTGAGTATATATTTAGAAATGAGAATGATTCAAAAACAAAAAGACTAATAAATTAAAATCAAAATCTATTAGATTACATTTTTTTATTTAAGAAAAAAAGTAATACAGATAAAATTCCATTATAGATGCTATGAGGCAATCAAATTGTTTTCTTCCAATAGAATTTGGACATAATGAGCACATTGGAATAAATCACATCCCCATTCTTAAAGACCTCATGCCAGAGACCCGATGTTAGGACTTTAGAGTTTTTGCCTCACCAGACCTTCAGCACTACCTGTTTTTAGAGATTCCCCTAATGTATTTTCTTCTCTCATTAGAATGCAGACTCTATGAGGGCAGAGCTAGTTTTGTCTATTAATATTCTATCCCCTTCCCTAGCACCCCCACCTCCAGTTTATCACATTATAAAGGAGTTAAATAAAATGCTTTATCACTGCAGCTAGGTGATTCAATCAAGTGCCTGGTCTGAAGTAAGGAAGAGAAATCTACTTTCAGACACTTAACTAGCTTTTTGACCCTGGACAAATCACTCAACCCCGTTTGTTTACATTTTCTCATCTGTAAAATGAAATGGAAAAGGAAATGACAAAACATTCTAGTAGCTACCAAGGAAATACTATATGAAGAGTGATACATGACTGAAAAAATAACTGAATAACATAAATCCAAATTGAGTACAATAATTTTGTTGAGGGCGTTAGCCTCTTGATATTCCTTGTTTGATCTCCAACTTCCTTTGGGACTTGGACCTTTGATACAAGATCTGGTCAAACTAGTTTGGGCTATCTGAGCTGGCCAGGGTTTTACAGCCCCCATTCTAATCTGCTCAGATAGACCAAATGCCATCAGGAAATTCCTTTTCGGGAAGAGACTTCTGTCTGTCCCCAAAAGATAACAAAAGAATCCTTATCTTATTTATATCATTCTCCAGAACCTCCTTACATCACTGCATCTGAATGATTGTGCTCTTGTATAAAACAGAGTCCTCAAAAATCTATTCTTTGCAAAATTGGCCTTGTACCATGCAGCCATTTTGCCCACCGGCTCTCTGATGTTTCCATTCTAATCAATAAAGACTATGTTTCCATACAGCATTGAGTAGCAAATTCATTTGCTGCCGACCCCGCCCTTGGTTACTTTGGGGAAGGAAGGAGAGAGAGAAAAGGAACTGACCCATCTCAGTTTAGACCTCAGTTTACTCCTCATCAATTTCAAGGCCCTTCATTTTACAAAGAAATTGGGAACTTAAGTGACTTGCCCAAGATCATATACTCTCCTTCATCTCAAATACTCAGTCACTTGCTAAATCTTGCCATTTCTAACTCCACAGCATCTCTCACATACAATTCCATCTTTCTGCTGTCATAATCCTAGTTCAGATATTTAGCCTGTCTCACCTGCATTATTAACCTAAGAGTTTCTTTCCTCTCCAATCCATTCTCCACCTATCTTTCCTAAAGTACATATGTAAATATGTTTAGATAAATAAATTTCAAAAAGATGAGTAACTAGTATCCCTATAAAGACAATTCCTTTACTTGTATGCTTACTCCCACCCACTTTTACTCTTCCAGGGCTTTACTCTAGGAGTCACATCCCCTTTTATACAGTCAATAATCTCTCTTCCTCTACAGCAGTGGTCCTCAAACTTTTTAAAATAGGGGGCCAGTTCACTGTCCCTCAGACTGTTGGAGGACCGGACGATAGTAAAAACAAAAGCTCCCATTCGGTCTCCACCCCTCAGCCCATTTGCCATAACCCAGCTGGCCACATAAAAGTCCTCAGCCAGCTGCATCTGGCCCTGCCATAGTTTGAGAACTCCTGCTCTACAGGTTCTTTCCCAACCGTCAACAAACATGGGTCAAACAACCATAAGATAACATGCTGCAGAACTGGAAGACAATTCAAAAAATTATCTAGTCTTAATTCTTTATCACACACAAAAAGAAAATGAGGCACTTGGAGTTAAATACCATGCCAAAAGCTGCAAATGTAGTAAATGCCAAAGGCAGGAATAACATCCAGGTCTTCTGATTAAAGTATTATTGCCTCTAGACTACCTTAGATCTCTCATAATCTTAAAAATATCTTCCTCTAAACTATTAACATAAATGTATCAATAACCAAATTAACAAAAACCATATGATCATCTCAATACATGCAGAAAAAGCATTTGATAAAATCCAACACCCATTCCTATTAAAAACATCAGAGAGTATAGGAATAAATGGACCTTTCTTTAAAATAGTCAGTAGCATCTATTTAAAACCGTCAATAAGCATCATATGTAATGGTGATAAAAGAAACCACTCTCAGGAAAATAAGGAGTGAAACAAGGTTGCCCACTATCACCATTACTATTCAATATTTTATTAGAAATGCTAGTTTTGGCAATAAGAAATGAAAAAGAGATTAAAGGAACTAGAGTAAGTAATGAGGAAACCAAATCATTACTCTTTGCAGATGATACGATGATACCATATTTAGAGAACCCCAGAGATTCTACTAAAAAGTTATTAGAAAAAATCCACAACTTTAGCAAAGTTGCAGGATACATAAATCCTCAGCATTTTTATACACCACCAAAAAAAAAAAAAAATCCAACAGCAAGAGATACAAAGAGAAGCTCCATTTAAAATAACTGTCGATACCATAAAATATTTGGGAATCTATTTGCCAAAGGAAAGTCAGGAACTATATGAGCCAAACTATAAAACACTTTCCATACAAATAAAGTCAGATCTAAACAATTGGAAAAATATTAAGTGGTTTTGGATAGGCTGAGCGAATATAATAAAGATGACAATACTACCTAAACTAATCTACTTAGTGCTATACCAATCAGACACCCAAGGAGCTGTTTTAATGACCTAGAAAAAAAATAACAACATCTGGAAGAATAAAAGGTCAAGAATTTCAAGGGAACTAATGAAAAAAAAAATCAAATTAAGGTGGCCTAGCTGAACCCGATCTAAAACTATATTATAAAGTAGCAGTCACGAAAACCATTTGGTATTGGCTAAAAAAATAGACTAGTTGATCAGTGGAATAGGTTAGGTTCACAGGACAAAATAGTCCTATAGCAATCTAGTGTTTGACAAACCCAAAGAACCCCAACTTTTGGGATAAGAATGCACTATTTGAGAAAAACTGCTGGGGAAATTGGAAATTAGTATGGCAGAAACTAGGCACTTACCTACAGTTTACACCATACACCAAGATAAGATCAAAATGGGTTCATGATTTAGGGATAAAGAATGAGATTATAAATAAATTAGAAGAACATAGGATAGTTTACCTCTCAGACCTGTGGAGAAGGAAGGACTTTGTGACCAAAGAAGAACTAGAGATCATTACTGATCACAAAACAGGAAATTTTGATTATATCAAGTTAAAAACATTTTACACAAACAAAACTAATGCAGACAAGATTAGAAGGGAAGCAATAAACTGGAAAAACATTTTTACAGTTAAAGACTCTGATAAAGGCCTCTTTTCCAAAACATATAGAGAATTGACTCCAATTTCTAAGAAATCAAGCCATTTTCCAATTGAAAAATGGTCAAAAGATATGAACAGACAATTTTCAGATGAAGAAATTGAAACTATTTCTAACTCTTACAAAAAGATATTCCAAATCATTATTGATCAGAGAAATGCAAACTAAGATAACTCTGAGACACCATTACACACCTCTCAAATTGGCTAAGATGACAGGAAAAGATAATGACGAAATGTTGGAGGGGATGTGAGAAAACTGGGACACTGATACATTGTTGGTGGAGTTGTGAGCGGATCCAACCATTCTGGAGAGCAATTTGGAACTATACTCAAGTTATCAAACTGTTCAATACCCTTTGATCTAGCAGTGTTACTACTGGGCTTATATACCACAGAGATATTAAAGAGGGGAAAGGAAAAAGGCAGCCTTTTTCATAGCTAGAAACTGGAAACTGAATGGATGCCCATCAATTGGAGAATGGCTGAGTAAATTGTGGTATATGAATGTTATGGAATATTATTTCTGTACTGTAAGAAATGACCAGCAGGATGAATACAGAAAGACTTGAAGAGACTGACATGAACTGATGCTAAATGAAATGAGAAGAACCAGGAGATCTGTATATACTTCAACAACAATACTATATGAGGCTCAATTCTGATGGAAGTTGCTACCTCATCAATGAGAGGATCCAAATCAGTTCCAATTGATCAATAATGAACAAAACCAGCTACACCCAATGAAAGAACATCGGGAAATGAGTATGGATCACAAGATGGCGTTTCCACTCTTTCTGTTATTATTTGCTTACATTTTTGTTTTTCTTCTCAGGTTATTTTTACCTTCTTTCTAAATCCGATTTTTTTTGGTGCAGCAAGGTAACTGAGTAAATATGTATACATATAGTGTATTTAACATGTACTTTAATATATTTAACATGTATGGGACTACCTGCTATCTAGGGGAGGGGGTGGAGGGAAGGAGAGGAAAAGTTGGAACAGAAGTTTTTGCAAGGGTCAATGTTGAAAAATTATCCATGCATATGTTTTGTCAACAAAAAGCTATAACAAAAATAAATAACTACATATATATATGTATACATATATATATATATATACATATATATATATATATATATATATATATATATATATATATATATATATATATATATATATATATATATATATATATATATAGTCTCCTTCCCAGTACTAGACATCATGAGATCAGCAAAATACCCAACTGGAGATATTTTCTTCTCTTGATTTCCAATTCACATAATTTCTACGTTACTTCTATTTTTCTATCTATTCTTCCCTGTCCCTTGGGGATTTAAGGATAGGTACTATTCTAAGACTTTTCAGTTGAATTTCTTAGCTTTCTCTAATTGCTCTCACACAGAAAATTCATTCAATCCCCTTATTCCTTCCTATTCCTGCTGTAACCACCCTAGTGGAGGCCCTCACTACTTCCAGTTCAGACAAATGAAGTAATATAACAGGCCTTCACAAGGAAAATGATCCAAAATTTTCAACAGCCTGTAAGAAATCATGAAATGATTAATATAGAGACACATGAAAAGATTTATAAGAACTAAAGCAAAATGAAACAAACAGGAAAGCAATACTGACGATTACAACTGTATAAATGTAAATAAGGACAAGAAAACAATAAAAAAAGGAATATTATAAAATTACAGTAACTAAGCTTGGCCCCTCTAATCCACAGAGGTAAAGCTATAAAATTAGCCAACAAGCATTTGTTAATCACTTACTATGTGTTAGGTACTATGGTAAACACTAGGGATAATGAGAAAGGCAAAAAACATTCTCTGGCTTCAAGAAGTTCATATTCTGGGGGATGAGGAGTTCTGGGTAATCACCATATACATAAACCATTTAAGAAAATGGGAAGTAATATACATACACCAAGAAATAAATAAGTAATAATAATAAGTAATATACATACACCATATATATACCACATACATACATCATTTAAGAAAATGGGAAGTAATCTCAAAGGGAAGGCACAAAGGGGAGAAAGAGAAGGGCAATCAAAAAATGTCTCTTATAAAAGGTCAGATTTGGGCAATCTTGAAAGAAGTCAAGGAATCCGATAGTCAGACATAAACGGGAGAGAACATTCCAGGCATGGAATAGAACCAGTGGAAAGGTAAGAGTTAGAGTTTATTGATCATGAAATAGCAATGAGGGCAGTTTGCTGATAATAAAATGCATGGAGAAGATTCAAATGTAAGATTTGAAAGATACAAAGGAACCAGAATGTAAGGTGTATATATGTGATGCATTTAACTGCAGGTTAGACTTTTTTCCATTTGTTAGTTAATTTTACTGAATTGTTCTCTCTCTCTTTAAAAAAAAAAAATTTTTTAAGTAAATAGTTCTCCCATTTGGAACTATGCCCAAAGGGCTACTGAATTATGCATACCTTTGATCCAGCAGTGTCTCTAACTGGGTCTGTATCTCTTTGACATAAGTAAAAAGGAAAAAGGATCCACTCGTGCACAGATGTTTGTAGCAGCCTTTTTTGTAGTGACAAGGAACTGGAACTGAGTGTATGCCTATCAGCTAGGGAATAGCTGATTAAGTTATGGTATATGAATGTAATAAATACTATTGTTCCAATCGGCAGGATCATTTCAGAAAGGCTGGAGGGATTTACATGAACTGATGTTAAGTGAAATGAGTAGAACCAAGAGAACATTGTACACAGGAACCACAAGATTATGTGACAATCACTTTTGATGGACATGACTCTTCAACAATGAGGGCATTCCAGTCAATTTCAATAGACTAATGATGAACAGAGACATCTGCATTCAAAGAGAGGCCCATAGCCTATGCATTACAACATAGTATTTTCATGTAGTTTGCTTGCTTGTTCCCCCCCCTCATTTTTTTCTTTTGATCTGATTTTTCTTGCACAACATGATAAATGTGGAAATATATTTAGAAGAATGACACATGTTTAATCTATATTGGATTGCTTGCTGTCTAAGGAAGAGGAGAGGAGGGAGAAAAATTTTAAACACAAGATTTTACAAGGGTGAATGTTGAAAACTATCTTATAGTAAAAAGCTATCAGTATAAGACAATAAATAAATAAATAGCTTTCCAAGAGAGGGAGTGTTACATTGAGAAAAGTACTCTGTATCAAGCAAAATATATCTATAATAATACTATTATTATTTTTAAAAATTTCAGTGGCTTCACACTGTTTAAAAACCTTTTAGCAAGCAAAGCCCAATCCTGACCACTGAATTCCAAATCATCTTTGAAAGCTTAAATAAAAGGCATTCCCTCTTAACATGATTTCTCTGATTTCTCCCCTTCCTCCCATCTGTCTCTCTGTCTCTCTCTCTCTCTCTCTCTCTCTCTCTCTCTCTCTCTCTCTCTCTCTCTCTCTCTCTCTCTCACACACACACACACACACACACACACACACACTCACAAATAATAATCCTCTCATACCACTTTCTCAGCTGTGAACTTCCTCCCCTTGAACCTCTTACAAAGTACCATGCTTGTACCTCTTTAATGAACTTATTTGTTGTAGCTGGATATAGAAAATTCTCCAACAAAACCTTTCTAAAATTTCTAGTTCCCACACATCTGGAATAGAGCTCTTGCTAGCACTTATTAGTGTTTAATAAATGTTTGATTAATTGGACAAAATAAAGACCAGAACCTGAACCAGAGAAACTGAAAAAGCATTTATTAACCATTGCCAGACCCTGTGCAAAATATTGAGCATATAAAGAAAGGTAAATAGTAACCCTTGCTCACAGACCAATAGGAATTTACATTCCAGTAGAGGAGACAACACTCAAACAATCATCTATAAACAACAAACAGGATAAATTGATGATAATCTCATATGGAAAGCACCAACATTAAAGATATATTGGCAAAAGCTTCTTGCAGAAGGTATAATTTTAGCTGGGGCCTGAAAAACAAGAAAGCCAAGTGAAGAGAGATGTGTGTGAGAGAGAGAGAATTCCAGGCATAAGGAACAGGTAATGAAAAATGCTGAAGAGTTGGGGAGATGGATAGTCTTGTGCAAAGATGGTGCTATTCTGATCTTCATCAGTGGTGGCAGAGGCAGACAAAAGAAGGTAAAATCAAAAGGATTTGGTAACAGACTGTGTACAGTGAGGTGAGAGAGTGAGGATTGATGATAAAAACTACATTGCAAATCTGAGTAACTGAAAGATACCCACATGGTAAAAGGGAAGTTGGGAGGCGAGCAGGGAGAGAAAGATAATGAGTTCAGTTTTGGATAAAATAAATTTTAAGTCATCTATAGGACACCCAATTCAAGATGTTAGTTGAAGAAGAGTGACTAGGAGTTAGATCAGCTTCTTTAGAAACCAGAAAAATAATGTACTAATGAAGTCTTCTAAGACTTTTAATTTTAAAACTTTTGTTTCTCTGCAGCTAGTAACTAAAAATCCCTAAAAAAAGAAATTTTAAAAAGGTTATGTATCTCTTTAAGGACAACATGAAACAGGAAGTGAAAACCTGTCACCCCTGATGCATTATTTGCAAAGGCCCTTTTCACAAATGTTACCATCTCCACCCTGGATACAACCCCATTTGTACTACCTACCTGTCCTCCCAGGGGAATAACTTCAACCTGACTCCCCTTTGTCTTCTTGTCAGAAAGGTAATAATTGTAGAATATGTATTCCAAAATTTTTTCTGGCAAATGCACTCATAATGCTTCTATTCCACCTTTCTTGAAGCTTCTTCATACTCACTTGAACAAAAAACAAAACAAAACAAAAAAAAAACTGCTTTCCAAATTTTGAAACCTATTTTCACTGGTTACAAGCTAGGAGAAATAATTAAATAGATCTATCAAATGTGCCTAGTTTGTGAAAGGGCTGCTAAAACCCCCATCCTGAAAACTATCTGGAAGAGGGCTACATATTTAGGGAAGGACTAGTAGATTTTACAGAATTTTTTTTTTTTTTTTTTTTTTTTTTTACTAGAAGCTTTTTACACATATGCGCCCTCTCAGGGGCTTCAAACTGCTTTTTGGTTTTTGTTGTCACCTTTACTAATTGGGTAAAAGTCTTCCTTGAAGGTTCAGGTTTTTGCTAAAAGAGATCAAACCCATTTAAGATTAATTATTATTTCCACTCTGCATGTAATCCTCTCTACCCAATGCTTAACATCTTTACAGATGTTACTTGCACCCTAGGTCATCTGAGTGCTCCTTTCACTGTGTATAATGCCACTGCTTCAAACACTGCTGTCACCCCTTCAAGGAGACAAGAGTGGGGATTTGGGGTGTTTATCCTAGGAAAAGCTGTCTGGATGAGGCCTTCATGATAGCCTCATCTTCCCCCCACCCCAGCCTTCCTCTGGGTGGGGTTCCTGGCTATTGTCCCTACTAACTCTACTTTTAATTATCGCTCCTATTTGGCCCCTGCATTTTTAATCTACTTGTAAGATTTGTTTCCTCAAGGCTCCAAGCTATGAACTTCAAACTATTTGTTCACCCTGAATACCACACTTGCTAACTGACTCTGACACTCAGCACCTCACTGAATGCTGCCCCCATCTTACTTCCCCTTCTCAGTCTGGACCACCACTGGGCAAGGACAGCTTTACATCCCTTGTCAGCTTCAAAAGATGAGACCTCCATCCCTTTGTCCCAAATGAATTTGGGGATGATTGCTTGAGGGGGGAAAATGATGTAATATGAAACCCTAAAACTTTTGGTTTTGGAATCTGCCTCAGGAAACGCCTATGACCAGTACATCTGATTCTGAATGGACTACTTCTCAGTTCATTTCTGACTGATGATCTCCTCAGTGACTATCAAATTTCAGAGACCATCCTCAATTCATCTGGAGATTACTTCCTGACCTACCCTTGAGTCATAGAATTAGCATATCTGATTGAAAGCTGTATAAGTGTATCTCCTTGCTTTTTTCTTTACTGAATTCCCTTACAATTCAGTCTGCTTTGTAATGGTGTTATACTTCAATAAAGCTTTGCCCCTTAGGAGGAAAAAAAAAATCTGTCACCCTTTCCACAGAGGACATGGGTGCTGAAAAATGCATGTAGTATGGGGCAGCTAGATGGTACAATGTAGAAAGCATTAAGCCTAGGGTCATGAACCCTGAGTTCAAATTTGGCCTCAGTTACTTAGCTGTGTATCTCCAAACAAGTCACTGTGATTGCCTCCAAAAAATGATAGAAAAGATTCAAAGGAGAAGGTGGGCCAAACCTTGACAGGCTTAGGAAACCAGTACATAAGTATCATAGAAAGTCAAGACAGGAAGAGATTAGTGTGGATCAAAAGAATCACTGAAGCAACAAGATATGGAACACTGAATATCTCAAAGGAGAAATGGTTAGCTGCAGTCCTTCATTCTCAAATAGGACCATAATGACATCATTATATTAGAGTTAAGTTACAATGTGTTTGACTGTGGCTGATCAGACCAACACAAGCCCAGAATGCTCTGGTCAGACATAAACAGTCCATACGAACATTTGGGATAGCTTCTCTAATTTTGCGTATCTAGCATTTCCGTTGGACTAATTCAATTCTGATTTGCTCATACAGCATGTTCTTTGATGAGGAGAAACATGAGAAAGGAGCAGGAAAACTAGGTATGTTATTTGTTTATTTGAAGGGGGGGTTTCAAGGAAGACTTTACAAAGATTTTACTCTTAATAAAGGATATAAGAAGAGAACAAATTATTAATTGTAAAGTACGAGAGACAAGATATAATACTCAGCTATCAAATTTCTGTTTGAGTCCCTGATCTTTTCGCATTAAAAAAGCCACACATGCTTGCCAATGTTTGTATTCAGAGGAGCTTCCATCAAGATGTCTCACCATTACCTTCAAATCAAAATGTCCAAGCTGAAATCATTTGCTCCAAATCAGATTCCGCCTTCCCAATTCAGTTGTCTTGGTCATTTGACTCACTCATTCAACTTTGATTAAAAACAATCACAGCCAAATCCTGTTAATTTCTCCAAAATGTATTTCAGATTTGATTTTTTTTTTCTATCTACATCACCACTGTCCAAATCTAGGGCCCTCATTATTTAAAGAAATAATTATACTAACAGCCTCCTAAAAGTCAGCCTGACTATTTTTAAAGGTTCTCTTTCCCTAATTAGTCTACACCTCATTGTCAGATTAATCTTCCATTTGTATAAAGTTGGTGATACTACTCCTCCACACTACTCCTCCACACTAAAGCTCAATTATGTTTCCAGATAGGGTGCTTTACAAAAAAAAAAAAAAAAATCCTACTCTGCTCAACCTCTTCAGTCACTCCTTATGCCTTACCTCTTCAACTAAACTCTTCTATTTTCAAACCTTAGTGAATTAGGAATTCTTACTTTTAATGTACTTTTCCTGTCCCACCTTTTTTCTTATCTTTGAAAGTCTAGCTCCAAGACTTACTCTTTCTCAGTGAAGACCAAGTGCCTCCAACCATCACTTTCTGATTCCTAGAGGGGTACAGGGGTTCTCAAACTACAGCAGGAGAAAGTTTATGCAGCCCTCGGGTTATGGCAAATGGGCTGAGGGGCAGAGACAGAGTGTGAGTTTTTGTTTTTACTATAGTCCGGCCCTCCCACAGTCTGAGGGACAGTGAACTGG
Organism: Sminthopsis crassicaudata; assembly: GCF_048593235.1. Lineage (NCBI taxonomy): Eukaryota > Metazoa > Chordata > Mammalia > Dasyuromorphia > Dasyuridae > Sminthopsis > Sminthopsis crassicaudata. The sequence continues at coordinate 180,668,763 of NC_133619.1, read as the reverse complement.
CCCCTATTTAAAAAGTTTGAGGACCACTGGAACTTAGCCTGTACCACACAATGGAATGGGAAGGTTTCAAGAGTTAGAATTACTCAACCCCAATCATACTGCTCCTAAACAACATGGTGCTCATAAAGCTTCCATTAAATTTCAATCTCCCTTTCCCTTCCCAATAAGATACCTTCATATATACTTTAGGGCCAGCATTTTCAAAGCCTAAAGCTGATGTGCTTTGACTATTTGGGTGAATTATATGGCCATTGTGGCTGAATATAGTGTGTGTGTGTGTGTGTGTGTGTGTGTGTGTGTGTGTGTGCCTGTGTGTGTATGTGTGTGTGTGAGTACATGTCTGTATATTCCATATAGAAACTCATACTATACCAGAGTCTCTGAGGGCCTTGTTGATAGTGAGATTATGTAAACTATAAATGGAGAAGTGTTATTCTTGAGTTCGAACTTTATATTATTCATGGAAGGATTTGTCCTTTTTTTCTTGTATTTAAGATTTTTTTTATCTGCCTCAAAAAGAGCAAGGATGACACCATATTGATTTTAAAAAGGTATTTTCTCTTTGGAAACACCAATTTTTTTTAAGGGAAAGGCCTATATTTAAACCAGAATGAGTAGATGTTGCCAGTTATGCTTGGATTCCACTTCTAGTTAGATTTTCTTTCTTCTCCGACCCAAATTAGAATTCTTTCACTTTCTTTTTTTTATGTTTTATTGTCATTTACATTTTTTATATCACAGCTTCTAATAATAGTAATAAAGTAATGAAATAGCATTTATTTAATGTTTGAAAGTTTGCAGAGAACTTTAGAATATTTCATCTGATGCAGTAATACAGGGTGGGTACTTTTGTCTCCATTATATAGTTGAGGAAACTAAGGACAGCAGCTTTGTTCACTGTCAGTTGTGGTTCACCCTTTATTTCTAAAAAGGACTAATAACATTCAACCTCAAGGTAACAATAATTGACATTTATACGGCACATTTGTTGTTTAGTTGTGACCGCATTTGGGGTTTTCTTGACAAAGACACTGGGTACCATTGCCCTCTGACCCTAGATTTAGACCTGTCCAACTCCATTTTACACAGCCAATGCAAAAGATCTGGTATTTGAATCCACAGCCCCCAGCTCCAAAGCCAGACCTTCCCATTGTACCAGACTTCTTCCTTTCTAAGATATAGAAGCCTAAAGCAAAGATTATCGTTGACCCAATGCTTGCTTGGTTCTGGAAGGCCCCTTATGCCAGGAATGGAGACCCAAATCAGAGGAAGGTTTGAGTTAGGAGGTGGGAGGGGCCAGATCATCAGGACCGCAAGCTTGAAAATGGAGCAGCTATTCGTCTTTGGAGCGAGAGAGTGGTATTAGAAGGAGGGAGCAATTCTAACTGAAAGCAAAATAACGTTCTGTCCAAATTCTCAGCAGTACAGTTGCTGTCAACAGTAGTAGATAACAGAAACCAAGTGTACAGGTTCTGATGGAGGATGAAGAGTGATGAGCACAGATTCTGAGGATCCAAGTTGGGAGGGATGATGAGGAGTGATGAGCACAGATTCTGAGGGTCCAAGTTCAGAGTGATGATGAGGAGTGATGAGCACACATTCTGAGATGCAGCATAAGGTAGCCACCATCTTGCTGCCCCAAGCCATGAACCTCAGAAAATCTTAAATTAGATTGCATTCCGTTCTTGAAACTTAGAAATGGGATCTGTCTGCCCCTAAACCCGAGTCAATTAAAAGGTAATAACCCATGCCCTTGGTGTTTCTTTCACCATGGCTAAGGCAGGAGTGGACTTTCCCTCCCTAATTATATGTGGTGTTTCCCCACCCCCTCCTGTTCTTAGGTATTGTGCTGTCCAGGGGACTCCTGAGCCCATTTAACATTACAGAGCTGTTATTTGCAATGGAAGGACTTCATCCTGACATTGGCAACTGAGCCAGATTCATCTGCTAAGAAGATAAGACTTAGCCATCTCTAAAGACCCTCTCTATTGTGACCATTAGAGATACACTTCCTAAACACTACAACTTCATCCAGACATTGGCATCTATGCCAAATGCATCTGATAAGAAGATAAGACTTAGTCATCTCCAAATTCCCTCTCTATTGACACCAGTAGAGATATGTTTCCTAAACTCTACCCTGTTAACCAATTTTGGGAATAATTGAATCCTGCCTTAAGGTCCTGAATAATGGGGAGAGGGGTGGGGGAAAAGGAGAGAGATTGCTGTTGGGGAGTTTTGATCTATACTCTGGAGTTTATTGTACTGGTGGTGGGAAGGGGAGAGATGTTGCTGAGTTTCCCACTGTCTGCTTCTACTCATGTCCCCAGTTTCTGGTCCCTGTGACTTTTGTGACCATATCATTCACCTGGTAGTCCACCTCATCCATCTTCCTTAGAATACTCAATCAGCAAAGCACAATTAAACAAGGAGCAAACATATATTACATACTTATGAGGGGTCATATATTACAATAGACCCTGGAGACATAAAGATGAAAACAAAATGGTCTTGCCCTCAAAGTTTATATTCTATTGGGGAAAATGATGTCTACAAAAAGAACTAGGAAGAAAATCTATGCATAACCAAGATAATTGGATAAATATTTTACATACATTGAATCAAGCATATATTTTCACATATTTAACATGTAATTACCTGTCATCTAGGGGCAGAGGTGGAAGGAAGGAGGGAAAAGTTGGAAGAGAAGGTTTTGCAAGGGTCAGTGTTAAAAACTTACCCCTTCATATGTTTTGTAAATAAAAAGCTTTCCTAAAACAAATTTTTAAAAGAAAAAACTCCACATATAGGCTGAGCACTATCCTCATCTGATGAGCATTTGCTTTGCTTACCTTCTCCATGAAGACCTCATTGTGTCATGCCCATTATGACACGCCTGAGAACACCCAAGGATTTCTGACTTAAAGGTGATGTTCTCTCCCCAATATCCCAGTTGAATCCTGACAGCAAAGGGTGAAGGAAGTGTGAATAGAAGGATGGATGAGTGGACAAATAGACTAATAGACTAGATACATAGATAACTGGTGATAGATAGATGGGATAGAAAGCATAAACAAATATATTGAATGGATACACTTGATGCATAGTTAAATAGATAATGATGGGTAGATAAGTGAAAAGATAGATTTATAGTAGAAAAGTATATAGGTAGAAAAGATATTTATAGGAAGAAAAGCGATGTATAATTAGAAAACAGATTTATATGAAAAAAAGCGATATATAAGTAGAAAAGAGATATATAAGTAAAAAAAAAGTGATTTAGAAGAAGAAAAGAGATTTATAGGTAGAAAAGAGATTTATAGGCAGAAGAGAATGAATAGCTGCATTAAATTATACATAGATAATGAATGAGTCAATGGAGGGTTAAGTAAATCAGTAAATAAATTACTGGGTAGAGAGATCCATTCAGGCCCTCATCAGCATGATACAAAGGGCTGCTTTCAAAGATTGAGACTGCCTTCAGGTCAGTATTAAACTATTATATTTTATTCTTCAATATTATAGAAGCTAAAATGGTTGCTTTCTATCTGGCTTGGGAAATTGTTGACTTCTCTTTCCTCCCCTCTTCCCCCACCCTCCAAAACAATTGCAGTTTGTGGATGGTTATTCCAGTAGATGTAGATGGTTATTCCAGTAGATCAATTGGACACATATCTTTCACTTATGCTGTAACATTTTACCTTTTCAGGCATCCAATAAGCCATGGCTAAGGCAGAGGAGATACTGAACCAGTTGTGACCAGATGCTGGTGATATTGAACGCATCTTTGGGCCTCGGGATCTACTTAAAACGGGATTTAACATGTTCATGAAGGTAAAGCATCTACATAGAGATAATCTACCTGCAGCTTCCCTCCTGCAGTCAGTGTTAATAGGAGATCAAGGTAGGGCCTGGTTGCTGACTAGCCCTATATATACTAGAAGTACAAATAATCTGGGAAATAGAGAGCCTACACTTAAAAACAAACAAACAAAAGCAAATTCTTTTACTTCGGAAACTATTTTCTTTTTCCTCATCCTATGGCTGCTTCCCAGAAAAAAGATGACTTGCTCATATTAGAGGTTTCATAAATGCTTGTTGAATTCAATTACATATAGATGAAGACTTTTTCTAAAATTATTGGGAGCTGGCTGGTTCAGTGGATAACACTGTTGGACCTCCCTTGAATCAACAAGTGATTTCAAACACCAGCTGTAGGACTCTGGGCAAGTCACTTAATCTGTGTTTGCCTCAATTTACTCGTCTGTAAAATGGGAATGATACAATCATGTTTGCTCCACAAAGAATAAGCCTCTGAGAACTATTTGTTTTCAAGTAGAGTCACAGCATAGTGGATTTTGAATAGTAATGGTGATAGTGAGCAACCTTTGTTTCACTCCTTATCTTACTGGAAAAGGTTCCAGTGTATCACCATTACATATGATGTTTACTGACAGTTTTAAATATTTAATCATTATTTTAAGGAATAGTCCACTTATTCCTATTCTCTCAAGCGTTTTTAGTAGGAATGGATGTTGGATTTTATGAAATGCTTTTTCTTCATCTATTGAGATGATCATATGGTTTCTGTTAATTTGGTTATTGATATAGTGGATTATACAAATAGTTTTCCTAATATTGAACCAGCCCTTCATTCCTGGTATAAATCCCACTTGGCCATAGTTTATCATCCTGGGGATGGTTTTCTGTAGTCTTTTTGATAATATTTTATTTAAGATTTTATCATCATTAGGGAGATTGGTCTATAATTTTGTTTCTCTGTTTTCAGTCTACCTGGTTTAGGTATCAGTACCATGTCTGTGTCATAAAAGGAATTTGGTAGGACTCCTTCAATCCCTATTTTTTCAAAGAGTTTATACAGCATTGGAGTTAGTTGTTCTTTAAATTTTTGGTAGAATTCACATGTAAATCCATCTGGTCCTGGGGATTATTTTTTCTAAGCAGTTGGTTAATAGCTTCTTCTATTGCTTTTTCTGAAATGGGACTATTTACTTCTTCCTCTGTTAATCTGGGCAAGCTTATTTTTGAAGGTATTCTTCCATTTCATTTAAGTTATCGAATTTATTGCCATAAAGTTGGGCCAAGTAGCTCCTAAATATTGTTCTAATTTCCTCTTCATTAGTGGTGAGTTCTCCCTTTTCATTTTTAAGACTAACAATTTTTGTTTCAAATATAGACAACTACAGGCACACAGTAGTAGACAGAGTCTAAAGTCGAGTCCTGACTTCTTTTTAACATCCTTTCTTTCTTAACTTTTTTGGATCATGGACTTTTTTGACAGTCTGGTGACTGCCTCTTCTAGGAATAGTCGTTTTTAAATGCTTAAAATAAAGGAACAGGATAACAAGGGAATCAGTATTACTGAAATACAGTTTTAAAATATGTTTTTTTCTCAATAGTATTTTATTTTTTTCCAAATACAGGTAAAGATAGTTTTCGACATTCATTATTACAATTAGTTTTGAAAATCAACCTGATATATCCCAGATTGAGAACCTCTGCACTAGGCACTTGGAATTTTCCCCCTCTCTCTGATCCTGGAAATGTCTCCATTCTTTATGAGGTCACTCTGTTGGTCCCCTCTTTCCAACCTGAGGTTGCTCTGAGTTCCTTGGGAAACTGAAGGAGGGATAGACCTGGCTGAGTCTCCCCAAGCCTACTCCTTGGTTACTTGAGCTTTGGTTCTGTGAGGAACTCATACAGAACTCTCAGCCTCCACCTTGGAGCTGGTGAAGAACCAGTTCTAATTCTGTGGGCAATGCCAGAGGCACTTGTTGCTTCTCTGTTGCCAATTACTTCTTTAAAAGCCTGGCTATATTTATTAATACAGACAGAATAATTTCTCATAGATCCACAGAATGCAATCCCTGGGATGTAAGGCACACACAGACACACAAAGGGAGGCTTTGCATCCCACAGCACCAAGCTCTAATCCCTCTTAGTCTGCAAACTCAAAAATTCCATTACTCAGGACAATCATGAAGCATGAAAGAATGGTAAATAATTGTAGGGAGTCACCCTGGCATCCTTTTAGGAAGGTCTCTGCAAACAGCTTAGAGCCCCTTCCGCCTCCTGGAAGGCTCTAAATCTTACCCATGCTCACTGAGCAGAGAAGGAGCTCCCCGGCTGCCATGATACTGGCATGGGAAAGCGCTGAATGCTTTTCCTTCATTGTGTATTGGTTACCAGGAGATGCAGCCGCTCCAGTGTCCATGGCACAGCCTTTGGCTTCAAGGGACAGAGACAGGTTTCTGAGGGGGAGGGGTAAGTTGGAGGTCTGAGCCAGTGAGGCAGTGGTAATGTTCTTGCTTTTTAGTCACGAAGCATTCATCAAATGCCCAGTGCAGCAGACAAATCCCAGGCCTGAAGCCAGATGTGGCCTCAGGCTCACTGGCCTTGTCACCCAGGGAGAGGTTGCCCAGCTGCCTCATTTTTAAAAGGGGGAAAAAAGAATACCTCCACTTCCAAGTTTGAGAGGAGGATCCAACTGGGAAAATGCAAAATTTTGCATGGGAGGTAGCATCTGGGGAGCGCTGTGCTAACTGAAATGGTGAGGGTGCTGGGGACTGGAATGGGGATGATGAAGATGATGATTACCAGGCATTGTACAAAGCACTTTCTTAAGGATAGAATGTCCCTATCACCTTTTTTTCTTTTTGGAAAGCCTGGTAGGAGAAATATTTGCCAGGGTTTCTCCACAACCTGGATTAGGGCCATACTTCCCTCTAACCTCAGCAGCTCCAGACCTACTCCCCTTCAATTCACTCTCCTTAAAAGGGAGACATCCTGGCCTGTTCTTAGCCTTGGATTTAAATTGGTTGGATTTATTCAGGGGACTCGGCTGCCTGACGATTGGAACACATCATTTTATTTCATTGAAAAGTGTCTTTACCCTACAATTTCTCAAAGCAAATGCTTCTGTTTAATGTGAGCTTCAATCTCTTCCCCCAGTTGTTGCAACATTTGATTTATTGGTGTATTAAGCAGATGTTGTTCTCAGGGCATGTTGCTTGTGACCTCTTCCAGACGTATTATCCTATGGATCTAACATGATAACCTTGGTATAAGATTGGACATGTATTGTACAGACAACCCTGGCCTAATTAATAAAGGGGTCCAAGATCTGCATAGTTCAAAGGGGTATTTTCCAAATTTTCCAAGATGAAAGGTACCTGATGAAGAGGTCCGGGGACTTAACCGTGGCCCTAGGCTCCATCCCAAGAGCAATATGTGGGCTTAGCTCCGTTTCCCTCTGGCTGCTTCTACTCATATCCCCTGATTCTGGTCCCTGTGTCTTTTGTGACCGTATCATTCATTTGGTAGCCTACCTCATCGATCAGCCTTAGACTACTCCATCAGCAAAGCACAAATAAACAAGGAGCAAACATATATTACAGACTTACTATGTGTCACATGTTACACTAGACACTGGAGACATAAAGATAAAAACAAAATCGTCTTGCCCTCAAAGTTTATATATTATTGCGGAAAATGATGTCAACAAAAAAAAAGTAGGAAGAAAATCTCTGCACAAGCAAGATAATTGCATAAATATTTTATATACATTGGATTTATCATATATTTTCACATATTTAACATGTAATTACCGGTCATCTAGGGAAGGAAGTGGAAGGAAGCAGGGGGAATGTTGGAACAGGAGGTTTCACAAGGCTCAGTGTTGAAAACTTGCCCCTTCATATGTTTTCTAAATAAAAAGGGTTCCTAAAAATATTTTTAAAGAAAACCTCCGCATAAAGCCTGAGCACAATCCTCATCTGATGAGCAGTTTCCTTGCTTACCTTGGCCATGGAGACCTCATTGTGTGATGCTCATTGTGACAAGCCTGAGAACACCCAAGCTTTTCTGACTTAAAGGTGATGATGTTGCTACAACAACCCAGTTGGATCCTTACAGCAAAGGGAGTAGTATGTGAATAGAAGAATGGATGGGTGGACAAATAGACTAATAGACTAGATACATAGATAACTGGTGATAGATGGATGGGATAGATAGGATAAACAAATAGGTTGAATAGATATACTTGATGCATAGTTAAAAAGATAATGATGGATAGATAAGTGAAAAGATAGATTTATGGTAGAAATGTTCATAGGTAGAAAGTGATTTATAGGAAGAAAAGTGATATACAGGTAGCAAAGAGCGCTATACTAAGAAAAGCGATTTATATGTAGAAAAGAGATTTATAGGAAGAAAAGCAATTTATAGGTAGAAAAGAGAATTATAATAATTAAAGTGATATATAATAGAAAAGAGATTTTTAGATAAAAAATGGATTTATAAGTAAAAAAGAGATTCATAGGCAGAAGAGAATGAATAGCTGGATTAAAATATACATACACCCCCACAAAATTATTGCAGTTTGTGGATGGTTTTTCCAGTATATCAAATGGACACATATCTTTCACTTATGCTGTAACATTTTACCTTTTCAGGCAACCTATAAGCCAATACTGAAGCAAAGGAGATACTGAACCTAGAGAGACCAGATTCTGGTGATATTGAACACATGTTTTCGGGCCTCGGTGATCTACTTAAAACAGGATTTAGATTGTTGTTGGGGAGTTTTGATCTATACTTTGGAGTTTATTGTACTGGTGGGGGGAAGGGGAAAGATGATGTTGCTGAGTTTGATGGGGTTTTTAAAAAAAAGTTTTTTTCTGTTTCCAAAAGTGTCAAGTTGTTATTCTTTCACCTCCCACATGATTAGTTATATTTCCCAGTTTCTTCTGTGCTATCTGGTGATTAGATTTGCCAGCTCGTTAATCTAAAGAAATACTTGTTGGCAAACTTATTGGGTAAATTACATTTTCCCCTTATTTGCAGCTAGCCCATACTGCTGATGGGTAAAGCTGGGTATCCTATCTGGGTTTGGGAATAAGAGAGGAAGGCAGATTTGTTCTTCTTTGAGATTGTGAAACATCTGTAACCAGGACCTTTGCCATCAGAGGCTGGGGACCCTCTGAAAGTCTGGGAGCAAAGAGCTATTGGGGGTTAACAAGCAGCAGGGCTGCTGTGTTCTAGCCAGAGAAGTCCCAGAGAAGCTAGGAACTGGCCCTGCTGAAGTCTTTTGGATCTTCCTGGAGGAGCAGAGCAGCCATTCCACCCCTGAAGGGCAATTCAGAATGACAAGAGACTGGCTTAGAGATTTGCATCCAGGTGCTTCCCCTCAGCTCCAGGGGAAGGCTGAGCCAGAAAATAATTGGTGTCCCCACAGGCTTGTGCTAGAGCCCCCCATTCCCCCTTTGAAGTTTCTTCTGCCTGACTTGTGCTCATTATAATCTATATGACTGAAATGGAAAACTTCTGTTTCTGAAAATCTAACCTTTCTTCAGAAGCTGGGAACCTAAATCGCCTGGATGAAGAAGGGGGATAGTAAGAGTGCTAGAAAAGCAAATGGGTGCTTTGGAGCCCTCAAGATTGGAGATGGGAAAACCCCGTCTGATTTGATTCCATAGATAGTGGCAAACCTAAGGTTAGCCACAAAAGATGTTTGCACTGATTGATAAAGCTGGAACAATATTTCTTGTGAATTGATGTATAGGCCCTGGCAATGAAATGAAACCAAACTAACTCCCAAGCAGGATGCAGCCTTAATTGGCTGAAGGGCCCCAGAAGGCCCTGGACAAGCCAGTCAAGCCTGCTTCCAGAGCTAGTCCTTAGTTTGGCCTTGGGAATCCTCCCAGGGGGTGGAAGAGAAGGAGGTCTGGATTGCTCTCTGACAGCACCTTCTCATCCTCCATCTTGGGCTTTCCACTTCTGGGCTTGGGCTTGGAAGGTCTCGTCTATAGAAAACCACCTTCTTGAGGGCAAGAACTATTGGAGTTTTTCCTTGGTAGCTCTGCCATTTTTCCACTTTGAATCACTTCCACTTTACCAATATTTATTAAGGAAACAAGCATTTATTAAACTTCTATGTACCAAGCACTCTGCTAAGCACTTTACACATATTCTCTCCTTAACAACACTGTGGATACACACTCAGTTAAAGAAACTGAGGCAACAGGTCAGCAAAATAGAGGCTAATTTGAAACAGATCTTGTCTTGTCCAGACAACCCTGGCCTGATTAACGAGGGGATTCTAGATCTGCAGCGTTCAATGGGGTGTTTTCCAAATTCTACATGATGAAAGATACCTGATGAAGCAGTCTGGGGTCCTAACTGTGGCCCTAGCTCCTTCTACTTTTCAGCCAAACCCTAGGCTCCATACCAAGAGCAATATGTGGGCTTAGCTCCCTTTCCCACTGGCTGCTTCTACTCATGTCCCCAATTTCTGGTCCCTGTGACTTTTGTGACCATATCATTCATCTGGTAGTCCACCTCATCCATCTTCCTTAGACTACTCAATCAGCAAAGCACAACTAAACAAGGAGCAAACGTATATTACATACTTACTAGGGGTCATATATTACAATAGACCCTGGAGACATAAAGATAAAAACAAAATGGTCTTGCCCTCAAAGTTTATATTCTATTGGGGAAAATTATGTCAACAAAAAGAACTAGGAAGAGAATCTATGCATAACCACTATAATTGTATAAATATTTTTACATACATTGGATTAAGCATATATTTTCACATATTTAACATGTAATTACCTGTCATCTAGGGGAAGAGGTGGAAGGAAGGAGGGGAAAAGTTGGAAGAGAAGGTTTTGCAAGGGTCAGTGTTAAAAACATACCCCTTCATATGTTTTGTAAATAAAAAGCTTTCCTAAAACAATTTTTAAAAGAAAAAACTCCACATAGAGGCTGAGCACTATCCTCATCTGATGAGCATTTGCTTTGCTTACCTTCTCCATGGAGACCTCATTGTGTCATGCCCATTGTGACATGTCTGAGAACACCCAAGGTTTTCTGACTTAAAGGTGATGTTCTCGCCCCAATAACCCAGTTGGATCCTGACAGCAAAGGGCGAAGGAAGTGTGAATAGAAGGATGGATGGGTGGACAAATAGACTAATAGACTAGATATTATTTCTGGATTGAGGCTCTAGAAAAAAATCTAGAAAAATGTTTCTAAAGAAAGGATCAAGAAAAGAATGTTTTCTAGATTGAGGCTCTAGAAAGTGATCTAGAAAAGAATTGTTACTAGAGAGCAGATCCTGAAAAGTTTCCAGAAAAGTTTTTTTTCTAGATTGAGGTTTTCGAAATTAATCTAGAAAAGTCTCTTTTCTAAAGAGATCAACTAGAAAAGTATCTAAAAATATTTTCTTGATTGAGGCTCCAGAAAAGGATCTAACAACAACAACAAAAAAAAACATTGTTTCAGAAGATATGATCCATAAAAGAATCTACAAAAGAATGTTTTTCTAGATTGAGGCTCTAGAAAAGAATCTAGAAAAGAGTTGTTTCTAGAGAGAGGATCCAGAAAAGAATCTAGAAAATGTTTTCTAGAATGGGGCTCTTGAAGGGAATCTAGAAAAGACTTGTTTCTAGAAAGACGATCTAGAAAACTATGTTTTCTAACTTGAGGCTCTGGAAAAGGATCTAGTAAAGAATTCTTTCTAGATAGAGGATGCAGAAAAGTTTATAGAAAAGATTTTTGTCTAGATTAAGGTTCTTGAAAATCATCTAGAAAAGACTTGTTTCTAGAGAGAATAACTAGAAAAGTATCTAGACAAATATTTTTTAGAGTGAGGTTCTAGAAAAGAATTGACAAAAATTGTGTTTCCAGAGAGATGATCTATAAAAGAATCAAGAAAAGTAGTATTTCTAGATTGAGGCTCTAGAATAGAATCTAGAAAATAGTTGTTTGCAGAGAGAGGATCTAGAAAAGAATGGTTTCTCCATTGAGGCTATAGAAAATAATCTAGAAAAGAATTGTTTCTAGAGAGGGGATCTTGAAAAGTTTCCAGAAAATATTTTTTTTTCTAGATTGAGGTTTTTGAAAAGAACTTAGAAAAGTCTCTTTTCTAAAGACAAAAACAAGAAAAGTATCTAAAAATGATTTCTTGAATGAGGCTCCAGAAAAGAATCTATCAAAAAATACTTTATTTCAAGAGAGATGATCCATAAATGAATCTAGAAAACTATGATTTCTAGAATGAGGCTCTAGAAAATAATCTAGAAAAATATTGGTTCTAGAGAGAGGATCAAGAAAAGAAGGTTTTCTAGATTGAGGCTCTAGAAAATGATCTCTAAAAGAATTGTTTTCAGAGAGAGGATGTGGAAAAATATCCAGAAAAGATTTTTTTCTAGATTGAGGTTTTCTAAATGAATCTAGAAAAGTCTCTTTTCTAAAGAGAACAAGAAGAAAAGTACCTAAAATGTTTTCTTGGATGAGAATCCATAAAATAATTTAACAATAAAAACTTTATTTCAAGAGAGTTGATCCACAACTGAATCTAGAAAAGAACGTTTTTTTTTAAGTTGAGGCTGTAGAAAAGAATCTAGAAAAGAGTTGTTTCTAGAGAGAGGATCCAGAAAAGAATCAAAAAAATGTTTTCTAGAATGGGGTTCTAGTTAAGAATCTAGAAAACGGTTGTTTCTAGATAGAACATCTAGAAAACTATGTTTTCTGGGTTGAGGCTCTAGAAAAGGATCTCTTAAAGAAGTTTTACTAAACAGAGGATGCAGAAAAGTTTGTAGAAAAGATTTTTGTCTAGATTGAGGTTCTAGAAAATCATCTAGAAAATAATTGTTTTTAGAGAGAAGAAATAGAAAAGAATCAAGAAAATATTTTCTAGAATGAGGCTCTAGAAAAGAATCTATAAAAACTTTGTTTCAAGAGAGATGACCTGTATTAGAATCTAGAAAAATCTCTTTTCTTTTTTTTTTATACTTTTATTATATATATATATATATATTTATAATATTATCCCTTGTATTCATTTTTCCAAATTATCCCCCCCTCCCTCTATTCCCTCCCCCCGATGACACGCAATCCAATACATTTTACATGTGTTACAATATAACCTAGATACAATACATGTGTGTGAATATCATTTTCTTGTTGCAAAATAAGCATTAGATTCCGAAGGTACATGTAACCTGGGCAGACAGATATTAGTGCTAACAATTTACATTCACTTCCCAGTGTTTCTTCTCTGGGTGTAGCTACCTCTGTCCATCATTGATCAACTGGAAGTGAGTTGGCTCTTCTTTATGCTGAAGATTTCCCCTTCCATCAGAATACATCCTCATACAGTATTGTTGTTGAAGTGTACAGTGATCTTCTGGTTCTGCTCATTTCACTCAGCATCAGTTGATGTAAGTCTCTCCAAGCCTCTCTGTATTCCTCCTGCTGGTCATTTCTTAGAGAGCAATAATATTCCATAACCTTCATATACCATAATTTACCCAACCATTCTCCAACTGATGGACATCCATTCATCTTCCAGTTTCTAGCTACAACAAAAAGAGCTGCCACAAACATTTTGGCACATATGTCTCTTTCCGCTCTTTAGTATTTCTTTGGAATATAAGCCCAGTAGTAGCACTGCTGGGTCAAAGGGTATGCACAGTTTGATAGTTTTTTGGGCATAGTTCCAAATTGCTCTCCTGAATGGCTGGATTCTTTCACAACTCCACCAACAATGCATTAGTGTCCCAGTTTCCCCAGTAGTGATTTGGAACACTCTTTCATGTGAGTGGATATAGTTTCAATTTCTTCCTCTGAGAATTGTCTGTCCATATCCTTTGACAATTTATCAATTGGAGAATGGTTCGGTTTCTTATAGATTAGGGTCAGTTCTCTATATATTTTGGAAATGAGACCTTTGTCAGAACCTTTGTTTTTAAAAATATTTTCCCAATTTGTTACTTCCCTAAGCTAGGCAGTGTGTGTTGCCTTGGGCTGTATCCACCCACTTGTCAATCTCTTAACTATTCTCAGGAGGTAGCTGAGGCCACACCCCCTGGTGCCGAGATCTGCTGAGTCACCTCCAGGGTCTGGGGAAAATCTAATCTGAGTTTTAAAATATTTTGGCTTTCTCTTCTGAACTGCTAAATAATTAGCAGAGAAGAGCTAACAGCCTGTGCCAGATTCCTTTACCTCAGTGGCTTCTCTGATCCCAGAGCCCTTCCCAGCTCAATGGGCGCAGTGTGCCACTACCCCACCGTCTGTGCTGGTCTCTCTTATTCCTCCCCTGAGAACTGACCTTTCCTGTTGAAACTCCAGATTCTCTTCAGCTGGTAAGTCGTGCTTCCAGTCTTTATGGTATCTATCAGTCCTGAGCTAATTCTGAGACTTAATTTATCTAATTGGTTGTGAGGGAGTGAGGACGTTCACAGAGAAGTGTGTTTCTTCTCCGCCATCTTGGCTCCCCCTCCCCAAAAGATTTTTTAAATATGTACAAAAAAGCCAGAAAAACCATAGATTCCTTCTACACAGAGAAAGAACGGGTATCCAACCCCAAGGAAGTTAACAGCAGAGAGACAGCAGATAACAACCTAAATGGGAACGATTCCTGCCCCCCATCACATAACTCTCTCCTAGATGAGACCATTAAAAAGTTAAAAGAGCTTGAAGAAAAATGGGGAAAGGAAAGGGAAGCTATGATAGAGAATAACAACATCCTGAAACTGGAGTTGGAAAAAATAAAGAATTCACAGGAGATGCAGGGAAACAAAATTTGTGAATTAGAAAAGGTTAAAAAATCACAGGAAAGTAGGATTTCTGAATTGGAAAAGATAAAAAAGTCTCAAGAAAATAGAATTTCTGAATTGGAAAAAGAAAATAATTCTCGAAAAATCTCTTTTCTAAAGAGGACAACAAGAAAAGTATCTAAAAAATGTTTTCTTGAATGAGGCTCCAGAAAAGAATCCAAAAAAAAAAAAAAAAAAAAACTTTGTTTCAAGAGAGATGATCCATAAAAGAATCTAGGAAAGAAGGGTTTTTAAAAATCGAGGCTCAAGAAAAGGATCTAATAAAGTATTCTTTATAGAAAGACGATGGAGAAAACTTTCTAGAAAACTCTTCTGTCTGGACAAATGTTCAAGACAATCATCTAGAAAAGACTTGTTTCTAGAGAGAAGAACTAAAAAAGTTTCTGGAAAAATATTTTCTAGAGGCAGCTAGGAGTCGCAGTGGATAGAGCATCAGCCTTTAATTCAGGAAGACCCGAGTTCAAATGTGGTCTCAGACACTTAACACTTCCTATCTGTGTGACCCTGGGCAAATCACTTAACCCCAGCCTCAAAAAATATATATGGATTTTCTAGAATGAGGCTCTAGAAAAGTATCTAGAAAACTTTGTTTCAAGAGAGATGGTCCATAAAAGAATCTAGAAAAGTACGTTTTCTAGATTGAGGCTCTAGAAAAAATATAGAAAAGACTCTTTTCTAAAGATAACAAGTAGAAAAGTATCAGAAAAATATTCTCTTGAATGAAGCTCCAGAAAAAAATCTAAAAAAAAACATTATTTCAAGAGAGATGATCCAAAAAAGAATGTAGAAAAGTATGATTTCTGGATTGACGCTCTAGAAAAGAATCTAGAAAAATATTTCTAGAGAGAGGATCAAGAAAAGCATTTTTCTCCATTGAAGCTCTACAAAATGATCTCTAAAAGAATTATTTCTAGAGAGGGGATCTAGAAACGTTTCCAGAAAAGATTCTTTTCTTGATTGAGGTTTTTGAAAAGAATCTAGAAAAGTCTCTTTTCTAAAGAAAACAAGAAGAAAAGTACCTAAAAATGTTTTCTTGGATAAGAATCCATAAAATAATCAAACAAAAAAAACTTTATTACAAGAGAGTTGATCCATAAAAGAATCTAGAAAAGAAGGGTTTTTTTTAGACTGAGGCTCAAGAAAAGAATCTAATAAAGCATTCTTTATACAAAGAGGATGGAGAAAACTTTCTAAGAAAGATTTTTGTCTGGACAGATGTACTAGAAAATCATCTAGAAAAGACTTGTTTCTAGAAAGAAGAACTAAAAAAGTATCTAGAAAAATATTTTCTAGAATGAGGCTCTAGAACAGAAGCTAGAAAACTTTGTTTCAAGAGAGATGGTCCGTAAAGGAATCTAGAAAAGTACATTTTCTAGATTGAGGCTCTAGAAAAGAATCTAGAAAAGACACTTTTCTAAAGATAACAACTAGAAAAGTATGAGAAAAATATTCTCTTGAATGAAGCTGCAGAAAAGAATCTAAGAAAAAATATTGTTTCACAAGATATTATCGATACAAAAGTCTAGAAAAGAACTTTTTTTTAGGTTGAGGCTCAAGAAAATAATCTAGAAAAGAGTTCTTTCTAGAGAGAGTGTCCAGAAAAGAATCTAGAAAAAATGTTTTCTAGAATTGGGCTCTAGAAAAGAATCTAAAAAGACTTGTTTCTCGATAGATCTAGAAAACTACGTTTTCTAAATTGAGAATCTAGACAAGGACTTAGTAAAGAATTCTTTCTAGAAAGAGGATACAGAAAAGTTTCTAGAAAAGCTTTTTGTCTATATTAAGGTTATTGAAAAGAACCTAGAAAAATCTCTTTTAAAAAGACAACAAAAACAAGAAAAGTATCTAAAAATGTTTTCTTGAATGAAGCTCCAGTAAAGAATTTTTTTTTTTAATTTTTATTTTATTTTATAATTATAACATTTTTTTGACAGTACATATGCATGGGTAATTTTTTACAACATTATCCCTTGCACTTACTTCTATTCAGATTTTTTCCCTTCTTTCCCCAACCCCCTCCCCCAGATGGCACGCAGTCTTATATATGTTAAATATATTACAGTATATTCTAGATACAATATATGTGTGTAGAACCGAATTTTTTGTTGCACAGGAAGAATTGGATTCAGAAGGTAAAAATAACAGTTTACACTCATTTCCCATTGTTCCTTTTCTGGATGTAGCTTGTTCTGTCCATCATTAATCAATTGGGATTGGATTAGCTCTTCTCTATGTTGAAGAAATCCACTTCCATCAGCATACATCCTCGTACAGTATCATTGTTGAAGTGTATAATGATCTTCTGGTTCTGCTCGTTTCACTCAGCATCAGTTGATGTAAGTCTTTCCAAGCCTCTCTGTATTTCTCCTGTTGGTCATTTCTTATAGAACAATAATATTCCATAACATTCATATACCATAGTTTACCCAACCATTCTCCAATTGATGGACATCCATTCATCTTCCAGCTTCTAGCCACAATGAAAAGGGCTGCCACAAACATTTTGGCACATACAGGACCCTGTCCCTTCTTTAGTAGTTCCTTGGGGTATAAGCCCAGTAGTAGTATGGCTGGGTCAAAGGGTATGCACATTTTGATAACTTTTTGGGCATAATTCCAGATTGCTCTCCAGAATGGTTGGATTCTTTCACAACTCCACCAACAATGCATCAGTGTCCCAGTTTTCCCACAGCCCCTCCAACATTCATCATTATTTGTTCCTGTCATCTTAGCCAATCTGACAGGTGTGTAATGATACCTCAGAGTTGTCTTAATTTGCATTTCTCTGATCAATAGTGATTTGGAACACTCTTTCATATGAGTGGAAATAGTTTTAATTTCATCATCTGAAAATTGTCTGTTCATATCCTTTGACCATTTATCAATTGGAGAATGGCTTGATTTCTTATAAATTAAAGTCAATTCTCTGTATATTTTGGAGATGAGGCCTTTATCAGAACCTTTAACTGTAAAGATTTTTTCCCAATTTGTTACTTCCCTTCTAATCTTGTTTGCATTAGTTTTGTTTGTGCAGAAACTTTTTAATTTGGTGTAATCAAAATGTTCTATTTTGTGATCAATAATGGTCTCTAGTTCTCCCTTGGACACAAACTCCTTCCTCCTCCACAAGTCTGAGAGGTAAACCATCCCATGTTCCTCCAATTTATTTATGATTTCGTTCTTTATGCCTAAATCTTGGACCCATTTTGATCTAATCTTAGTATGTGGTGTTAAATGTGGGTCCATGCCTAGTTCCTGCCATACTAATTTCCAGTTTTCCCAGCAGTTTTTGTCAAATAATGAATTCTTATCCCAAAATTTGGGATCT
Source organism: Sminthopsis crassicaudata (assembly GCF_048593235.1). Taxonomy (NCBI): domain Eukaryota; kingdom Metazoa; phylum Chordata; class Mammalia; order Dasyuromorphia; family Dasyuridae; genus Sminthopsis; species Sminthopsis crassicaudata. Next base: position 180,650,787 of record NC_133619.1, on the reverse strand, counting down.
TTGGGTTTGTCAAAGATTAGATTGCTATTTTTATTCACTATCTTGCCCTGTGAACCTAACCTATGCCACTGATCAACTAGTCTATTTCTTAGCCAATACCAAATGGTTTTGGTGACTGTTGCTTTATAATATAGTTTAAATCAGGTACACTTAGACCACCTTCCTCTGACTTTTTTTTCATTAGTTCCCTTGAAATTCTCGACCTTTTATTCTTCCATATGAATTTTGTTGTTATTTTTTCTAGGTATTTAAAATAGTTTCTTGGGAGTCTGATTGGTATAGCACTAAATAAATAGATTAGTTTGGGGAGTATTGTCATCTTTATTATATTCACTCGGCCTATCCAAGAGCACTGAATGTCTTTCCAATTATTTAAATCTGACTTTATTTTTGTGGCAAGTGTTTTGTAATTTTGCTCATATAATTCCTGACTCTCCTTTGGCTGATATATTCCCAAATATTTTATACTATCGACTGTTATTTTGAATGGAATTTCTCTTTGTATCTCTTGCTGTTGGATTGTGTTGGTAATGTATAAAAATCCTGAGGATTTATGTGGATTTATTTTGTATCCTGCCACTTTGCTAAAGTTCTGAATTATTTCTAATAGCTTTTTAGCAGAGTCTTTGGGGTTCTCTAAGTATACCATCATGTCATCTGCGAAAAGTGATAATTTGAATTCTTCATTACCTACTCTAATTCCTTGAATTTCTTTCTCGGCTCTTATTGCCGAGGATAGAGTTTCTAGTACTATATTGAATAGTATTGGTGATAGTGGGCAACCTTGTTTCACTCCTGATCTTACAGGGAAAGGTTCTAGTTTATCACCATTACATATGATGTTTACTGAAGGTTTTAAATGTATGTTCCTTATTATTTTAAGGAATAGTCCACTTATTCCTATACTCTCAAGCGTTTTTAGTAGGAATGGATGTTGGATTTTATCAAATGCTTTTTCTGCATCTATTGAGATGATCATATGGTTTTTATTAATTTGATTATTAATATGGTCAATTATACTAATAATTTTCCTAATATTAAACCAGCCCTGCATTCCTGGTATAAATCCCACTTGGTCATAGTGTATTATTCTGGGGATGATTTCCTGAAGTCTATTTGCTAATATCTTATTTAAGATTTTAGCATCAATATTCATTAAGGAAATTGGTCTATAGTTTTCTTTCTCAGTTTTCGATCTACCTGGTTTAGGTATCAGTACCATGTCTGTGTCATAGAAGGAATTTGGTAGGACTCCTTCAATCCCTTTTTTTTTCAAATAGTTTACATAGCATTGGAGTTAGTTGTTCTTTAAATGTTTGGTAGAATTCACCTGTAAATCCATCTGGTCCTGGGGACTTTTTCTTAGGAAGTTGGTTAATAGCTTGATCTATTTCTTTTTCTGAGATGGGGCTATTTAGACTACTTACTTCTTCCTCTGTTAATCTGGGCAAGCTATATTTTTGAAGGTATTCTTCCATTTCATTTAAGTTATCGAATTTATCGGCATAAAGTTGAGCAAAGTAGCTCCTAACTATTGTTCTAATTTCCTCTTCATTAGTGCTGAGTTCACCCTTTTCCTTTTCAAGACTATCAATTTGCTTTTTCTCTTTCCTTTTTTTAATCAGGTTTACTAAGGGTTTGTCAATTTTGTTGGTTTTTTCATAAAACCAACTCTTAATTTTATTAATTAATTCAATAGTTTTTTTACTTTCAATTTTATTAATCTCACCTTTTATTTTTTGAATTTCAAGTTTTGTGTTTGTCTGGGGGTTTTTAATTTGTTCCTTTTCTAGCAATTTTAGTTGTAAGCCCAATTCATTGGCTCTCTCTTTCTCTATTTTATGCAAGTAGGCCTGTAGAGATATAAAACTTCCCCTTATTACTGCTTTGGCTGTATCCCACACATTTTGGTATGATGTCTCATTATTGTCATTTTCTTGGGTGAAGTTATTAATTATGTCTATGATTTGCTGTTTTACCCAATCATTCTTTAGTATAAGATTATTTAGTTTCCAATTATTTTTTGGTCTATTTTCCCCTGGCTTTTTATTAAATGTTATTTTGATTGCATTATGGTCTGAAAAGGATGCATTTACTATTTCTGCCTTACTGCATTTGATTTTGAGGTTTTTATGCCCTAGTATATGATCAATTTTTGTATAGGTTCCATGAACTGCTTAGAAGAAAGTATATTCCTTTCTGTCTCCATTTAGCTTTCGCCAAAGATCTTTCATATCAAACTTTTCTAGTATTCTATTTACCTCTTTGACTTCTTTCTTATTTATTTTGTGGTTTGATTTATCTAATTCTGAGAGTGCAAGGTTGAGATCTCCCATTATTATAGTTTTGCTATCTATTTCTTCTTGCAGCTCTCTTAATTTCTCTTTTAAGAATTTAGATGCTGCACCACTTGGTGCATATATGTTTAATATTGATACTGCTTCATTATTGATGCTACCCTTTAGCAGGATATAATGCCCTTCCTTATCTCTTTTAATTAGATCAATTTTTGTTTTTGCTTGATCTGAGATGAGGATGGCTACTCCTGCTTTTTTGGTTTTGCCTGAAGCATAATAGATTCTGCTCCACCCTTTTACTTTTAGTTTGAATGTCTCACCCTGTTTCAGGTGTGTTTCCTGTAAACAACATATAATAGGATTCTGACTTTTAAACCAGTCTGCTAACTGCTTCCTCTTTATGAGGCAGTTTGCCCCATTCACATTTATGGTTAGAAGGACTAATTCTATGTTGCTTGCCATCCTATTAACCCCTGCTTATGCTTTTCCCCTTTCTTTCCCTTTTACCTTCCTACCCAGTATTAAACTGGTGAACACCACTTGCTTTGCACAGCCCTCCCTTTTTAATATCTGTCCCCCACCTTAAAGATCTTCCCCTTATTTTACCCCTTTTCCTCGAAATTTCTGTATTCCCTTCCCCTTAGCTTACTCCTTCCCTTTCACTTTTCAATGAAGTGAAAGAAGTTTCACCATAAATCGAATATGTCTATTGATACACGCTATGTTCATCTCCCTCCTTTCTTTCTCTCAGATATAATAGGTTAACCACTTTACACTTTTTTATGATATAATCTCCTTTCCACCTCTAGTTTCTAAGACAAATTGTACATATGTTCTTTACATATTTTTTTGACAGAAGTATAGTTCTCAAGATTTCTTTTTACCTTTTTAGAAATCTCTTGAGTTCTGTATTTGAAGATCAAACCTTTTATGTAGGTCTGGTTTTTTCATCAAAAATAGATGGAATTCATTTATTTCGTTAAATGTCCATCTTCTTCCCTGGAAAACGATGCTCATTCTTGCTGGGTAAGTTATTCTTGGCTGCATACCAATTTCCTCAGCCTTTCGGAATATCATGTTCCAGGCCCTGCGTTCTTTTAATGTGGACGCTGCTAGATCCTGGGTTATCCTTATTGTGGATCCTCCATATCTGAATTGTTTTTTTCTAGCAGCTTCCAATATCTTTTCCTTTGTCTGATGGTTCTTGAACTTGGCCACTATATTTCTTGGCGTTTTGATTTTAGGGTCCCTTTCAGTAGGTGATCGATGAATTTTCTCAATGTCTATTTTACCCTCTGTTTCCAGAATGTCTGGGCAGTTCTCTTTGATAATTTCCTCGAAAATGGTGTCCAAGCTCTTTTTTTCCTCCCATTTTTCAGGGAGTCCGGTTATTCTCAAATTGTCTCTCCTGGATCTGTTTTCCAAGTCTGTTGTCTTTCTGGTAAGGTACTTGACATTCTTTTCAATTGTTTCATTTCTCTGGTTTTGCTTGACTACCTCTTGGTTTCTCCTTGAGTCATTCATTTCTACTTGTTCCAGTCTAATTTTCAATGATGTATTTTCTTCACTCACTTTTTTATATCTCTTTGTAATTGTCCAATTGAGTTTTTATCTTCTATGGAATTTTTTTCCATTTTATCCATTTTATTTTTTAGAGAGCTGATTTCTTTTTCCAGCTCTCTAATCCTGTTTTCCTTGGAGTTGTTTGCCTTTTCCAGCTCACTAATCCTGTTTTCCTTGGAGTTGTTTACCTTTTCCAGCTCACTAATCCTGTTTTCCTTGGAGTTGTTTACCTTTTCCAGCTCACTAATCTTGTTTCTCAATGATTTGATTTCTTTATCCACTCTGTCTTTGAATGCATGGGATGACTTCTCCAGGCTCTCTTGCCAAGCTTCCCTTTCTTTTTCCCATTTCTCTTCCAGCTCTCTTGTGAGAGCCTTTTTGATTTCCTCTATGAGGTTCTTTTGTATTGAGGAGCAGCTTATATCCCTCCCAGGGGATACATCTGGGGACAGTCTGTTCCTAGTCTCCTCAGCATTTGAAGTCTGCTCCCTCTCCACACAGAAACTGTCAATGGTTAGAGCCCTTTTGAATTTTTTGTTCATTTTGTCAGAGTAGGAATCAAAGAAAACAAACTGACAAGAGAAACAATTGGTCTGTTTTGCTGTGGATAGGGCTGGATGGTATTAATGGACTGGGGGTAGGGCAGCAGAGAGCCACTAACAGAACAGCAATGACTGTACTGAGTCTGCGCTCTGAGGCTCTGAGATCGCACTGAGTCAGTACAGGTGGGGGTTGCGGGTGGCCGGGCTCTGAGAGACGCTGGCTTTCTGGGGTTTTATCTTCACCTCCGGTGTTTACATCCTCTCCACTGCTCCCGGCTTGCTGCCAAGATGGAGTATCCACACTGGGGCAAAAGCCCTTTCACAGAAACGGCAGAGATCACACCCCTCCCCCTCTGGTCTGAGCTGTGTGAGTTGCCTGTCTTGCTCTGGCTGCCTGCCCTCAGTCTGCGCCCAGTCTGATTGACCCTCCCCCGAGCAAACACAGACCTTTTCTGGCGAATTTCAAGGATGTCTTCTCTTGGTGATATTTTGTGGATTTCTTTCTGGGTCAAGCATTAAGTCAGAGGCTTGTCATGAAGTAAGTTCTGAGAGAAAACGAGGAGCCAAATCAGCTGTCTGCCTCCACGCCGCCATCTTGGCTGGAAGTCTCCAGTTAAGAATTAAAAAAAAAATTATTTCAAGAGAGATGATACATATAGGAATCTAGAAAAAAGGGTATTTTTAGATTGAGGCTCAAGAAAAGGACTTAATAAAGCATTCTTTATAGAAAGAAAATGGAGAAAACTTTCTAGAAAAGATGTTTGTCTGGACAGATGTTCTAGAAAATCATCTAGAAAAGACTTGTTCCTAGAGAGAAGAACTAAAAAAGTATCTAGAAAAATATTTTCTAGAATGAGGCTCTAGAAAAGAAGCTAGAAAATTTTTTTTCAAGAGAGATGGTCCGTAAAAGAATCTAGAAAAGTACGTTTTCCAGATTGAGGCTCTAGAAAAGAATCTAGAAAACACACTTTTCTAAAGATAACAACTAGAAAAGTATCAGAAAAATATTCTCTTGAATGAAGCTGCAGAAAAGAATCTAATAAAACATATTGTTTCACAAGATATTATCAATACAAAAGTGTAGAAAAGAACTTTTTTTTTAGGTTGAGGCACAAGAAAAGAACCGAGAAAAGAGTTCTTTCTAGAGAGAGTGTCCAGAAAAGAATCTAGAAAAATGTTTTCTAGAATGGGGTTCTAGAAAAGAATCTAAAAAGACTTGTTTCTCGATAGAGCTAGAAAACTACATTTTCTAAATTGAGAATCTAGACAATGACTTGGTAAAGAATTCTTTCTAGAGAGAGGACACAGAAAAGTTTCTAGAAAAGGTTTTTGTCTATATTAAGGTTTTTGAATAGAACCCAGAAAAGTCCCTTTTCTTTTTCTTTTTTTTTAATTTTTTATTATATATATATTTTTTATAATATTATCCCTTGTATTCATTTTTCCAAATTATTCCCCCCTCCCTCTATTCCCTCCCCCCGATGACAGGCAATCCCATACATTTTACATGTGTTACAATATAGTCTAGGTACAATACATGTGTGTAAATACCATTTTCTTGTTGCACAATAAACTTTAGATTCCGAAGGTACATGTAACCTGGGCAGACAGATATTAGTGCTAACAATTTACATTCACTTCCCAGTGTTTCTTCTCTGGGTGTAGCTACCTCTGTCCATCATTGATCAACTGGAAATGAGTTGGTTTTTCTTTATGTTGAAGATTTCCACTTCCATCAGAATACATCTCATACAGTATTGTTGTTGAAGTGTACAGTGATCTTCTGGTTCTGCTCATTTCACTCAGCATCAGTTGATTTAAGTCTCTCCAGGCCTCTCTGTATTCCTCCTGCTGGTCATTTCTTACAGAGCAATAATATTCCATAACCTTCATATACCACAATTTACCCAACCATTCTCCAACTGATGGACATCCATTCATCTTCCAGTTTCTAGCTACAACAAAAAGAGCTGCCACAAACATTTTGGCACATATATGTCTCTTTCCGCTCTTTAGTATTTCTTTGGGATATAATCCCAGTAGTAGCACTGCTAGGTCAAAGGGTATGCACAGTTTGATAACTTTTTGGGCATAATTCCAGATTGCTCTCCAGAATGGCTGGATTCTTTTGCAACTCCACCAGCAATGTATCAGTGTCCCAGTTTTCCCTCAGACCCTCCAACATTCATCGTTATTTGTTCCTGTCATCTTAGCCAATCTGACAGGTGTGTAGTGGTATCTCAGAGTGGTCTTAATTTGCATTTCTCTGATCAGTAGTGATTTGGAACACTCTTTCATGTGAGTGGATATAGTTTCAATTTCTTCCTCTGAGAATTGTCTGTTCATATCCTTTGACCATTTATCAATTGGAGAATGGTTCGGTTTCTTATAGATTAGGGTCAGTTCTCTATATATTTTGGAAATGAGACCTTTGTCAGAACCTTTGTTTTTAAAAATATTTTCCCAATTTGTTACTTCCCTTCTAATCTTGTTTGCATTAGTATTATTTGTACAGAAACTTTTTAGTTTGATGTAATCAAAATCTTCTATTTTGTGATCAATAATGATCTCTAGTTCTCCTCTGGTCATAAATTCCTTCCGCCTCCACAAGTCTGAGAGGTAGATTATCCTCTGTTCCTCTAATCTATTTATTATCTCCCTCTTTATGCCTAAATCATGGATCCATTTTGATCTTATCTTGGTATATGGTGTTAAGTGTGGATCCATATCTAATTTCTGCCATACTAATTTCCAGTTTTCCCAACAGTTTTTTCCGAATAATGAATTTTTATCCCTAATGTTGGAATCTTTGGGTTTGTCAAAGATTAGGTTGCTATATATGTACCCTTTTTTGTCCTTTGTATCTAATCTGTTCCACTGATCTACCTGTCTATTTCTTAGCCAATACCAAATGGTTTTGGTGACTGCTGCTATATAATATAGCTTTAGATCAGGTACACTTAGACCACCTTCCTCTGAGTTTTTTTTTTCATTAGTTCCCTTGCAATTCTCGACCTTTTATTCTTCCATATGAATTTTGTTGTTATTTTTTCTAGGTCATTAAAATAGTTTCTTGGGAGTCTGATTGGTATAGCACTAAATAAATAGATTAGTTTGGGGAGTATTGTCATCTTTATTATATTCGCTCGGCCTATCCAAGAGCACTGAATGTCTTTCCAATTATTTAAATCTGATTTTATTTTTGTGGCAAGTGTTTTGTAATTTTTCTCATATAATTCCTGACTTTTCTTTGGTAGATGGATTCCCAAATACTTTATACTCTCAACATTTGTTTGGAATGGAATTTCTCTTTGTATCTCTTGCTGTTGCATTTTGTTAGTGATATATAAAAATGCCGAGGATTTATGTGGATTTATTTTGTATCCTGCCACTTTGCTGAAATTTTGAATTATTTCTAGTAGCTTTTTAGCAGAGTCTTTGGGGTTCTCTAAGTATACCATCATGTCATCTGCAAAAAGTGATAGTTTAATTTCCTCATTTCCTACTCTAATTCCTTGACCGAGGCTAGCGTTTCTAGTACTATATTGAATAGTAATGGTGATAGTGGGCAACCTTGTTTCACTCCTGATCTTACTGGGAAAGGTTGCAGTTTATTTCTATTGCATATTATGCTTACTGAAGGTCTTAAATATATGCTCCTGATTATTCTAAGGAATAGTCCATGTATTCCTATACTCTCAAGAGTTTTTAGTAGGAATGGATGTTGGATTTTGTCAAATGCTTTTTCTGCATCTATTGAGATGATCATATGGTTCTTATTAATTTGATTATTAATATGGTCAATTATATTAATAGTTTTCCTAATATTAAACCAGCCCTGCATTCCTGGAATAAATCCTACTTGATCATAGTGTATTATCTTGGAGATGATTTTCTGAAGTCTTTTTGCTAATATCTTATTTAAGATTTTAGCATCAATATTCATTAAGGAGATTGGTATATAATTTTTTTTCTCAGTTTTCGATCTACCTGGTTTAGGTATCAGTACCATGTCTGTGTCATAAAAGGAGTTTGGTAGGACTCCTTCATCCCCTATTTTTTCAAATAATTTATATAACATTGGGGCTAATTGTTCTTTAAATGTTTGGTAGAAATCACATGTGAATCCATCTGGCCCTGGGGATTTTTTCCTGGGGAGTTGATTAATAGCTTGTTCTATTTCTTTTTCTGAAATGGGACTATTTAAGCAATTTATCTCCTCCTCTGTTAATCTAGGGAGCCTATATTTTTGGAGGAAGTCATCCATTTCACTTAAGTTATCAAATTTATTGGCATAAAGTTGGGCAAAGTAACTCCTTATTATTTCTCTAATTTCCTCTTCATTGGTGGAAAGATCCCCCTTTTCATTTGTAAGACTATCAATTTGATTTTCCTCTTTCTTTTTTTTGATCAAATTTACCAAAGGTTTATCTATTTTATTGGCTTTTTCATAAAACCAACTCTTGGTTTTATTTATTAATTCAATAGTTTTTTTACTTTCAATTTTATTGATTTCTCCTTTTAATTTTTGTATTTCAAGTTTAATTTTTGGTTGGGGGTTTATAATTTGGTCTTTTTCTAGCCTTTTAAGTTGTAAGCCCAATTCGTTAATCTTCTCTTTCTCAATTTTCTTCAAATAAGCCTCTAAAGATATAAAATTTCCCCTTATTACTGCTTTAGCTGCATCCCAAAGATTTTGATATGATGTCTCATCATTGTCATTATCTTGGGTGAAATTGTTAATTGTTTCTATAATTTGCTCTTTCACCCAGTCATTCTTTAAGATGAGATTATTCAGTTTCCAATTACTTTTTGGTCTATTTACCCCTAACTTTTTACTGAATGTAGCTTTTATTGCATTGTGATCTGAGAAGAAGGCATTTATTATTTCTGCCTTCCTACATTTAATTTTGAGATCTTTACGTCCTAATATATGGTCAATTTTTGTATAGGATCCATGAACTGCTGAGAAGAAAGTATATTCCTTTCTATTGCTATTCAGTTTTCTCCAAAGGTCTATCATACCTAGTTTTTCTAATATTCTATTTACTTTTTTAATTTCTTTCTTGTTTGTTTTGTGGTTTGATTTGTCTAAATCTGAGAGTGCAAGGTTGAGATCTCCCACTATTATAGTTTTACTGTCTATTTCTTCTTGCAGTTCTCTTAACTTTTCCTTTAGAAAGGTAGATGCTATACCACTTGGTGCATATATGTTTAGTATTGATATGGCTTCATTATTTATGCTACCTTTCAGCAGGATATAGTTTCCTTCCTTATCTTTTTTAATGAGATCTACTTCTGCTTTTGCTTGATCTGAGATAAGGATAGCTACCCCTGCTTTTTTGGCTTTACCTGAAGCATAATAGGCTCTGTTCCAACCTTTTACCTTTATTCTGTTTGTATCTCCCTGCTTTAAGTGTGTTTCCTGTAGGCAACATATTGTAGGGTTCTGCTTTTTGATCCAATCTGCTATCCGTCTCTGTTTGATGGGATCGTTCATCCCATTTACATTTACAGTTAAAATTACTAATTCTGTATTTCCTGCCATCGTATTATCCCCAGATTATGCTTTTTTCCCTTGACCCCCCTGATCCCCCTCCCCGATATTTAATTTACAGACCCCCCTTGTGACGCGCAACCTCCCTCCTCTCTCTCTCTTTTTTTTTTTTTTTTTTTTTTAGGATCCCTCTCCCCTCCCTCCAAGTTCCTTCACTTATTCTCCTTTTCCTTTTCCCTTTTTCTCTCCCCCCTTTTAATGAGATGAGAGAAAATTCTCTGAAAAACAAATATGTTAATTATTAACTCTTTGAGCCTCTCCTGATGAGAGTAAGATTCACACAATGATTCTCTCCCTCACTAAGTTCCCTCAAATATGGTGTATTTTCTATGCCTCTTCCTGGGATGTAGTTTCCCTCTTTTTATCATTCCTTCCCCTTTTTCTGAACCGACCTCCTTCCCTTTACTACACCCCCCTTTTTTTCTTTTATATCAGTAAAATCAAATTATCCTTGAGTATTTTTTATATACCCACAACAGAGTTACAGTTCTCAAGGGTTCTGTGTACCTTTTTGTGTTTCTCTTCAGTCTTGTGGATGTAGATCAAATTTTTTGTTTAAGTCTGGTTTTTTTCTTAGAAACATATAGAATTCCTCTGTTTCATTGAATGACCATCTTCTTCCATGGAAAAAGATGCTAAACTTAGCTGGGTAGTTCATTCTTGGTTGCAGTCCTTGATCTTTTGCCTTACGGAATATCAGGTTCCAGGCCCTTCTATCTTTTAAGGTGGAGGCAGCCAGATCTTGGGTGACCCTTTTTGTGGCACCTTGGTATTTAAATTGTTTTTTTCTAGCTGCTTGCAGGATTTTCTCCTTTGTGTGGTAATTCTGCAGCTTAGCCACTATATTCCGTGGTGTTCTTTTTTTAGAGTCTATTTCATAAGGAGTTCGATGAATTCTTTCCACATCTACTTTCCCTTCTGTTTCTATTATCTCTGGACAGTTCTCTTTGATAATTTCCTGTAAAATAGAATCTAGGCTCTTTTTTTGGTCATAGTTTTCTGGAAGTCCAATAATCCGCAGATTATCTCTCCTAGATCTATTTTCCAGGTCTATAGATTTTCCCAGTAAGTATTTGACGTTGTTCTCCAGCTTCTCATTTTTTTTTGTTTTGTTTGACTGATTCTTGGGTTCTCTGTGAATCATTCATTTCTATTTGTTCCATCCTGACTTTTAAGGAGTTATTTTCTTCTTTCACAGTTTTTAGTTCTTTTTGTAAATGCCCAATTTCATTTTTAAATGAATTATTTTGCTCTATTGAATTTTTTTCCATTTCCCTAATTTTTTTTTTGAGAATTATTTTCTTTTTCCAATTCAGAAATTCTATTTTCTTGAGACTTTTTTATCTTTTCCAATTCAGAAATCCTACTTTCCTGTGTTTTTTTTAACCTTTTCTAATTCATAAATTTTGTTTCCCTGCATCTCCTGTGAATTCTTTATTTTTTCCAACTCCAATTTCAGGACGTTGTTATTCTCTATCATAGCTTCCCTTTCCTTTCCCCATTTTTCTTCAATCTCCCTCAATTTTTTAAGAGCTTCTTCTAGGAGAGAGTTATGTGATGGGGGGCAGGGATCGTTCCCCTTTGGGTTGTTATCTGCTGACTCTCTGCTGTTAACTTCCTCGGGGTTGGATACCCGCTCTTTCTCTGTATAGAAGGAATCTATGGTTTTTCTAGCTTTTTTGCTCATATTTAAAAAAATCTTTTGGGGTCTGTCCCTGGGGTAGGAAATTATTTATTTACTTCTTTACCAGCTTCCTCCCAGACCGGATGGATGCAGCGGCTCCTGCGCCTGAGCTAAGATAGAGCTCTGGGAGAGAGTTCCGCACCCCCTCCCTGGAGGTGCCTCAGAGGTGATTAGCACTACTGTGCTTCGAGGGCGTAGAATAGTAAAGACAGCACAAAGCCCAGCCTATGTGTCCGGGTGGGGAGTGGATGTCTGCAGCAGGTGACGTAAAAAGCCCCTGTGCTCAAACTGGAAGTATCTGCCAGAAACCACGGTCCCTAGTTCAAAGGTTCCGCTTCTCTGGGACTTCCTGGAGCTGAGTTCCACTCCCTCCAGCTAAGCTAGGCAGTGTGTGTTGCCTTGGGCTGTATCCACCCACTTGTCAATCTCTTAACTATTCTCAGGAGGTAGCTGAGGCCACACCCCCTGGTGCCGAGATCTGCTGAGTCACCTCCAGGGTCTGGGGAAAATCTAATCTGAGTTTTAAAATATTTTGGCTTTCTCTTCTGAACTGCTAAATAATTAGCAGAGAAGAGCTAACAGCCTGTGCCAGATTCCTTTACCTCAGTGGCTTCTCTGATCCCAGAGCCCTTCCCAGCGCAATGGGCGCAGTGTGCCACTACCCCACCGTCTGTGCTTGTCTCTCTTATTCCTCCCCTGAGAACTGACCTTTCCTGTTGAAACTCCAGATTCTCTTCAGCTGGTAAGTCGTGCTTCCAGTCCTTATGGTATCTATCAGTCCTGAGCTAATTCTGAGACTTAATTTATCTAATTGGTTGTGAGGGAGTGAGGACGTTCACAGAGACGTGTGTTTCTTCTCCGCCATCTTGGCTCCGCCCCTATAGAAAAGATTTTTGTCTAGATTAAGGTTTTCGAAAAGAACCTACAAAAGTCTCTTTTCTAAAGACACCAACAAGAAAAGTGTCTAAAAATGTTTTCTTGAATGAGGCTCCAGAAAAGAATCTAAGAAAAAAAAAAAAAAAAAATGTTTCATAAAATATGATCCATAAAAGAATCTACAAAAGACTGTTTTTTTAGATTGAGGCTCATGAAAAAAATCTAGAAATAAGTTGTTTCTAGAGTGAGGATCCAGAAAAGAATCTAGAAAATGTTTTCTAGAATGGGGCTCTTGAAAGGAATCTAGAAAATCCTTGATTCTAGACAGACATTTTAGAAAACTATGTTTTCGAAGTTGAGGCTCTAGAAAAGGATCTGGAAAAGAATTCTTTCTACATAGAGGATGCAGAAAAGTTTGTAGAAAAGATTTTTGTCTAGATGGAGGTTCTAGAAATCATCTAGAAAAGACTTCTTTCTAGAGAGAATAACTAGAAATGTATCTAGACAAATATTTTCTAGATTGAGGCTCTACAAAAGAAACGACAAAAACTGTGTTTCAAGAGAGATAATTTTTTAGATACTTTTCTTGTTGTTCTCTTTAGGAAAGAGATTTTTCTAGATTCTTTTACATATCATCTCTCTTGAAACAAGCTTTTTATAGATTCTTTTCTAGAGACTCATTCTAGAAAATATTTTCTTAATTCTTTTCTATTTCTTCTCTCTAAAACAATTCTTTTCTAAATGATTTTCTAGAACCTCCATCTGGACCAAAATCATTTCTAGAAACTTTTCTGCATTCTCTCTCTAGTAAGAATTCTTTAATTGATCCCTTTCTACAGCCTTAAGCCAGAAAACATAATTTTCTACATGTTCTATCTAGAAAAAACTGTTTTCTCGATTTTTAACTAGAGCCCCATTCTAGAAAACATTTTTTTGATTCTTTTCTGGATCCTCTCTCCAGAACCAACTCTTTTCTAGATTCTTTTCTAGAGCCTCAAACTAAAAAAAAAAAAAAAAAAAAAAAAAACTTTCTTTTCTAGATTTTTTTTATGGATCATATCTTCTGAAACAATGTTAGTTCTTCTATCTAGAAAGAAGTCTTTTTTTGATTCTTTTCTAGAGCCCCATTCTAGAAAACAGTTTTCTAGATTCTTTTCTGGATACTCTTTCTAGAAAGAACTCTTTTCTAGATTGTTTTCTTGAGCCTCAACCTAAAAAACAAAACAAAACAAAACCAAAAACATTCTTTTCTAGACTTTTGTATGGATAATATCTTGTGCAACAATATTTTTGGTTTTTTTTTTTCTTAGATTCTTTTCTGATGCTTCATTCAAGAGAATAGTTTTTAGATACTTTTCTAGTTGTTATCTTTAGAAAAGAGTCTTTTCTGGATTCTTTTCTGGAGCCTCAATCTAGAAAACGTACTTTTCTAGATTCTTTTACGCAACATCTCTCTTGAAACAAAGTTTTTCTAACTTCTTTTCTAGAGCCTCATTCTAGAAAATATTTTTCTAGATACTTTTTTAGTTCTTATCTTTAGAAACAAGTCTTTTCTAGATGATTTTCTAGAACATCTGTCCACACAAAAATCTTTTCCAGAAAGTTTTCTCCATCCTCTCTCTAGAAAGAATTCTTTAGCATATCCTTTTCTAGAGCCTCAATCTAAAAAAAAAACTTCTTTTCTAGATTCTTTTATGGATCATCTCTCTTGAAAAAAAGTTTTTTTTTTTTGTTGGATTCTTTTCTGGAGCCTCATTCAAGAAAACATTTTTTTGGAGACTTCCAGCCAAGATGGCGGCGTGGAGGCTGACAGCTGCTTGAGCTCCTCATTTTCTCTCAGAACTTACTTCATGACAAGCCTCAGACTTAATGGTTGAGCCAGAAAGAAATCCACAAATAATCACCAAGAGAAGACATCCTTGAAAGTCGCCAGAAAAGGTCTGTGTTTGCTCGTGGGGCAGTCACTCAGACTGGGCACAGACATTCAAGCCAGAGTGAGACAGGCAGCTCACACAGCTCAGACCAGATGGGGAGGGGTACAATCTCTGCCGTTTCTGCGAAAATACTTTTTCCCCAGAGTGGATACTCTGTCTTGGCAGCAAGCCAGGAGCAGAGGAGAGGGTGTAAATACCGGAGGTGACGATTAAAGCCCCAGAAAGCCAGCTTCTCTCAGAACCCGGCCACCCCCAACCCCCACCTGGACTGACTCAGTGCTTTCTCAGAGCCTCAGAGTGCAGACTCAGTACAGTCATTGCTGTTCTGTTAGTGGCTCTCTGCTGCCCTACCCCCAGTCTGTAGAAGAAGCCCATTAATACCATCCAGCACCATCCCCCGCAAAACAGACCAATTGTTTCTCTTGTCAATTTGTTTTCTTCGATTCTTACTCTGACAAAATGAACAAAAAGTTCAAAAGGGCTCTAACCATTGACAGCTTTTGTATGGAGAGAGAGAGCAGACTTCAAACACTGAGGAGACTAAAAACAGACTGTCCCCAGAGGAATCCCCTAAGGGGGATATGAGCTGCTCCTCAATACAAAAGAATCTCATACAGGAAATCAAAAAGGCTCTCACAAGAGAGCTGGAAGAGAAATGGGAAAAGGAAAGGGAAGCTTGTCAAGAGAGCCTGGAGAAGTCATCCCATGCATTCAAAGACAGAGTGGATAAAGAAATCAAATCATTGACAAACAAGATTAGTGAGCTGGAAAAGATAAACAACTCCAAGGAAAACAGGATTAGTGAGCTGTAAAAAGAAAACAGCTCTCTAAAAAATAAAATGGATAAAATGGAAAAAAATTCCATAGAAGATAAAAACTCAATTGGACAATTACAAAGAGATATAAAAAAAGTGAATGAAGAAAATACATCATTGAAAATTAGACTGGAATAAGTAGAAATGAATGACTCAAGGAGAAACCAAGAGGTAGTCAAGCAAAACCAGAGAAATGAAACAATTGAAAAGAATGTCAAGTATCTTACTAGAAAGACAACAGTCCTGGAAAACAGATCCAGGAGAGACAATTTGAGAATAATCGGACTCCCTGAAAAATGTGGGGAAAAAAAAGAGCTTGGATACCATTTTCGAGGAAATTATCAAAGAGAACTGCCCAGATGTTCTGGAAACAGAGGGTAAAATAGACATTGAAAAAATTCACTGATCACCTACTGAAAGGGACCCTAAAATCAAAACGCCAAGAAATATAGTGGCCAAGTTCAAGAACCATCAGACAAAGGAAAATATATTGGAAGCTCCTAGAAAAAAACCAATTCAGATATGGAGGATCCACAATAAGGATAATCCAGGATCTAGCAGCGTCCACATTAAAAGAACAAAGGGCCTGGAACATGATATTCCAAAAGGCTAATGAACTTGGTATGCAGCCAAGAATAACATACCCAGCAAGAATGAGCATCCTTTTCCAGGGAAGAAAATGGACATTTAACAAAATAAATGAATTCCATCTATTTTTGATGAAAAAACCAGACCTACATAAAAGGTTTGATCTTCAAATACAGAACTCAAGAGATTTCTAAAAAGGTAAAAAGAAATCTTGAGAACTATACTTCTGCCCAAAAAATATGTAAAGAATGTACAATTTGTCTTAGAAACTACAGGTGGAAAGGAAATTATATCATAAAAAAGTGTAAAGTGGTGGTACTACATCTCATGAAGAGGCAAGGTAACCTATTATATCTAAGAGAAAGAAAGGAGGGAGATGAACATAGTGTGTATCAATAGACCTATTCAATTTATGGTGAAACTTCTTCCACTTCACTGAAAAGTGAAAGAGAAGGAGTAAGCTAAGGGGAAGGGAATACAGAAATTTCGAGGAAAAGGGGTAAAATAAGGGGAGGATCTTTAAGGTGGGGGACGGATCCTAAAAAGGGAGGGCTGTAAGAAGCTGGTTTAATACTGGTTGGGTGGTAAGAGGGAAGGAAAGGGGAAAAGCATAAGCAGGGGTTAATAGTATGGCAAGCAATATAGAATTAGTCCTTCTAACCATAAATGTGAATAGGGCAAACTGCCTCATAAAGAGGAAGCAGTTAGCAGAATGGATTAAAAGTCAGAATCCTACTATATGTTGTTTACAGGAAACACACCTGAAACAGGGTGAGACATTCAAACTAAAAGTAAAAGGGTGGAGCAGAATCTATTATGCTTCAGGCAAAACCAATAAAGCTGGAGTAGTCATCCTCATCTCAGATCAAGCAAAAACAAAAATTGATCTAATTAAAAGAGATAAGGAAGGACATTATATCCTGCTAAAGGGCAGCATCAATAATGAAGCAGTATCAATATTAAACATATATGCACCAAGTGGTGCAGCATCTAAATTCTTAAAAGAGAAATTAAGAGAGCTGCAAGAGGAAATAGATATCAAAACTATAATAGTGGGAGATCTCAACCTTGCACTCTCAGAATTAGATAAATCAAACCACAAAATAAATAAGAAAGAAGTCAAAGAGGTAAATAGAATACTAGAAAAGTTTGATATGAAAGATCTTTGGCGAAAGCTAAATGGAGACAGAAAGGAATATACTTTCTTCTCAGCAGTTCATGGAACCTATACAAAAATTGATCATATACTAGGGCATAAAAACCTCAAAATCAAATTCCGTAAGGCAGAAATAGTAAATGCATCTTTTTCAGACCACAGTGCAATCAAAATTACATTTAATAAAAATCCAGGGGAAAATAGACCAAAAAATAATTGGAAACTAAATAATCTTATACTAAAGAATGATTGGGTAAAACAGCAAATCATAGACATAATTAATAACTTCACCCAAGAAAATGACAATAATGAGACATCATACCAAAATGTGTGGGATACAGCCAAAGCAGTAATAAGGGGAAGTTTTATATCTCTACAGGCCTACTTGCATAAAATAGAGAAAGAGAGAGCCAATGAATTGGGCTTACAACTAAAATTGCTAGAAAAGGAACAAATTAAAAACCCCCAGACAAACACAAAACTTGAAATTCAAAAAATAAAAGGGAAGATTAATAAAATTGAAAGTAAAAAAACTATTGAATTAATTAATAAAAGTAAGAGTTGGTTCTATGAAAAAACCAGTAAAATAGACAAACCCTTAGTAAACCTGATTAAAAAAAGGAAAGCGAAAAAGCAAATTGTTAGTCTTGAAAATGAAAAGGGTGAACTCACCACTAATGAAGAGGAAATTAGAACAATGGTTAGGAGCTCCTTTGCTCAACTTTATGCCAATAAATTCGATAACTTAAATGAAATGGAAGAATACCTTCAAAAATATAGCTTGCCCAGATTAACAGAGGAAGAAGTAAATAGTCTAAATAGTCCCATCTCAGAAAAAGAAATAGACCAAGCTATTAACCTACTTCCTAAGAAAAAGTCCCCAGGACCAGATAGATTTACATGTGAATGCTACCAAACATTTAAAGAACAACTAATCCAATGCTATGTAAACTATTTGAAAAAATAGGGATTGAAGGAGTCCTACCAAATTCTTTCTATGACACAGACATGGTACTGATACCTAAACCAGGTAGATTGAAAACTGAGAAAGAAAACTATAGACCAATTTCCTTAATGATGCATATTGATGCAAAAATCTTAAATAAGATATTAGCAAATAGACTTCAGAAAATCATCCCCAGGATAATACACTATGACCAAGTGGGATTTATACCAGGAATGCAGGGCTGGTTTAATATTAGGAAAACTATTAGTATAATTGACCATATTCATAATCAAATTGATAAAAAACATATGATCATCTCAATAGATGCAGAAAAAGCATTTGATAAAATCCAACATCCATTCCTACTAAAAACCCTTTAGAATATAGGAATAAATGGACTATTTCTTAAAATAATAAGAAGCATATATTTAAAATCTTCAGTAAACATCATATGTAATGGTGATAAACTAGAACCTTTCCCTGTAAGATCAGGAGTGAAACAAGGTTTCCCACTATCACCATTACTTTTGAATATAGTACTAGAAACTCTAGCCTCGGCAATAAGAGCCGAAAAAGAGATTGAAGGAATTAGAGTAGGAAATGAGGAAATCAAATTATCACTTTTTGCAGATGACATGATGGTATGCTTAGAGAACCCCAAAGACTCTGCTAAAAAGCTATTAGAAATAATTCAGAATTTTAGCAAAGTTGCAGGATACAAAATAAATCCACATAAATCCTCAGCATTTTTATACATTAACAACACAATCCAACAGCAAGAGATATAAAGAGAAATTCCATTCAAAATAATGGTCGATAGCATAAAATATTTGGCAATATATCTACCAAAGGAGAGTCAGGAAGTATATGAGCAAAATTACAAAATACTTGCCACAAAAATAAAGTCAGATTTGAATAATTGGAAAGACATGCATGCAGTGCTCTTGGATAGGCCGAGCGAATATAATTAAGATGACATCCTCCCTAAACTAATCTATTTATTTAATGCTATACCAATCAATCCAAGAAACTATTTAAATAACCTAGAAAAAATAACAACAGAATGCATATGGAACAACAAAAGGTCGAGAATTTCAAGGGAAGCAATGTTTTTTTTCTTAGATTCTTTTCTGATGCTTCATTCAAGAGAATTGTTTTTAGATGCTTTTCTAATTGTTATCTTTAGAAAAGATTTTAGAGAGAAGAAATAGAAAAGAATTCTTTCTAGAAAGAGGATGGAGAAAACTTTCTAGGAAAGATTTTTGTCTGGATAGATGTTCTAGAAAATCATCTAGAAAAGACTTGTTTCTAGAGAGAAGAACTAAAACAGTATCTAGAAAAATATTTTCTAGAATGAGGCTCTAGAAAAGAATCTAGAAAAACTTTGTTTCAAGAGAGATGATCCCTAAAAAAAAAGTACGCATGGACAATTTGATTTTACTGATATAAAAGAAAAAAAGAGGGGGTGTTGTAAAGGGAAGGGCGTAGTATCAGAAAAAGGGGAGGGAGTGATAAAAAGAGGGAAACTACATCCCATGAAGAGACATAGAAAATACACCATATCTGAGGGAATTTAGAGAGGGGGAGAAACATTGTGTGAATCTTACTCTCATCAGAAGAGGCTCAAAGAGTAAATAATTGACATATTTGTTTTTCAAAGAATTCTCTCTCACCTCATTAAAAGGGGGGAGAGGAAAAGGGAAAAGGAAAAGGGGAATAAGGAAAGGAACTTAGAAGGAGAGGGGAGGGATATTAAAAAAGGGAGGGCTGTGCGTCACAAGTGGCATCTATAAATTAAATATTGGGGAAGGGGTTCAGGGGGGTCAAGGGAAAAGGCATAATCTGGGGATAATATGATGGCAGGAATTACAGAATTAGTAATTTTAACTGTAAATGTGAATGGGATGAACGCTCCCATCAAACGGAGACGGATAGCAGATTGGATCAAAAATCAGAACCCTACAGTATGTTGTCTGCAAGAAACACACATAAAGCAGGGAGATACATACAGAGTAAAGGTAAAAGGTTGGAGCAGAATCTATTATGCTTCAGGTAAAGCCAAAAAAGCAGGGGTAGCTATCCTTATCTCAGATCAAGGAAAAGCAGAAGTTGATCTAGTTAAAAGAGATAAGGAAGGAAACTATATCCTGCTGAAAGGTAGCATAAATAATGAAGCCATGTCAATACTAAACATATATGCACCAAGTGGTATAGCATCTAACTTTCTAAAGGAAAAGTTAAGAGAATTGAAAGAAGAAATAGACAGTAAAACTATAATAGTGGGAGATCTCAACTTTGAATTCTCAGATTTAGACAAATCAAACCACAAAACAAATAAGAAAGAAATTAAAAAAGTAAATAGAACATTAGAAAAACTAGGTATGATAGACCTTTGGAGAAAACTGAATGGCAATAGAAAGGAATATACTTTCTTCTCAGCAGTTCATGGATCCTATACAAAAATTGACCATATATTAGGACATAAAGATCTCAAAATTAAATGTAGCAAGGCAGAAATAATAAATGCCTTCTTCTCAGACCACAATGCAATAAAAGCTTCATTCAGTAAAAAGTTAGGGGTAAATAGACCAAAATGTAATTGGAAACTGAAAAATCTCATCTTAAAGAATGACTGGGTGAAACAGCAAATAATAGAAACAATTAATAATTTCACCCAACATAATGACAATGATGAGACATCATACCAAAATCTGTGGGATGCAGGTAAAGCAGTAAAAAGGGGAAATTTTATATCTTTAGAGACTTATTTGAAGAAAATAGAGAAAGAGAAGATTAACGAATTGGGCTTGCAACTTAAAAGGTTAGAAAAAGACCAAATTAAAAACCCCCAACCAAAAATTAAACTTTAAATACAAAAATTAAAAGGAGAAATCAATAATATTGAAAGTAAAAAAAAAAAAAAAAACTATTGAATTAATAAATAAAACCAAGAGTTGGTTTTATGAAAACGCCAATAAAATAGATAAACCTTTGGTAAATCTGATCAGAAAAAAGAAAGAGGAAAATCAAATTGATAGTCTTACAAATGAAAAGGGGGATCTTTCCACCAATGAAGAGGAAATTAGAGAAATAATAAGGAGCTACTTTGCCCAACTTTATGCTAATAAATTTGATAACTTAAGTGAAATGGATGACTTTCTCCAAAAGTATAGGCTTCCCAGATTAACAGAGGAGGTAATAAATTGCTTAAATAGTCCCATTTCAGAAAAAGAAATAGAACAAGCTATTAATCAACTCCCCAGGAAAAAATCCCCAGGACCAGATGGATTTACATGTGAATTCTACCAAACATTTAAAGAACAATTAGCCCCAATGCTATATAAACTATTTGAAAAAATAGGGGATGAAGGAGTCCTACCAAACTCCTTTTATGACACAGACATGGTACTGATACCTAAACCAGGTCGATCGAAAACTGAGAAAGAAAATTATAGACCAATTTCCTTAATGAATATTAATGCTAAAATCTTAAATAAGATATTAGCAAAAACACTT
This sequence comes from Sminthopsis crassicaudata, assembly GCF_048593235.1. Classification (NCBI taxonomy): domain Eukaryota; kingdom Metazoa; phylum Chordata; class Mammalia; order Dasyuromorphia; family Dasyuridae; genus Sminthopsis; species Sminthopsis crassicaudata. The sequence continues at coordinate 180,629,313 of NC_133619.1, read as the reverse complement.
CAGAAAATCGTCCCCAGGTTAATACATTATGATCAAGTAGGATTCATACCAGGAATGCAGGGCTGGTTTAATATTAGGAAAACTATTAGTATAATTGACCATATTAATAATCAAATTAATAAAAACCATATGATCATCTCAATAGATGCAGAAAAAGCATTTGACAAAATCCAACATCCGTTCCTACTAAAAACTCTTGAGAGTATAGGAATAAATGGACTATTCCTTAGAATAATCAGGAGCATATATTTAAGACCGTCAGTAAGCATAATATGAAATAGAAATAAACTGCAACCTTTCCCAGTAAGATCAGGCATGAAACAAGGTTGCCCACTATCACCATTACTATTCAATATAGTACTAGAAACACTAGCCTCAGCAATAAGAGCCGAGAAAGAGATTCAAGGAATTAGAGTAGGAAATGAGGAAATCAAACTATCACTCTTTGCAGATGACATAATGGTATACTTAGAGAACCCCAAAGACTCTGCTAAAAAGCTATTAGAAATAATTCAGAATTTTAGCAAAGTGGCAGGATACAAAATAAATCCACATAAATCCTCAGTATTTTTATATATCACCAACAAAATGCAACAGCAAGAGTTACAAAGAGAAATTCCATTCCAAACAAATGTTGAGAGTATAAAGTATTTGGGAATCCATCTACCAAAGAATAGTCAGGAATTATATGAGAAAAATTACAAAACACTTGCCACAAAAATAAAGTCAGATTTAAATAATTGGAAAGATATTCAGTGCTCTTGGTTAGGCCAAGCGAATATAATAAAGATGACAATACTCCCCAAACTAATCTATTTATTTAGTTCAGACTCCCAAGAAACTATTTTAATGACCTAGAAAAAAATAAGATCAAAATTCATATGGAAGAATAAAAGGTCGAGAATTGCAAGGGAACTAATGAAAAAAAACTCAGAGGAAGGTGGTCTAAGTGTACCTGATCTAAAGCTATATTATATAGCAGTAGTCACCAAAACCATTTGGTACTGGCTAAGAAATAGAAAGGTAGATCAGTGGAACAGATTAGATACAAAGGACAAAAAAGGGTACATCTATAGCAATCTAATCTTTGACAAACCCAAAGATACCAACATTAGGGATAAAAATTCATTATTTGGAAAAAAACTGTTGGGAAAACTGGAAATTAATATGGCAGAAATTAGATATGGATCCACACTTAACACCGTATACCAAGATAAGATCAAAATGGGTCCATGATTTAGGCATAAAGAATGAGATCATAAATAGATTAGAGGAACAGAGGATAGTCTACCTCTCAGACTTGTGGAGGAGGAAGGAATTTATGACCAGAAGAGAACTAGAGATCATTATTGATCACAAAATAGAAGATTTTGATTACATCAAACTAAAAAATTTCTGTAACAAACAATACTAATGCAAACAAGATTAGAAGGGAAGTAACAAATTGGGAAAATATTTTTAAAAGCAAATGTTCTGACAAAGGTCTCATTTCCAAAATATATAGAGAACTCACCCTAATTTATAAGAAACCAAACCATTCTCCAATTGATAAATGATGGTCAAAGGATATGAACAGACAATTCTCAGATGAAGAAATTGAAACTATATCCACTTATATGAAAGAGTGTTCCAAATCACTACTGATCAGAGAAATACAAATTAAGAGAACTCTGAGATACCACTACAAACCTGTCAGATTGGCTAAGATGACAGGAACAAATAATGATGAATGTTGGAGGGCATGTGGGAAAACTGGGACACTAATACATTGCTGGTGGAGTTGTGAAAGAATCCAGCCATTCTGGAGAGCAATTTGGAACTATGCCCAAAAAGTTATCAAACTGTTCATACCCTTTGACCCAGCAGTACTACTACTGGGATTATATCCCAAAGAAATACTAAAGAGCGGAAAGGGACCTGTATGTGCCAAAATGTTTGTGGCAGCTCTTTTTGTTGTAGCTAGAAACTGGAAGTTGAATGGATGCCCATCAATTGGAGAGTGGTTGGGTAAATTATGGTATATGAAGGTTATGGAATATTATTGCTCTGTAAGAAATGACCAGCAGTAGGAATACAGAGAGGCTTGGAGAGATTTATATCAACTGACGCTGAGTGAAAAGAACAGAAGCAGAAGATCGCTATACACTTCAATGCTGTATGAAGAGGTATTCTGATTGAAGTGGATATCTTCAACATAAAGAAGATTCAACTCACTTCCAGTTGATCAATGATGGACAGAAATAACTATATCCAGAGAAGGGACACAGGGAAGTGAATGTAAATTGTTAGCACTACTGTCTATCTACCCAGATTACTTATACCTTTGGAAGCTAATACTTAATGTGCAACAAGAAAATTGTATTTGCACACATATATTGTATATTGGTTATATTGTAACACATGTAAAATGTATGAGATTACCTGTCATAAGGGGAGGGAGTGAAGAGAGGGAGGAGATAATTTAGAAAAATGAATTTAAAAAAAAAAGAAACTTGAAAAAAAAAGAGACTTTTCTAGGTCCTTTTGGAAAATCTCAATCTAGACAAAAATCTTTTCTAGAAACTTTTCTGTATCCTCTCTCTAGAAAGAATTCTTTACTAGAACCTTGTATAGAGCCTCAACTTAGAAAATGTAGGTTTCTAAATCTTCTCTCTAGAAACAAGTCTTTTCTAGAGCCCCATTCTTGAAAACATTTTTTCTAGATTCTTTTTTGGATACTCTCTCTAGAAAGAACTTTTTTCTAGATTCTTTTCTTGAATCTCAACCTAAAAAAAACGTTCTTTTTAGAATTTTGTATGGATAATATCTTGTGAAACAATGTTTTTTTTTTTTCTTAGATTCTTTTCTGCAGCTTCATTCAAGAGAATATTTTTTAGATACTTTTCTAGTTATCTTTAGAAAAGTGTCTTTTCTAGATTCTTTTCTAGAGCCTCAATCTAAAAAAAAACCTTTCTTTTCTAGATTCTTTTATGGATCATGTCTTCTGAAATATTTTTTTTGTTAGATTCTTTTCTGGAGCCTCATTAAAGAAAATATTTTTTAGATTCTTTTCTTGTTGTTGTTTTTAGAAAAGAGACTTTTCTAGGTTCTTTTCGAAAACCTCAATCAAGAAAAAAATCTTTTCTAGAAATTTTTCTAGATCCCCTCTCTAGAAACAATTCTTTTCTAGATCATTTTCTAGAGCTTCAATGAAGAAAACATTCTTTTCTGGATCCTCTCTCTGGAAACAACTCTTTTGTGGATTCTATTCTAGAGCCTCAATCTAGAAATCCTACTTTTCTTGATTCTTTTAGGGATCATCTCTCTTGAAACATAGTTTTTGTCAATTCTTTTCTAGAGCCTCAATATAGAAAATATTTGTCTAGATAATTTTCTAGTTATTCTCTCTAGAAACAAGTCTTTTCTAGATGATTTTCTAGAACCTCAATCTAGACAAAAATCTTTTCTAGAAACTTTTCTGCATCCTCGCTCTAGTAAGAATTATTTAAGAGAACCTTTTCTAGAGCCTCAACCCAGAAAATATAATTTTCTATATGTTCTATCTAGAAAAAAAATATTTTCTAGATTCTTAACTAGAGACCCATTCTAGAAAATATTTTTTTGATTCTTTTCTGGATCCTCTCTCTAGAAACAACTCTTTTCTAGATTCTTTTCTAGAGCCTCAACCTATAAAAAAGTTATTTTCTAGATTCTTTTATGGATCAACTCTCATGAAATAAAGTTTTTTTGTTAGATTACTTTATGGATTCTCATCCAACAAAACATTTTAGGTACTTTTCTTCTTGTTCTCTTTAGAAAAAATACTTTTCTAGATTCATTTCAAAAACCTCAATCTAGAAAAAAATCTTTTCTGGAAACTTTTCTAACTCCTCTCTCTGGAAACAATTCTTTTAGAGATCATTTTATAGAGGCTCAATCAAGAAAACATTCTTTTCTTGATCCTCTCTCTAGAAACAACATTTTTCTAGATTCTTTTCTAGAGCCTCATTCTAGAAATTGTACTTTTCTAGATTCTTTTATGGATCATCTCTCTTGAAACACAGTTTTTGTCAATTCTCTTCTAGAGCCTCAATCTAGAAATCCTACTTTTCTTGATTCTTTTATGGATCATCTCTCTTGAAACACAGTTTTTGTTGATTCTTTTCTAGAGCCTCACTCTAGAAAATATTTGTCTACATACTTTTCTAGTTACTCGCTCTAGAAACAAGTCTTTTCCAGATGATTTTTTAGAACCTCAATCTAGACAAAAATCTTTTCTACAAACTTTTCTGCATCCTCTATCTAGAAAGAATTCTTTACCAGATCCTTTTCTAGAGCCTTAACTGAGAAAACATAGTTTTCTAGAAAGTCTATCTAGAAACAAGTCTTTTCTAGATTCCTTTCAAGAGCCCCATTCTAGAAACATTTTCTAGATTCTTTTCTGGATCCTCTCTCTAGAAACAACTCTTTTCTAGATTCTTTTCTAGAGCCTCAATCTAAAAAAAAAAGATTCTTTTGTATTATCTTTTATGGATCAAATCTTCTGAAACAATGTTTTTTTTTTTTTTTTTTTTTTTTTTAAGATTCTTTTCTGGAGACTCATTAAAGAAAATATTTTTAGATACTTTTCTAGTTGTTCTCTTTAGAAAAGAAACTTTTCTAGGTTCTTTTTGAAAACCTCAATCTAGAATAAAATCTTTTCTAGAAACGTTTCTAGATCCCCTCTATATAAACAATTCTTTTCTATTTTATTATTATATATATATTTTTTATAATATTATCCGTTGTATTCATTTTTCCAAATTATCGCCCCCCCTCCCTCTACTCCCTCCCCCCGATGACAGGCAATCCCATACATTTTACATGTGTTACAATATAATCTAGATACAATACATGTGTGTAAATACCATTTTCTTGTTGCACAATAAGCATTAGATTCCGAAGGGACATGTAACCTGGGCAGACAGATATTAGTGCTAACAATTTACATTCACTTCCCAGTGTTTCTTCTCTGGGTGTAGCTACCTCTGTCCATCATTGATCAACTGGAAGTGAGTTGGTTCTTCTTTATGTTGAAGATTTCCACTACCATCAGAATATATCCTCATACAGTACTGTTGTTAAAGTGTACAGTGATCTTCTGGTTCTGCTCATTTCACTCAGCATCAGTTGACGTAAGTGTCTCCAAGCCTCTCTGTATTCCTCCTGCTGGTCATTTCTTACAGAGCAATAATATTCCATAACCTTCATATACCATAATTTACCCAACCATTCTCCAACTGATGGATATCCATTCATCTTCCAGTTTCTAGCTACAACAAAAAGAGCTGCCACAAACATTTTGTCACATACAAGTCTCTTTCCGCTCTTTAATATTTCTTTGGGATATAAGCAATGCTGGGTCAAAGGGTATGCACAGTTTGATAACTTTTTGGGCATAGTTCCAAATTGCTCTCTAGAATGGCTGGATTCTTTCACAACTCCACAATTTAAAAAACCTCAATCTAGATCTGCAATTTAGAAAACATATTTTTCTAGATCAACTGTCTAGAAACAAGTCTTTTCTAGATTCCTTTCAAGAGCCCCATTCTAGAAAACATTTTCTAGATTCTTTTCTGGATCCTCTCTCTATAAACAACGCTTTTCTAGATTCTTTTCTAGAGCCTCAATCTAAAAAAACAGTATTTTGTAGATTCTTTTATGGATCATATCTTCTGAAACATTTTATTTTTTTTTAATTCTTTTCTGGAGCCTCAACCTAAAAAAAAAAAAAAAAAAAAAAAAAAAGGTCCTTTTCTAGATTCTTTTATGCATCAACTCTCCTGAAATAAAGATTTTTTTTTTTGTGAGATTATTTTGTGGATTCTCATCCAAGAAAACATTTTTAGGCACTTTTATTCTTTTAATCTTTAGAAAAGAGACTTTTATAGATTCATTTCAAAAACCTCAATCTGGAAAAAAATCTTTTCTGGAAACTTTTCTAGATCTAATTATTTAGAGATCATTTTTAGAAACTCAATCTAGAAAACATTCTTTTCTTGATCCTCTCTCTAGAAACAACATTTTTCTAGATTCTTTTCCATCGCCTCATTCTAGAAATCGTAGTTTTCTAGATTCTTTATGGACCATCTTTCTTGATATAAAGTATTTTTTGTTAGATTCTTTTCTGGAGGCCCATTCAAGAAAACCTTTTTTAGATACTTTTCTTGTTGTTGTCTTTAGAAAAGAGGCTTTTCTAGGTTCTTTTCGAAAACCTGAATCTAGAAAAATATCTTTTCTCAAAACTATTCTAGATCCCCTCTCTAGACACAATTCTTTTCTAGATCATTTTCTAGAGCATCAATGGAGAATACTTTCTTATCTTGAACCTCTCTCTGGAAACAACTATTTTCTAGATTCTCTTCTAGTCTCAATCTAGAAATCCTACTTTTCTTGATTCTTTTATGGATCATCTCTCTTGACACACAGTTTTTGCCAATTCTTTTCTAGAGCCCCACTCTAGAAAATATTTGTCTAGATACTTTTCTAGTTATTCTCTCTAGAAACAAGTCTTTTCTAGATGATTTTCTAGAACATCAAACTAGACAAAAAAATTTTCTACAAACTTTTCTGCATCCTTTATCTAGAAAGAAATCTTTACCAGATCCTTTTCTTGATCTGCAATTTAGAAAATATAGTTTTCTAGTTCGTCTGTCTAGAAACAAGTCTTTTCTAGATTCCTTTCAAGAGCCCCATTCTAGAAAACATTTTCTAGATTCTTTTCTGGATCCTCTCTCTATAAACAACTCTTTTCTAGATTCTTTTCTAGAGCCTCAATCTTAAAAAAAAAAACAGTATTTTGTAGATTCTTTTATGGATCATATCTTCTGAAACATTTTTTTTTTAAATTCTTTTCTGGAGCCTCATTCAAGAAAACATTTTAAGATACTTTTCTTGTTGTTGTCTTTAAAAAAGAGACTTTTCTAGGTTCTTTTCGAAAATCTTAATCTAGTCAAATATCTTTTCTAGAAACTTTTCTGCATCCTCTCTCTAGTAAGAATTCTTTAAGAGATTCTTTTCTAGAGCCTCAACACAGAAAACATAGTTTTCTAGATGTTCTATCTAGAAACAACTGTTTTCTAGATTCTTAACTAGAGTCCCATTCTAGAAAATATTTTTTGATTCTTTTCTGGATCCTCTCTCTAGAAACAACTCTTTTCTAGATTCTTTTCTACAGCCTTAACCAAAAAAAAAAAAAAAAAAAAAACCACGTTCTTATCCAGATTCTTTTATGGATCAACTCTCTTGAAATAAAGTTTTTTTTTTGTGAGATTATTTTATGGATTCTCATCCAAGAAAACATTTTAGGTACTTTTCTTCTTGTTCTCTTTAGAAAATAGACTTTTCTAATTTCATTTTGAAAACCTCAATCTAGAAAAAAAATCTTTTCTGGAAACTTTTCTAGATCCTCTATCTAGAAACTATAATTTTCTAGATCATTTTCTAGAGGCTCAATCTAGAAAACATTCTTTTCTTGATCCTCTCTCTAGAAAGATTTTTCTAGATTATTTTCTAGAGCTTCAATCTAGAAATCGTACTTTTCTAGATTCTTTTATGAGTCATGTCTCTTGAAATAATGTTTTTTCCATTAGATTATTTTCTGGAGCCCCATTCAATAAAACATTTTTAGATACTTTTCTTGTTGTTGTCTTTAGAAAAGCGACTTATCTAGGTGCTTTTTGAAAATCTTAATCTAGACAAAAATCTTTTCTAGAAACTTTTCTGCATCCTCTCTCTAGATAGAATTCTTTACTAGGTCCTTGGCCAGATCCTCAACTTAGAAAACGTAGTTTTCTAGATCTTCTAACTAGAACAAGTCTATTTTAGATTCTTTTCTAGAGTCCCACTCTAGAAAACATTTTTCTAGTTTCTTTTTTGGATAGTCTCTCTAGCAATAACTCTTTTCTAGATTCTTTTCTTGAGCCTCAAACTAAAAAAAAAGTTTCTTTTCTAGAATTTTGTAAGGATAATATCTTGTGAAACAATGTTTTTTTTCCCTTAGATTCTTTTCTGCAGCTTCATTAAAGAGAATATTTTTAGATACTTTTCTTGTTGTTGTCTTTGGAAAAGAGACTTTTCTAGGTTCTTTTCGTAAACCTTAATCTAGACAAAGATATTTTCTAGGAACTTTTCTGTATCCTTTCTCTAGAAAGAATTCGTTACTACGTCCTTGTCTAGATCCTAAACTTTAAAAACGCAGCTTTCTAGATCTTCTATCTAGAAACTAGTTGTTTTTAAATTCTTTTCTAGAGCCCCATTCTAGAAAACATTTTTCTAGATTCGTTTCTGGAAAGAACTCGTTTCTAGTTTCTTTTCTTGTGCTTCAACCTAAAAAAACCATTGTTTTCTAGAATTTTGTATGGATAATATCTTGTGCAACAATCTTTTTTTCTTAGATTCTTTTCTGCAGCTTCATTAAAGAGAATATTTTTTAGATACTTTTCTAGTTGTTATCTTTAGAAAATAGTTTTTTCTTAAATTCTTTTCTAGAGCCTCAATCAAGAAAACGTAATTCTCAAGATTGTTTTATTGACTATCTCTCTTGAAACAAAGTTTTGCTAGATCCTTTTCTAAAACCTCATTCTAGAAACTATTTTTCTAGATACTTTTTTTGTTCTCTCTAGAAACAAGTCTTTTCTAGATGATTTTCTTGAACATCTGTCTAGACAAAAATCTTTTCTAGAAAGTTTTCTGCATCCTCTCTCTAGAAAGAATTCTTTAGTAGATCCTTTTCTAGAGCCTTAATCTAAAAAAAAACCCTTCTTTTCTAGATTCTTTTATGGATCATCTCTCCTGAAACAAAGTTTTTTTTTTTTTTTTTTTTTTTTTTTTTTTTGGATTATTTTCCGGAGCCTCATTCAAGAAAACAATTTTAGCTACTTTTCTTGTTGTTCTCTTTAGAAAAGAGATTATTCTGGATTATTTTACAGATCATCTCTCTTGAACCAAAGTTTTCCTAGATTCTTTTCTAGAGCCTCATTCTAGAAAATATTTTTCTAGATACTTTTTTAGTTCTTCTCTCTAGAAACAAGTCTTTTCTAGATGATTTTCTAGAACATCTGTGCAGACAAAAATCTTTTCTAGAAAGTTTTCTCTATCCTCCCTCTAGAAAGAATTCTTTATTAGATCCTTTTCTAGAGCCTCAATCTAAAAAAACCCTTCTTTTCTAGATTCTTTTATGGATCATCTCTCTTGAAACAAAGTTTTTTTTTTTTTTTTTTTTTTTTTTTTTTTTTTTTTTTTTTTTTTGATTCCTTTCTGGAGCCTCATTCAAGAAAACATTTTTTAGATACTTTTCTTGTTGTTCTCTTTAGAAAAGTGACTTTTCTAGATTCGTTTAGAGATCATCTCTCTTGAAACAAAGTTTTTATAGATTCTTTTCTAGAGCCTCATTCTAGAAAATATTTTCTTGATTCTTTTCTATTTCTTCTCTCTAAAAACAATTCTTTTCCAAATGATTTTCTAGAACCTCAATCTAGACCTAGATGTTCTATCTAGAAACAATTGTTTTCTAGATTCTTAACTAGAGCCCCATTCTAGAAAAAAAAATTTTTTATTCTTTTCTGGATCCTCTCGCTAGAAACAACTCTTTTCTAGATTCTTTTCAAGAACCTCAACCTAAAAAAAAGTTCTTTTCTAGATTCTTTTATGGATTAACTCTCTTGAAATAAAGTTTTTTTGTTAGATTATTTCATGGATTCTCATCCAAGAAAACATTTTAGGTACTTTTCTTCTTATTCTCTTTAGAAAAGAGACTTTTCTAGATTCATTTTGAAAACCTCAATCTAGAAAAAAAATCTTTTCTGAAAACTTTTCTAAATCCTCTCTCTGGAAACAATTCTTTTAGAGATAATTTTCTAGAGCCTCAATCTAGAAAACATTATTTTCTTGATCCTCTCTTTAAAAAGAATTTTCTAGATTCTTTTCCAGAGCCTCAATCCAGAAATCGTACTTTTCTTGTTATTCTCTTTAGAAAAGAGATTTTTCTAGATTATTTTACAGATCATCTCTCTTGAAACAAAGTTTTCCTAGATTCTTTTCTAGAGCCTCATTCTAGAAAATATTTTTCTAGATACTTTTGTAGTTCTTCTCTCTAGAAACAAGTCTTTTCTAGATGATTTTCTAGAACATCTGTCCAGACAAAAATCTTTTCTAGAAAGTTTTCTCCATCCTCTCTCTAGAAAGATTTCTTTATTAGATCCCTTTCTAGAGCCTCAATCAAAAAAAAAAAAAAAACTTCTTTTCTAAATTCTTTTTTGGATCATCTCTCTTGAAACAATGTTCTTTTTGTTGGATTCTTTTCTGGAGCCTCATTCAAGAAAACAATTTTTAGATACTTTTCTTGTTGTTCAATTTAGAAAAGAGGCTTTTCTAGATTCTTTTACAGATCATCTCTCTTGAAAGAAAGTTTTTATAGATTCTTTTTCAGAGCCTCATTTTAGAAAATATTTTCTTGATTCTTTTCTATTTCTTCTCTCTAAAAACAATTCTTTTCTAGATGATTTTCTAGAACCTTAATCTAGTCAAAAATCTTTTCTAGAAACTTTTCTCCATCCTTGCTCTAGTAAGAAGTCTTTAAGAGATCCTTTTCTAGAACCTCAAACCAGAAAACATAGTATTCTGGATGTTCTATCTAGAAACAACTGTTTTCTACATTCTTAACTAGAGCCCCATTCTAGAAAATATTTTTTTGATTCTTTTCTGGATCCTCTCTCTAGAAACAACTCTTTTCTAGATTCTTTTCAAGAGCCTCAACCTAAAAAATTTCTTTTCTAGTTTCTATGGATTAACTCTTTTGAAATAAACTTTTTTTTTGTTAGATTATTTCATGGATTCTCATCCAAGAAAACATTTTAGGTACTTTTCTTCTTGTTCTCTTTAGAAAAGGGACTTTTCTAGAGTCATTTTGAAAACCTCAATCTAGAAAAAAATCTTTTCTGGAAACTTTTCTAGATCCTCTCTCTGGAATCAATTCTTTTAGAGATCATTTTCTAGAGCCTCAATCAAGAAAACATTCTTTTCTTGATTCTCTCTCTTGAAACAACATTTTTCTAGATTCTTTTCTAGAGCCTCATTCTAGAAATTGTAGTTTTCTAGATTCTTTTATGGATCATCTCTCTTGAAACCCAATTTTTTTCCAATTCTTTTATAGAGACTCAATCTAGAAATCCTACTTTTCTTGATTCTTTTATGGACCATCTCTCTTGAAACACAGTTTTTGTCAATTCTTTTCTTGAGCCTCATTCTAGAAAATATTTGTCTAGATACTTTTCTAGTTCTTCTCTCTAAAAACAAATCTTTTCTAGATGATTTTCTAGAACATCTGTCCAGACAAAAATCTTTTCTAGAAAGTTTTCTCCATCCTCTCTCTAGAAAGAATTCTTTATTAGATCCCTTTCTAGAGCCTCAATCTAAAAAAAACAAAACAAAACAAAACAAAACAAAACAAAAAAAAACCTTTCTTTTCTAAATTCTTTTATGGATCATCTCTCTTGAAACAAAGTTCTTTTTGTTGGATTCTTTTCTGGAGCCTCATTCAAGAAAACAATTTTTAGATACTTTTCTTTTTGTTCTCTTTAGAAAAGACACTTTTCTAGATTCTTTTACAGATCATCTCTCTTGAAAGAAAGTTTTTATAGATTCTTTTTTAGAGCCTCATTTTAGAAAATATTTTCTTGATTCTTTTCTATTTCTTCTCTCTAAAAACAATTCTTTTCTAGATGATTTTCTAGAACCTCAATCTAGACAAAAATCTTCTCTAGAAACTTTTCTGCATCCTCTCTCTAGTAAGAATTCTTTAATAGATACTTTTCTACAGCCTCAATCCAGAAAACATAGTTTTCTACATGTTCTATCTAGAAACAACTGTTTTCTAGATTTTTAACTAGAGCCCCATTCTAGAAAACATTTTTTTGATTCTTTTCTGAATCCCCTCTCCAGAAACAACTCTTGTTCACTTCCAAGCCCACCCCCTTTTTTCCACACTCTAGACTTGAGTTTCACGCGCTATCTCGCTCGCTTCTGCGATCCCGTACTCTTCCACATGGTCAAGTGTTGAGTTTCGCAAGCTAACTGGCTCGCTTCCATGCTCCCACTCACTTCTGTGTGCTAAAGGCTTTAGTTTCGCACGCTATCTCCCTCACTTCCGTGTGCTCCTGCACTCTTCCGCGTGGTTAAGAGTTGAGTTTTGCGCACTATCTCACTTTCTTCCGCTCTCCCGCACTCTTTCGCGCATTCAAGGGTTGAGTTTTGCACACTATCTCTCTTGCTTCCGCGATCCCGCTGGCTTCCACAAGCTCAAGAATTGAGTTTCGTGCACCATCTCATTCGCTTCTGCGCTTCCGCTTGCTTCCAGCTCTCAAGATTTTAGTTTTACGTGCTCTCTCGTTCTTTCTGCGCTCCCGCACTCTTCCACATGTCAACAGTTGAGTTGTGCGCACTCTCTCTCTTGCTTCCTCGCTCCCACTAGCTTCCGTGCACTCAAGACTATTTTCACGCGCCCTCTCGTTCGCTTCTGCTCTCCCACTTGCTTTCAGAGCTCAAGACTTGAGTTTTGGGCGCTATCTCGATCTCTTCCGCGCTCATGCACTCTTCCGTGTGGTCAAGACTTGAGTTTCGCACGCTAACTCTCTCAATTCCACGCTCCAACACTCTTACCCGCGCTCAAGACTTTATTTTCATGCGCCCTCTTGTTCGCTTCCAAGCCCAACCCCTTTTTTCCGCGCTCAAGACTTGAGTTTCACATGCTATCTTGCTCGCTTCTGTGATCCCACACTCTTCCACACAGTCAAGAGTTGAGTTTCGCACGCTAACTCGCTCGCTTCCATGCTCCCACTCGCTTCTGCATGCTAAAGGCTTGAGTTTCGCACGCTATCTCCCTCACTTCCGTGAGCTCCCGCACTCTTCCGTGTGGTCAAGAGTTGAGTTTTGCACGCTAACTTGCTTGCTTCCGTGTGGTCAAGACTTTAGTTTTGCACGTGGTCTTGCTTGATTCTTTGGGCTCCGCTTGCTTCCTTACTCTCAAGAGTTGAGTTTCGCGCACTAACTCACTCTCTTCCATGCTCCCACTCGCTTCTGCGTGCTAAAGACTTGAGTTTCGCACACTATTTCCCTCACTTCCGTTCGCTCCCACATTCTTCCACGTGGTCAAGAGTTGAGTTTGGCACACTAACTCGTTCGCTTCTGTGCTCCCGCTCACTTCCAGTGCTCAAGACTTGAGTTTTACATGCTATCTCGTTCTTTCCTCATTCCCGCACTCTTCCGCGCATTCAAGAGTTGAGTTTCGTGCACTATCTCAGTTGCTTCCGCGATCCCGCTGGCTTCCACAAGCTCAAGAATTGAGTTTCGTGCACCATCTCATTCTCTTCCGTGCTCCTGCTTGCTTCCAGAGCTCAAGACTTGAGTTCCACGTGCTGTCTCGTTCTTTCTGCGCTCCCGCACTCTTCCACGCAGTCAAGAGTTGAGTTGTGTGCACTCTCTCTCTTGCTTCCTCGCTCCCGCTAGCTTTCGTGCGTTCATGACTAGTTTCACGCACCCTCTCATTTGCTTCCACACTCCCACTTGCTTTAAGAGCTCAAGACTTGAGTTTCGCACACCATCTCATTCGCTTCCTCGCTCCTGTACTGTTCTGCATGGTAAAGACTTGAGTTTGGTGCACTATCTCTCTTGTTTCCTCGTTCCTGCTGGCTTCCACGTGCTAAAGACTTTAATTTCTCGTGCTGTCTCGCTTGCTTGCACGGTCCCATTAGCTTCCGTGCACTCAAGACTTTAGTTTCACGTGCCCTCTCATTCGCTTCCGAGCCCACCCGCTTGCTTCCGTACTCTCAAGACTTGAGTTTTGCGTGCTAACTCGCTCGCTTTCGTGCTCCCGCACTCTTCTGCGCATTCAAGAGTTGAGTTTCGCATGCTAACTCACTTGCTTCTGTGCGGTCAAGACTTTAGTTTCACACGCTGTCTCACTTGCTTCTGTGGGCCCCCCTTGCTCCTTACTCTCAAGAGTTGAGTTTCACGCACTAACTCGCTTCTGCGTGCTAAAGACTTGAGTTTCGCACACTATCTCCCTCACTTCCATGCACTCCCGCACTCTTCCACATGGTCAAGAGTTTATTTTCGCGCACTTACTCATTCGCTTCCACGCTCCCGCTTGCTTCCGCGCTCCCGCTTGCTTCCAGCTCTCAAGACTTGAGTTTTACGCACTATCTCGTTCTTTCTCTGCTCCCGCACTCTTCTGTGCGGTCAACTGTGCGCACTCTCTCTCTTGCTTCCTTGCTCCCGCTAGCTTCCATGCACTCAAGACTATTTTCACATGCCCTCTCGTTTGCTTTTGTGCTCCCACTTGCTTTCAGAGCTCAAGACTTGATTTTTGGGTGCTATCTCGATCTCTTCCGCACTCCTGCACTATTCCGTGTGGTCAAGAATTGAGTTTTGCTCACTATCTCTCTCACTTCCGCGCCCCCACACTCTTTCACGTGCTCAAGACTTGAGTTTCGCACACCATCTTATTCGCTTCCACGCCAACCCCTTTGCGTCCAGTGCTCAAGACTTGAGTTTTGGGCGCTATCTCGATCTCTTCCACGCTCCTGCACTCTTCCACTTGGTCAAGAGTTGAGTTTCGCATGCTAACTCTCTCAATTCAGCGCTCCAACATTCTTACCCGCACTCAAGACTTGAGTTTCGTGCTCCCTCTTCTTCGCTTCCAAGCCCACCCCCTTTTTTCCGCACTCAAGCCTTGAGTTTCGAGCGCTATCTCGCTCGCTTCTGCGATCCCGCACTCTTCCACACAATCAAGATTTGAGTTTCGCACGCTGTCTCGCTTGATTCTTCGGTCTCCACTTGCTTCCTTACTCTCAAGAGTTGAGTTTCTCACGCTAACTCGCTCTCTTCCGCGCTCCCACTCGCTTCTGCGTGCTAAAGACTTGAGTTTCACACGCTTGCTTGCTTACTCTCAAGAGTTGAGTTTCACGTGCTAACTTGCTTCTGTGTGCTAAAGACTTGAGTTTTGCACACTATCTCCCTCACTTCCGTGCGCTCCCGCACTCTTCCGCTTGGTCAAGAGTTGAGTTTTGCGCACAATCTCTCTTGCTTCCTCGCTCCTGCTAGCTTCCGTGCACTCAAGACTTTAGTTTCGCGCACCATCTCATTCACTTCTGCACCCACCTGCTTGCTTCCCTGCTCAAGTTTCGCGCTCTATCTCGCTGGCTTCTGCGATCCCGCACTCTTCTGAGCACTCAAGAGTTGAGTTTTGCACGCTAACTTGCTCGTTTCCGCGCTCCCACACTTTTCTGCACGTTCAAGAGTTGAGTTTCACACACTATCTCGCTTGCTTCCACACTCCCGCTTGCGTCCAGTGCTCAAGACTTGGGTTTTGTGCGCTATCTCACTCTATTCCGCGCTCCTGCACTCTTCCGCTTGGTCAAGAGTTGAGTTTCGCACACTAACTTGCTTGCTTCTGTGCAGTCAAGACTTTAGTTTTGCACGCTGTTTCGCTTGATTCTTCGGGCCCCGTTTGCTTACTTACTCTCAAGAGTTGAGTTTCACGCGCTAACTCGCTCACTTCCACGCTCCCACTTGCTTCTGCATGCTAAAGACTTGAGTTTCGCAAGCTATCTCCCTCACTTCCGTGTGCTCCCACACTCTTCCGCGTGGTCAAGAGTTGAGTTTGGCGCACTAACTCGTTCGCTTCCACTCTCCCGCTCGCTTCCAGCACTCAAGACTTGAGTTTTACGTGCTATCTAGTTCTTTCCTCACTCCCGCACTCTTCCGCACAGTCAAAGAGTTGAGTTGTGCGCACTATCTCTCTTGCTTCCTCGCTCCTGCTGGCTTCCATGCACTCAAGACTTTAGTTCCATGCGCTGTCTCGCTTGCTTGCGCGTTCCCACTAGCTTCCGTGCGCTCAAGACTAGTTTCACACACCCTCTCGTTCGCTTCCACGCTCCCACTTGCTTTCAGAGCTCAAGACTTGAGTTTTGCACACCATCTCGTTCGCTTCCTCGCTCCCGCACTCTTCCGTGTGGTCAAGACTTGAGTTTGGTGCACTATCTCTCTGGTTTCCTCATTCCTGCTGGCTTCCACGTGCTCAAGACTTTAGTTTTTCGCGCTGTCTCGCTTGCTTGCACGGTCCCGCTAGCTTCTGTGTGCTCAAGACTTTAGTTTTGCGTGCCCTCTCGTTCGCTTCCACGCTCACCCACTTGCTTCTGTACTCTCAAGACTTTAGTTTCGCGTGCTAACTCGCTCGCTTTCACACGCTCAAGCCTTGAGGTTCTCACACTATCTCTCTCACTTCCACACGCTCCCACACACTTCTGTGTGGTCAAAACTTGAGTTTTGCGTGCTGTCTCGCTCACTTCTGCGCGCCTCCGCTTGCTTCCATACTCTCAAGACTTGAGTTTCGCGTGCTAACTCGCTCGCTTTTGCACTCCCGCACTCTTCCGCGTGGTCAAGAGTTGAGTTTTGTGCATTAACTTGCTCGCTTGAAAGAGTGCGGGAAGCTCATGAAAGATAACATGGAGCATGCAAAAGCGACTGAGGAGCGTGTGAAAGAGAGCAGAGAGCATGTGAAAGCAAGCGGGATGTGTGAGAATGCAAGCAGAGAGTGTGTGAAAACGAGCGGCTAAGTGCATGAAAGTGTGTGAGTCAGTGCACAAAAGCAAGCAGGCAGTGTGTAAAAGTGAGTGGGGAGCATGCAAAAGTGAGTGGAGAGTGTGCGAAAGCAATCAGGGAGCATGCGAAAGCGAGTCAGTGAGCATGCAAAAGCATATGAGTAAGCCCCCAAAAGCGAATGAGAAGCACCCAAAAGCGAGTGGGCAGCACCCAAAATCAAGTGAGGAGTGTTGAAAGTGAACATGGGTGGAGCGTTGAAAGCGAGTGGAAAGTACACAAAAGCGAGCAGGGAACGTGCGAAAGTGATCGGGTGATTGCCCAAAAGTGTGTGTATCAGCATGGGAAGGAGAGAAAAAAGCACACAAAGGCGAGCCAAAAGTGCACAAAAATGAGCGAGGAGTGTGTGAAAGTGAGTGGGGAGTGTGCAAAAGCGAGAGGGTGAGTGTGTGAAAGCCTATGAGTCTGCTTGCAAAAGCAAGCAAAAGCTAGCAAGTCAGTGTGCAAAAGCGAGTCAAAGGCACGCAAAAGCAAGCAGGGAGCAGGCCAAAGTGAGCAGGGAGCGGTCCAAAGCCAGCAGGGAATGTGCAATAGCAAGTGGGTGAGCACACAAAGGCGAGCGGGAAACATGCAAAAGTGATTGGAGAGCATGTGAAAGTGAGTGTGAAACACACAAAAGCAAGTGGGAAGCACAGAAAAGCAAGTGGGGAGCATGTGAAAGTGAGTGGACAGCAGGTGAAAGCGATCCAGAAGTGGGTAAAAGCGAGTGGGGAGCGTGCAAAAGTGATCAGGGAGCGTGCAAAAGCAAGCGGGTGAATGCAAGAAAGTGTGTGAATAAGCGGGCAAAAGTGAGGGGGGAGCATGCATAAGCAAGTGGATAAGTGTGTGAAAGCGATTGGAAAGTGGGCAAAGAGGCTAAGCACGCGAAAGTGTGCAAGTCAGTGCATAAAACAAGCAAAAGCTAGTGAGTCAGCATGCAAAAGCGAGCCAAAAGCATGCCAAAGTGAGGGGGGAACGTGCAAAAGCGAGCGGGTGAGTGCGCGAAAGCATACAAGTCAGCGCGCAAAAGAGAACAGGATGCACACAAAAGTAAGCGGGGTGTGTGTGAAAGTGAGCAGAGAGCGTGCGAAAACGAGTGGCTAAGTGTGAAAAAGTGCGGGAATCAGCATGTGAAAGCAAACGTGTGAGCGCATGAAAGCGTACGAGTCAGCGTGCAAAAGTGAGTGGGAAGCACACCAAAGCAAGCACAGAGCATGTGAAAGCAAGTCAAAAGTGTGTAAAAGCAAGCAGGGAACATGCAAAAGCAAATGGGAAGCATGCAAAAGCAACCGTGTGAGCACGCAAAAGCGTACGAGTCAGCACCCAAAAGAGAACGGGAAGCGCACAAAAACAAGTGGGGTGCATGCAAAAGGGAGCAGAGAACAGCAAAAGCGTATGAGTTAGCGTGAAAGCATATGAGTCAGCACATAAAAGAGAGAGGGCAGCGCCCAAAAGCAAGTGGGAAGCGAGTGGGAAGCGCGGAAAAGCAAATGGGGAGTGTGTGAGAGTGAGTGTGGAGCGTGCAAAAGTGAACCAGAAGCATGTAAAAATGACCAGGGAGCGTGTGAAAGTGGGCAGCTTGCATGCGAAAGTGAGCAAAAGCATATGAGTCAGCCTGCAAAAGCGTATGAGTCAGCACACAAAAGCGAGCGGGAAGTGCCCAAAAGTGAGTGGGAAGCATGGAAAAGCAAGCGGGGAGCATGCGAAAGAGAGTGGGGAGCTTGCAAAAGCAAGGATGTCTGAACTGAAAGCGTAAGAGTCCGTGCGTGAAAGGGAATGGGAAGCATGCAAAAGTGAGTGGGGTAGGTGCAAAAGCTAGAGGAGAGCGTGTGGAAGCAAGTGGGTGAGCATGTGAAAGCAAGTGGAGAGAATGAAAAAGTGAGCAAGTGAGCACGTGAAAGCGTGCAAGTCAACACGTGACAGAGAGCCAAAAGTGCGCAACAGTGAGCAGGGAGTATGCAAAAGCGAGCGTTTGAGTGTGTGAAAGCGTACGAGTCAGTGCACGAAAGAGAACGGGAAGCGCGCAAAATCAAGCAGGGAGCATGCAAAAGCGAGTGGGTGAGTGCTCAAAGACGAGCAGGAAGCACGCAAAAGCAAGAGGAGAGTGAGTGAAAGCATGCGAGAAGCACACAAAGAGAGCATGGAGCATGCAAAAGCTACTGAGGAGCGTGTGAAAGTGAGCAGAGAGTGTGCAAAAGCAAGTGGGGTGCGTGAGAAAGAGAGCAGAGAGTGTGTGAAAGCGAGTGGCTAAGTGCACAAAAGTGTGCAAGTCAGCGTGCAAAAGTGAGTGTGAAGTGCACAAAAGTGAGTGGGAAGCACACAAAAGCAAGTGGGGAGTGTGTGAAAGTGAGCAGAGAGCACATGAAAGTGATCCAAAAGTGGGTAAAAGCTACCAGGGAGCATGCAAAAGTGATTGGAGAGTGTGCAAAAGTGAAAAGACAAGGACTGAATAGAAAATTTGATCTTCAAATATAGAACTCAAAAGAAGCATACAAATATAAAAAGGAAAGAAAAAATAACTTTCTTTTAAAAGTTAAAAAGCTTATATACCTATATAGGAAGATAATATGTTTAACTCTTGAGATCTGGATCTCTGTTATGGATATACTTAGAGGGTGCAGGTATAATGTGATTTATATTGTGATGATATAAAAAAAGAAACTAGAGGAGGAAAGGAAATTCTATGGGAAGAGAATGAAAATGGAATCAAAATGGGGTTGGTTAATATCTCATGAAAAGGCAAAAAAAAAAAAGACCTATTACAATTCAGGGAAAGAAGGGATGGGGGTGAGCATTTTGTGAATCTTATTAGATTTGGCTCAAAGAGAGAACATCAAATACATTTAGCTTCACAGAAAAGCTTGTCTCACTTATAGGGAAGTAGGAAGGGAATGGGGAAAGGAAAAAAGGAATCTAATAGAAGGGAGAATAGAAGTAGGTGGGAAAGGGATAAAAAAGAGGGAGATGTAAAAGAGGAGGCTCTTTAAGGGAGAGGGAGATCAGAAGCAAAGTACTGGGAAGGAGTGAAAGGGGGAAAGGGAAAAGTATAGCTGGAGGAAAACAAGAGGGAAGGTAATACATTTAAATTATGAATGTTAATGGAATGAACTCTCCCATAAAATTGAAATGGATAGCAGACTGGATTAAATTTGTTGTTTACAAGAAATACATTTAAAGCAGAGTGATATATTCAGAGTAAAGGTAAATGTAATGACTGTGTTGGGGGCACATCTTCTTCTCCTTTTAGATAGCCATCTCTTCTTCCTTCTTTTTCTCTTCAGTTCTATGGACAACTCTGAGATGTCTGGTGGGAATCCACTGCTGAAGGTTTTCTCCTGTGCAGATACAAGCATATCCTGGCCCCCACATTAGAACCCTATAGGATCCCTCCCATCCTTTAGGTCCTATTTTCATTACCATGGTCTCATTCTTATTAGGGGACCTTCTTAATGAAGATAAGGTGTTATCTTTGAGTGATTCTCTGTCTATGTTCATCAAAGAATATTTCATAGCTAAACTTAAATTATTTGAATCAAATTTTAAGTAATTTATTGAGTATACTGCTTTATCTTTGTCTTTCTGAGTGACTTTACCTCCAGCTCCTTGTTTTTGTTTTTTGATAAATCTCTTGATGGTGTGATTAGTCCTTTCTACAATGGCCTGTCCTGTAGTGTTATAAGGAATCCTAAAAATAAGATGTATGGAGAATTCCTGTGATAACTGTTTTAATTTTTTTTAAGTATATGAGGGCCTATTATCAGTCTTAATGGTGTGTAGGATACCCATAGAGGCAAAACAGTGAAATAAGTGATTTATTACACATGAAGCAGCTTCCCCTCATTGAGAAGATACAGATACAAAGCCTGAATAAGTGTCAACTGTAACATGAATGCATGTTTTTCCCATATGTGTAACATCCATTTGTCATATATCATTTGGCCTGTCACCCCTGGGGTTAGTCTCCAGCCCTACATGTCTTTGAAAATATGGTACACACGTTACATATCTTTTTATTATGCTTGCTGCTTTTTTGCCAGGACACTCCATACAATCTCCGGAAAGATGTGGCAGATAGAGGCAGATATTCATGAACTTTTATTGCTTCTTCTAGAGGACAGAGAAGAATACATTGTGTAACCAGACCATCCACTACTTTGTTCCCTTCAAATATAGGTCCTAGTCTGTCCGTATGAAAGTGGATGTGCATTATATAAAAAGGATGCATTCTCATTAAAATCACCTCTTATACCTCCTGAAACAATGAGAAGATAGGTCCTGTTGGGGCCTTTCTATATGCTGTTCCTATTTTCTGGATCACCCCAATTGCATAGTGACTATCTAAAATGATATTGATGTGCTTGTCTATTTCCAATGAGTGTAGTAAATATATTAGAGATGCCCAATTGTAGGGAATATATGGCTGCTATTTTGCTTGGTGGCATCAGTAAACACATTAGAGTCTTTAAGTCGATGTGTTTTTGGTTTTGTGGGAAATATCTTATTGCTACTGTTCATAGAATGGCAACTGGTTCAGGATTTTTCCTGCTCTTACTTCTCCTCATCCTAACAAAATAGTCCAGGTTTCCTGAGTAGCTATTAAGTAATCCAACCTATCCTTGTCTTTGCTAATCCATGTAATTCCTGCTTCTCCTGTTAAATGGATAATTCTGAGCAATGTTTTCCTTACTATTTCATCTGTCATGTCTTTTATTTAAAACAAATACAGGGGAGTTCCCTGAGCTATTTGTTTCCTCAATATGTCCTAATTCTAATTATTCTTGTACTAACTGGTATAAAGCAGCTATTTATAATTTGGTCAGAGGCCATTGTTCTACCCATATTGATGTGTTGGTAGTCCAAATCATTTTTAGAGTGGTGGAAGTCGCAGTAGCAATGACCCCTTCTAATAATAGGTGGTGATCTTCATCCCTAATTGATGAAATATATCCCTACCCCATAAGTTAATATGAAAGCCATCTATTATTAAAGGAAAAATGGTTCCTGTCTTTCCATCTTTTTGCCACTTTACCAGTTCAGCCGACAACAAAGCCTCTTCATTGCCTCCTATCTCTACCACTCTATTGTTAACTGAAATCATAGGCCACCAAGGGGGCCACTGAGAAGTAGCCACCACAGTCCTGTCAGTTCCAGCATCTATTAATCCTTCAAACTGTTGGTTATTAAAAGTAAGGGTAAGTGTAGGCTGAGTGAATATGATAGCTTTTATAAAATATGTTTGTACAACAGCCTCTGAATTTGGACCCATCTGCGGGGCTAATTCACAATTATTATCTTCTATTTTAACTGTATGTTCAAATTATACATTTAATAGCCCTAGTTTCTACTTACAGTGAAATACTATATTAATTTTAAAGACTATTTTCCTACCTATAACTTTGAAATCTACTAAAATATTTTGATCTAATGCAAAGTAACAAAATGACTTATTGAAGAATTTATAGATTGTTATTGTGTTTTTAAATATTATGAATGTGTACATATATATACAAATACATATACAAACACTCCTTTATACATATATACATGGACAAAAAAAAATTAAATATTCCTAAATCCTCAAAGCAGGAAGGTCATTGAAAAAAATTAGAGGAAAAAATTTACTATCAACTTATGTTTGGCAGCTAGGTAAACCAGAAGCCAAGTTGTCTATTTACTGTAGCTGATGCCAATTGGAATCCAACACACAGTTTGTAACAGCTGAAAGCTGTCAACTTTGAGAACAGCATAAGGACAATATGATAGTCAAAACAGGATGAAACTACAGTCTAAACAAAATGACACATGCATTTGTGCAATTACCAGCATCAGCAAAAGGAAAGTAGTTTGAAATATTGTCAGTTGTCCAAAAATAGGAGAAAGCTTATTTTATCAGAGCAATTAAGTCAGAATCTGGCTAAATTGAATTAAAGATATAGGATAGTGTGGGGAAGAGCATTGGTAATATGAAAGGAATGGTAAGCTTTCATTAATATCTATCTTATCATACATATCACATTCCCCAAATATGAGTGTAATCATTTCATAAGCCTCTAAATATTTATATAAGCTATCACAGAAATATAGGAATACATTTTTCTTTTGAAAATCTATCAATAAATAAATGAAATTTAAGCTTGTTGAGTAAATTACTTGGAGTATTACAGCTGCAGAACCTAAAGTGAGAAAACATCTATTTAGGAGAGCTTTTCATGTATCTTAGTTGTTGGCCATCTGGCTTCTGCATCTGCCATCACCAATGTTCAAAATTGATCTTTTAATTCCCAAATATTTGTTTCTCAGTCTTCAACCCTCCTGATCTCTGTTGTATTTTTATCCTATTCACTTATTTCCCCTGGATATTCTTTATTCTGGTTTTTCTTCTATAAATCTGATCATGCCTTAATTTCTTTTACTAGTTTATCATCTATATCATACTCCTTAAATGTGAATGTTTCCAAGGCCCTATCCTTGATCATTTTCTCTTCTCTTTCTGCAGTCTGTGGTGTAACTACTTGCTCCTGTGGATTTACTTATAATCTTCATGTTAATGACTCAGATCAATATATCTATCCCCAATCTCTCTCTTGAACTCCCCATTTTCAATTCCCTGTTAGACATTTCAAATTGGATGCTCAGGAGATATCTCAAATGCCTGAAACATAACTGAATATATTTCCCCAAAGTCTACCTTCTTCCAAACGTCTATACTTCTGTTAAAGGCACTATGATTGTTCCAGTTTCTAAGGATTTTAACTTTAACATTATTTTCAACTCATCACTTTCCCTTACTCCATGTACACAATCAGTTGCCAAATCTTGTCATTTCTGTTTCCATAGCATTTATCTCATCAGACTTTTTGTCTTTACTCACATATTTACCACCTTAAGTCAGGCCTGATTACCTCCTATTTAGACTATAAATATCCACCTAAATGATCTCTTTACCTTAAGGTTTTCCCCATGACAGTCTTATTTTTACACATTTGCCCAAGTGATTTTTCCTTAAAACAAAGATCTGTTATTTCCATACTAATTGCTCCCTGTTACCTTGTCTGTTTAATTTATAAAGCTTGTCAACACATCATCCTGACTTTTGTTTCCAATCTCATTATATATTACTTTCCTACCCATACTCTAAAATGTGGACTAACTTTTCTATTCCTCCCTCATGGATGTATAACTCTAGTTCTCATTACTTTGAACAGTCTCTTCCTCTAATTTCTCTAATGTCCTCTCTCTTCACCATTACCTCATCTGTGTCCTTTATTCATTCAACAATTTACACATGCATTACCTTCTATATGAAGCTTTTCTTAATTGTTTAATGATTAGTACCCTCTACCAGTATTTTATAATTAATTACCTTGTATGTATTTGCATTTTTTTACATTTATTCTGCACAAATGAAAAAGATGATAGAAAGAAGGGAAGAAAAAAAGAAAGGAAGGAAGGAAGAAAAAAAAAGAAATTTCTCTTAAATAATGTAAGCTCCTCCCTTTTACTTGTGCCTGGTTAGAAGGTGCACTCATCAGAGGCCAAAGGGGAGTAAGTGGTTTTGGCAACAAACAACTTAACTGCTTGGATCCTTTTCCTGATATATGTGGTTAAACAGTTAATCAAACAAGGGGTGCCATTTAGTAGAACTAGCAGGAATAGAGCAAGGGGACCTATCAGGGACATTATAAGCAAGGTCATCCAGAGGGACCAATTAAAAAGTGACTGGTACCAGGACATTGATTGTAGTGGAGTGGTCTCCCCCACTCTTTGATGTGTCTTTTGACTGTAAATAGAGATTCCCTTACCACCCCTGAGTCATTAGCATAGAAATAGGAAGCCTCCCTGAGGGCCATACATAGCCCTGCTTGTTTAAGGTAGAGTAAATCCAGGCCCTGAAGATTTTATAGGATCACTTCTACCAAAGAGTTTAAAGAGTTTTCCAGGAAGGATATTTCATTTTTCTAGGTCCTTTAAGTCCTGGTCCACCTGGGAACCCAGAGCTAATAGCTGGCTGTCACTATGGATCAGAGTAGTGGTCCCAACAGGAGCAGCTCTGCATGTCCTACCCAATAAACCAAAATGTTCTTCAGCCCCTTCCTCAGAGTACAAATAAATTTGAGGGATTACATATACAAGTAAGCAAAGCTCAGGGGATTCTTCCAAAGTATTTTCACCAATACATGGAGTTAGTCTCATAGTACATGCAAAATAGAATCCTGTCAGGCCTATATTGGGGAGGTGGCAGTAACCACTACACAATGCTTTTTGTATAGGGAGTGCTCCAGATCATAGCATACCTCCCAAAATTAATCTCGGAATGTTGGTGGTGTACTCTGGGGGCAGGTTCTCAGCTGAGAGTGAAAGATTCTGGTTCCAGTGGGTCTCTGACCCTCAAGTGGCGCTTATGCCTATGTCCACAAAGTAGGAGGTGCTGGGTCCAGGCAGATCCAACAACTTGTGGAGAGGGTGGGACTGATTAGGTTTATCAGCTGGTATGCTACATCAAGGGCTGACATAAAGGTTTTATAGGGAGACAGCAGTCTCTGGGAAATGGAGGCTGAGGGAGTGTTAAGACAATTGTCATGGTTTCCCCCTCCAGCCTAGAAGTGGTCATGGCTGGTTTCAGGAGTAAAGGAGGAGGATTAATACCTGCATTAGGGCCTTAGGGGATGTTTTCCCTCAGGAGGGTCCTGAGATTGTGAAACTAAGATTTTGAACATGGCTCCCAAATCTCTTCCTGCCACATAAAATCTGATATCCCAGGTCCTTTCCAATTCCCAGGCCTCATTATATGATTCTTTCATTGTGACTGCAATGGGATTGTAAATTCCTTCCTTCTGGCATTGTGATGGTGGTGTTAATCTATGCCCCTTAATGTAGGAGTCCTGGCTTTTGTCAAAGAACCAATCTGCTATGGTCTCACAGCCCTATGATCTGCATTGGTACTGGCCCATCCCCTAACAACATCCACCAAGAATATATAAGTACTGGGATTTTCCCCAATCCTTTCTCCATGCTCAAGGACCACCCACATCCATATGAGGGGAGGATCTTGTTCTCATATTCCCTTTCCTCAAATTGAAGGGATTGTTCTTTTCATGAGTGTTGTAAAACAATGCTGGTGGGAGGGGAGGGAGGGAATTCCAAGAGCTTCCCAAGAACTGGCATAGATCTAAAAAGAACCATTGCTGCCTGTAAGTCCCATTTTGGGCTGCAACCTCCTCCCACCCCCACCCCTGTGCTTCTTATTTAAGTCTATATATATATATATATATATATATATATATATATATATATATATATATGGGGGAAATAGTGGCTAGGCTCCCCCAGTAGGGTGGAGGAGGTATAAGCGAGGATCAGGCTGCAAAATGGGGTAAGATGCAAAACATGTTTTTTGATCCCAGGGCTGAATGAGACTTTGGTCTCCAAGAATCCAGCAGTGAATGTGAATTCTCAATGACATGTATATGACTCCAAGCTCAAGTAGCTAAATAAAGGCAGGTGAGCAGAAATCTCCAAGCAGGGACCATCAATCCAGTTCTGACAGGTTCGGGGGTAGGACCATAAATTCTAACTAACTTAAGGAGGTGTCCAACTAGAGCCAGTAAGTCTGGACTTAGAAATACCAATTAGGTATGAGATAGGACATCTGGAATTTTATCTTCTGGAATACCAGATCTCCATAGGCCGAATTATCTTAATTCTAATGAGCAGAAAAAATAGCTTGCAAATAGGGGAACTGAGGCAGAACAATTAGGGAAACTGAGTCAGGGCAATAAAAGGGAACTGTGGCACAACATTTCACACTCTTTCTTTTGAATATTCAAATTATTGAATTACCTAAGATAGGGGGTGAAGCAGAAGGGCCTAAAGCAAAGAGAATAGGAATTAGGGATTTCCATTTGTTCAGGTTTTTTGAGAAAAATCCATCAGTTTTTCCCAATTTCCTTTCTCTTCTTCCTTTTTTTAGGCAAAAGGAATCATTCACCCAAAAAAGCAAATAAATTGTCAATAACCAGCCCACATATAAATCTCGAGTGAATTAAAATTCCTATATATATCAGATTAATACAGAAGGTTTCCTAAAAAATCCCTCAAACATAAAAGCAATAGTTACAAAATTGTAACAATTTCCATCCCAAATCTTAAACACACAGTAATATAGTTCCATCCCCAATCTTAAACACACAGTGATATATGATCCAGTCAGGGTTTAACACTCATTCATCAATTATTACCAAATTCCCCATCATAAAGTCCATGGGGGTAGGAGTAAAGATTCTCACTCAAAAACTGCTTCATTCTGATAAAGGGCAGAGACTCTCAGTTCAAAGCAGGGGAATGGGTGTGGTGTGCTGATCCCAGTCCCAGAAGTAGTTCAATATAGTTGTAGTTTGACCAAAATCTAGAACAAATCTAATAAAAAAAGCTTAGAACAGTCTGAGATACAAAGATATGGTTCACAAGACTGCTGCAAAATGTGAAGAGGCTCAGCAGCTTCCTATGTGAAGAGATGACGTTGCTTCACAGGACAGACAAATAGCTATAGTACCAATGAAAACAGCAGTTAGGTTTCACAGACCACTATGCTAATTGTCCTCTCACTAGCTAGAAACCTATAAAAACCTGAATATCCACAGACACAATATCCAGTAACAGATAGATGACCAGGGCTAAATACTTATTTGCCTAAGTATTTAGGACATAATGGTTACATACAATCAGATTGGAAACAGCAAGATGAGACATAATTGAATTGCATTAACCATTCTTATTGACTATAGTCTCTGATCAGTCACAGGAGGAAAAAATGCAGGGACATAACTATAACATAACATAAGCAATTAAAACTGATCCTTTAGGACATACAGAATAAAATAGCCTTGACTCAGTTTTATTCCAGTTAATTGTCCCACTAACTGTCGAAGGGCAGAGCTTTAAAACTCCCAAATAGCATTAACTACAAGCCCAAGAAATTTTACCTCCAATAACAAATCCCAATTAACCAAATTTTCAGATAAATCCCAAACAGGTATTTCCCATAACCTTATATTGATAACAGTAGGAACTTTGTCCCAGTTAAGTTAACAACTTATCTTTCATATTTAAGTAGACAATTTCATAAGTGAACATTATATAAATCATTTTGTTTTAAAATACCCAATACATAGAAACATTCCAAATTGCATATTGTCCATAACAGAAACATTTTCAATGGACACAGGAAAAAAAAAAAAAAAACTATCATTTTAGAAGCCCTTTAAATGACCTCCAATATAAAATATTAATTAATTTTTTAAAGAAATAACCCTGTCAAATTATAGATCATATTTATGACCATATTCCTAAACAAAGAAACCATTATGTATCTAAAAATATATTCAGTCAGTTAACTTAAAAATAAACCTGTCTCTTTAAAATTACAGTTTTCTTCTTTCAAGGCAGCGTCAACTTGATAAAGAAAAAAAAAAAAAAAACAGCTGGAACACACTTAGTAGAGGGGGGATTCCATGTGGCTGCCCTTCCCCCCACTCCACCTCCAAAGAGGCAGGGGGGAGGGAAGGTGAGCTAAACTGTGCCTTTGGACAAAAGATTTCCTCCCGGTTCTCAATTTTCCTCACAAAGAAATCCTTCCATTAAAAACTTTCTTCTGGGGCAGCTAGGTGGCACAGTGGATAGAGCACCAGACTTGAATTCAAGAAGACCCAAGTTCAAATCTGGTGTCAGACACTTAACACTTCCTAGCTGTGTGACCCTGGGCAAATCACTTAACCCCAGCCTCAGGAAAACAAAACAAAACAAAACAAAACAAACAAACAAACAAAAAAAAACTTTCTTCTTTCTGTTCCTACTTAACTTTTCTCTTTTCCTCCTGTTACAAACTTTAAACAAATTCTAACAGCCTTTCTAACTAAATGCTCCATTGCTAAAGTAGCAGAAAGCAGTAGGGGGCAGTGTGAGTTGAATCTTTAACTTTGAAGACAAAAGATCCTCTCCCATTTCTCCCTCCCCCACCTCTTCTCTTTCTTACTCCTAAAACCATTCAAACCTATAATTGCTCCTACAAACCAATCTTTCATAAATCACCTTGATTCACCTTTCCTTTCCCTTCAAAAGTTTTAAGATTCACAATACAGTGAATAGCTAAATAACTCTATAAAACCCACATGTCCAGCAAAGCATAACTTATAATGTTAACATATTACCTGATATTTCAGAAGGTAACAAACTGAAGCAAACCAAATACAGTTGTTTGGTTTTTTTTTTAGTTTTTCTTTCCTCTGCCTGAGTGTTCTTCCCACAGCAATTAGCTCTCTTATCTCTAGAATTTTTTACGGCCCAGCTTGAATTTTATTGTTTTTTCCCTTCCCCCCAACTACAGCAGGATGCTTTTGGAGAGAAAACTTTTCTTCCATTCTTAAAATAGCCAAGTTTATTTTCTTTTTCCTCTTTAGTAATAAAGGTTTCAATATTCAAACAAATTCCAAGATCTTATTCTCAGAATAAACAATTCTAGCATGCACAGGCTCTAGTAAAATTACTTCCCACAACTTCAGAATCATCCTAAAATTCCTAATCAAATGTTTTCTCCTGCCAGAGTTATAAAGCAACTATTATAAACTTCTTTTCTCCAGGTGACTTCAATCAGATAAGGTTTTTATTGTCCTTTACTCCTCTCTAGCATGCTTTGAAAACCTGTCTGCCAGTTTTAAAATAACCAAGCTTTTTTTTTTTTTTCTTTTATTTACAAGTTAGTACAATAGGTTAAAAAGTTTAAAATCACAAGCAAATTTTTATACTAAGCACAATTACAACCTTGAAATAACCAAGTCTTAATCATTGTTCTTAAAACTTTAACAGAACACTTACACAGAACACAAATCACACAGAACAAAACATTTAACATTCCCATTTCAATAGGCACACTTAAATACAAAGAGACAATAGACAAACAATTCCAGAATACAAAAGATAGACAATCCAAACCGAAAAATCAGGGCACTCCAATGGTATCCTGTGGAGGCCAGTAGGGGGTACTGATGTCTCATTCAGTGTAGCCACCTACTATCCCTTACTCACCAGAAAATGAACAAGTTCCCAAAATACTTGATGCCACTTGAGCTAAATTAAACCTCACTTTCCTGGTCTGCAAAAGGAGGTTACAGAAGTCCGGGCCTGAGGAATGTCTTCTTGGTGGCCATCCCCTAGAGATGGTAATCCTCTTTGTCTTCCAGGGAAAGGGACTAGCTGTCAGAGCCAAAGGCTATCTCACTGGGGAACTTCTACTGAAATACCAGGGCAAGAGAAAATACAGGACAGACAAAATAATGTAAATTTAAGAGCACCACCAACTGAGTCCCACCAGAACAAACCTAGGGAAGTCAGTCCTGAGCAGTTTCAGGGACACATATTTATAGGAAAAAACCACAAGAATATTCTGAAATATTTATCACACTAAAATTCCATTCTCAGACAGGCAGCAAAGGGAAACAATATTTCTTTAAGTTTTATGCTTGTCAAGTTGTCAAATTCTTCGGTTATTGATAAGGTTAAGGTGGCACATCTGGGGGCCTGTGGTAGGAAATGCCACCTGCATGAAGGAATAAAGAGCTGGTGACATATTTTTGACTGAAGACAGAATTCAGAGGTAATATTCTCACAGTCTCAGGAGTGCAGGACAAGGGACAGAGTATGTCCATTACAACACCACCTTGGAAGTACTGAAAACTTTGAAATCCCAAGAATTAGCTCTGAAAACAACACTGTGAGAAAGCCCAAAATCTGAAAGGATGCTTTTCCTACACAATATTGGGAACAAAACCCAATGTTAAACAAAAGTTGAAGATCAAGAAATAAGGTGGAAAAATAAACAAACAACAACAACAAAGAATCTGACCAAAAGAAAAAAACCACTGTGATGACAGGAAATATGAAGCCACAAACTCAGAGATGACAATAATGTCAAAAACAACTACAGTCAAAGCCACAAAAAATAGAGAAAAGTGCAAAAGAATTCCTAAAAAAGTTAAAAATTTATTTTCAAAATCATGTGAGAATAGTACAGAAAAATATAGATAAATGAAATCAAAGAAAGAAAATTATAAAAAAGAAAAGCTTAGTAAAAGAGTTCAAATATATTATATATATACATTTGCATATACAAACCACACACCATGCATGTGTATGTTTATACATGCATATATATGTATACTTACACACATATATGTGGCTATATTACCCTTTGATGCAATTTAGATGTGAAGTTCAAACATTGCTCTCTCCCTTCCAATTTTCCCTCCACTGGAAAAATTCTTCCTTGTATATACAGTCTCCATCATTTTTCCTCTCTCAATCTTTCAGGTCATTCCTGTTTTATTGCCTGTTCACTTTTGACTCACTCTTAAACCATCTTTTAGAATTCTTCTAATTGCCCTAATAATGATTAAGTTCCTAGAATTTACATTATCATCCTAGAAAAAAAGACAAAAAAGATAAAATCTTAGTAAAATTTATATTAACAGATAATATATCTGTCGATATAAATTTTACTAAGATTTTATCTTTTATCTTTATCTTTATTATATTATATTATATTATATGTTATATATATATATACACACACTAAAACATACATACACATATACTAATACATATATATACACTAATACATACATACACAAATACAGACATACTATGTATTAGGGAATAAAAACCTCACAAAATGCAGAAAAACAGAAATATTAAATGTGTCCTTTTCAGATGATATTATTAAAGGACCATAGAAGCACAGATTAAAAATAAATTAGAAATTGGTAAAAGAGATATAAAAATATTGCCCCAAAAAACCGCTTTCACAGAATTGGCCAAATGGAAAAGAATGAAAGAAAACTCACTATATAAAATAACTCCTTTAAAATTTGAATTGGTCAACTAGAAGTTAATGTCTTCATGAGAGAAGAAAAGAAAAAACTCAAAAAAAAACCCTCAAAAAAAAGTCAAAAGAATGGAGGGAAAATTTTAACATGAATTTATTCATCACAAAAAACAAGTAAACTGGAAAAATAAAAGAATTATTGGACTTCATAAGAGACATAATCAAAGGAAGAGCTACACATCATATTTCAAGAAATTATCATGTAAAATTTCTTGGTGTTCTAAAACCAGAAAGTAAAGCAGAAATTCAAAGAGTCCAACAAAATGAGAACTAACAGAAATATTATGGGCAAATTTTAGAGATCATAGTTCAAGAAGCATTCAAATACCATGAAATCAAAGTCAGCATTATACAAGATATAGCAGTTTCAATGTTCAGGGACCAAAGGGCTTAGGATTTACTCTATTTCATTTCCCTTGAAGCATAGCACTCAGTTTTTCTGGGTAGTCCATTCTGTTTATAATCTCAGATCTTTCACCTTGAAAAAAATTAATAGGCAAGAAACAGAGTTATCCTGAGATATTGGGAAAGGCAGAGGAAAAATGGGGAAAATATTTGTGTATATAAGGAAGTTTTTACAGTGGAGAAAAAATTGGGGGGGTTTCAATGTTTGAATTTCACATTTAAATTGAATCAAAAGGGGGAAATAAGGCACATACTTGTGTTTGTATGCACATATAGATGTGAGAACGCCTACATGCATGCACACACATGTGGTTTCTATGTATACATATATACATACATAAAACATATGATACACATGCATACATACAATACATTAGGGGAGAAAACCCTCACAAATTAATGCAAAAAACCAGAAATATAAAATATACCCTTTTCAAATGATGATACAATAAAAATTAATAAAGGGCCATCAAAGCATAGATTAAAAACAAATTAGAAAAATAGAATGTAATCTAATATTATACCATGTAATTTTTAGGTTACTTTTTATAATTTCCCTTTTACTTTTAGGTTATATATGTACATTATTTTTTCATATTTTCATATTATTCATGTTGGGAGAGAAAAATCAGAACACAAAGGGAAAACAAGAGAGGAAAAAAATGAAAATAGTATGTGCTGATCCATATCCAGTCTCCATAGTTGTCTCTCTGGGTGCAAATGGAGATTTCCATTCAAAGTTTATTGAGATTGCCTGAGATCACTTAATTGGTAAGAAAAAGCAAGTCTGTCATAGTTAATTATCACACAGTCTTGTTGTTTCTATTTACGATGTTTTCCTACTGGTGCTTATTTCACTCAGCATCAGTTCATGTAAACCTATACAGGTTTTTCTAAAATCAGCTTGTTCATTATTTTTTATGGAAGGATAATATTCCATTACTTTGATATACCATAACTTATTCAGCCATTTCCTGATTGATGGGCATCTACTCATTTCCCAATTCTTTGTCACAATAAAAGTAGGTGCTACAAACATTTTTCCACAAGTAGTTCCTTTTCTCACTTTTATGATATCTGGGTGCCAATAGTGGCACTTCTGAATCAAAGGTTATGGACTGTTTGAAAGCCCTTTGGGCATAATTTCAAATTACTGTCCAGAATGCTTGGATTAGTTCACAACTTCATCAGCAATACATTCATATCCTCTTCAATATTTATCATTATTATTTTTTGGTCAATTTAGCCAATCTGATAGGTACAAAGTATCTCAGAGTAGTTTTAATTTACATTTCTTTAATCAATAATGATTTAAAACATTTTGTTTATATTACTACAGATGGTTTTAATTTCTTTATCTGAAAATTGTCTACTCACGTTTTTAATCATTTATAAATTGCAGAATGACTTGTATTCTTATAAATTTGACTCAGTGTTCTATATATATATATATATATTCTAGAAATTAGGCCTTTATAAAAATACTGGCTATAAAACCTGTTTTCCAGCTTTCTGGTTCGCTTCTAATCTTAGCTGCATTGGTTTTGTTTGTGGGGGAAAAAAACCCAAAACTTTTTATTTTAATGTAATAAAAGTTCTCAAATTTGCATTTCATAAATGCTCTCTATTTTTTGCTTAGTTATAAATTCTTCCCCTTCTGCAATGATTTAATAAGTAAACTATCATTTGCTTATAGTATCATCTCATGTGTAATTTATATACTCATTTAGATCTTATTTTGATATGGAGTATGAGATGTAAGTCTGTACTGACTTTTTGACAAGCTATTTTTCAGTGTTGCCAGCAATTTTTGACAAATACTAAATTCTTATCCTAGAATTTGGAGTCTTTGGATTTATCACAGTAGGTTATAAAAGTCATTGACAATTATGTCTTGCATATCTAAACTATTTCATGTATATACTACTCTATTTCTTTGTCATTACAGGATATTTTTGATGACTGCTGCTTTAAAATAGACATTTAGATCTGGTGCTGTTAGGCCATTATCTTTTGAATTTTTAAAAAACTCCCTTCATATTTTAAATTTTTTTCCAGATGAATTTTGTTAGTATTTTTTCTAATTCTATTAAATAACATTTGTCAGTTTGATTGGCATGGCACTATTAGACTAATTTAAGTAGAAGTATCATTTTTACTATATTAGCTCAGCTTACCAAGGAGCAATTGATATTTTCTAGTTGCCTGAGTGTGACTTTGTGTAAAAAGTGTTTGTAATTGTGCTTGTATATTTCCTGAATTTGTCTTGGCAGATAGACACCCAAACACTTTATTTTGTCTATAAAGGTTTTAAGTGGAATTTCTCTTTCTATCTCTTGCTACTGGGCTTTGTTAGTAACAGATAGATACACTGATAATTTATGTGGATTTATGAAACATTCTGCAACTCTGCTAAAGTTAATTGGTTCAAGCAGTTTTTTTTAGTACATTCTCTTTTTTTTGCACATTAAAAAAAATTAGACTTTAAATTTTCAAAAGATATACATGGATAATTTTTCAACATTCAACCTTGCAAAACCATGTGTTCCAATTTTTCTCCCTGTCTGCCCCCCCCCAGATGGCAAGTGGTCTAATATATATTAAACATGATAAAATATATTTTAAATCCAATATATGTTTATATATATATATATATATATATATATATATTTATACAATTATCTTGCTACACAAAAAAAATCAAATAAAAATGGGAAAAAATAAAATGCAGGCAAACAACAACAGAAAGAATGAGAATGCCATGTTGTGATCCATATTCAGTTCCCATACTCCTCTCTCTGAATGTAGATGGCTCTCAGCATCACAAGACCATTGGAACTGGTCTGAATCATCTCACTGTTGAGAAATTCACATCCATTAGAATTGATCATCATATAATATTGCTGTTGCCCTCTACAATGATCTTCAGGTGCTGCTCATGTCACTTAGCATCAGTTCATTTAAATCTCTACAAGTCTCTGAGAAATCATGCTGCTAATCATTTCTTATAGAACAATAATATTCCGGGGGCGGAGCCAAGATGGCGGAGAAGGGGGGCGGAGCCAAGATGGCGGAGAAGAAACACACTACTCAGTGAACGTCCTCACTCCCTCACAACCAATTAGATAAATTAAGTCTCAAAATTAGCTCAGGACTGATAGATACCACAAGGACTGGAAGCACGACTTACCAGCTGAAGAGAATCTGGAGTTTCAACAGGAAAGGTCAGTTCTCAGGGGAGGAATAAGAAAGACCAGCACAGACGGTGGGGTAGGGGCACACTGCGCCCATTGCGCTGGGAGGGGCTCTGGGATCAGAGAAGCCACTGAGGTAAAGGAATCTGGCAGAGGCTGTTAGCTCTTCTCTGCTAATTATTTAGCAGTTCAGAAGAGAAAGCCAAAATATTTTAAAACTCAGATTAGATTTCCCCCCCCCCCACCCTGGGGGTGACTCGGCACCAGGGGGTGTGGCCTCAGCTACCTCCTGAGAATAGTTAAGAGACTGACAAGTGGGTGGATACGGCCCAAGGCAACACACACGGCCTAGCTTAGCTGGAGGGAGTGGAACTCAGCTCCAGGAAGTCCCAGAGAAACGGAACCTTTGAACTAGGGACCGCGGTTTCTGGCAGACACTTCCAGTTTGAGCGCAGGGGCTTCTCACGTCACCTGCTGCAGACATCCACTCCCCACCCGGACACATAGGCTGAGCTTCTTGCTGTCTTCACTATTCTACGCCCTCAAAGCACAGCAGTGCTAATCACCTCTGAGGCACTTCCAGGGAGGGGGTGGGGAACTCTCTCCCAGAGCTCTCTCTTAGCGCGGGCGCAGGGGCCGCTGCATCCATCCGGTCTGGGAGGAAGCTGGTAAAGAAGTAAACAATTTCCTACCCCAGGGACAGACCCCAAAACATTTTTTAAGTATGAGCAAAAAAGCTAGAAAAACTATAGATTCCTTCTATACAGAGAAAGAGCGGGTACCCAACCCCGAGGAAGTTAACAGCAAAGATTCAGAAGATAACAACCTAAAGGGGAACGATTCCTGCCCCCCATCACATAACTCTCTCCTAGAAGAAGCTCTTAAGAAATTGAGGGAGATCGAAGAAAAATGGGGCAAGGAAAGGGAAGTTATGATAGAGAATAACAACGTCCTGAAATTGGAGTTGGAAAAAATAAAGAATTCACAGGAGATGCAGGGAAACAAAATTAGTGAATTAGAAAAGGTTAAAAAAACACAGGAAAGTAGGATTTCTGAATTGGAAAAGATAAAAAAGTCTCAAGAAAATAGAATTTCTGAATTGGAAAAAGAAAATAATTCTCAAAAAAAAAAAATTAGGGAAATGGAAAAAAATTCAATAGAGCAAAATAATTCATTTAAAAACGAAATTGGGCATTTACAAAAGAACCTAAAAACTGTGAAAGAAGAAAATAACTCCTTAAAAGTCCAGGATGGAACAAAT
This sequence comes from Sminthopsis crassicaudata, assembly GCF_048593235.1. Taxonomy (NCBI): domain Eukaryota; kingdom Metazoa; phylum Chordata; class Mammalia; order Dasyuromorphia; family Dasyuridae; genus Sminthopsis; species Sminthopsis crassicaudata. Next base: position 180,592,865 of record NC_133619.1, on the reverse strand, counting down.
AGAAATGAATGATTCACAGAGAACCCAAGAATCAGTCAAACAAAACAAAAAAAATGAGAAGCTGGAGAACAACGTCAAATACTTACTGGGAAAATCTATAGACCTGGAAAATAGATCTAGGAGAGATAATCTGCGGATTATTGGACTTCCAGAAAACTATGACCAAAAAAAGAGCCTAGATTCTATTTTACAGGAAATTATCAAAGAGAACTGTCCAGAGATAATAGAAACAGAAGGGAAAGTAGATGTGGAAAGAATTCATCGAACTCCTTCTGAAATAGACCCTAAAAAAAGAACACCACGGAATATTGTGGCTAAGCTGCAGAATTACCACACAAAGGAGAAAATCCTGCAAGCAGCTAGAAAAAAACAATTTAAATACCAAGATGCCACAATAAGGGTCACCCAAGATCTGGCTGCCTCCACATTAAAAGATAGAAGGGCCTGGAACCTGATATTCCGTAAGGCAAAAGATCAAGGACTGCAACCAAGAATGAACTACCCAGCTAAGTTTAGCATCTTTTTCCACGGAAGAAGATGGTCATTCAATGAAACAGAGGAATTCTATATGTTTCTAAGAAAAAAACCAGACTTAAACAAAAAATTTGATCTACATCCACAAGACTGAAGAGAAACAGAAAAAGGTACACAGAACCCTTGAGAACTGTAACTCTGTTGTGGGTATATAAAAAATACTCAAGGATAATTTGATTTTACTGATATAAAAGAAAAAAAGGGGGGTGTAGTAAAGGGAAGGAGGTCGGTTCAGAAAAAGGGGAAGGAGTGATAAAAAGAGGGAAACTACATCCCAGGAAGAGACATAGAAAATACACCATATCTGAGGGAACTTAGTGAGGGGGAGAATCATTGTGTGAATCTTACTCTCATCAGAAGAGGCTCAAAGAGTAAATAATTAACATATTTGTTTTTCAGAGAATTTTCTCTCACCTCATTAAAAGGGGGGAGAGGAAAAGGGAAAAGGAAAAGGGGAATAAGTGAAGGGACTTGGAGGGAGGGGGGAGGGATCCTAAAAAAAAAAAAAAAAAAAAGAGGGAGGGTTGCGCGTCACAAGGGGGGTCTGTAAATTAAATATCGGGGAGGGGGATCAGGGGGGTCAAGGGAAAAAAGCATAATCTGGGGATAATACGATGGCAGGAAATACAGAATTAGTAATTTTAACTGTAAATGTAAATGGGATGAACGATCCCATCAAACGGAGACGGATAGTAGATTGGATCAAAAAGCAGAACCCTACAATATGTTGCCTACAGGAAACACACTTAAAGCAGGGAGATACATACAGAGTAAAGGTAAAAGGTTGGAACAGAGCCTATTATGCTTCAGGTAAAGCCAAAAAAGCAGGGGTAGCTATCCTTATCTCAGATCAAGCAAAAGCAGAAGTAGATCTCGTTAAAAAAGATAAGGAAGGAAACTATATCCTGCTGAAAGGTAACATAAATAATGAAGCCATATCAATACTAAACATATATGCACCAAGTGGTATAGCATCTAACTTTCTAAAGGAAAAGTTAAGAGAACTGCAAGAAGAAATAGACAGTAAAACTATAATAGTGGGAGATCTCAACCTTGCACTCTCAGATTTAGACAAATCAAACCACAAAACAAACAAGAAAGAAATTAAAAAAGTAAATAGAACATTAGAAAAACTAGGTATGATAGACCTTTGGAGAAAACTGAATGGCAATAGGAAGGAATATACTTTCTTCTCAGCAGTTCATGGATCCTATACAAAAATTGACCATATACTAGGACATAAAGATCTCAAAATTAAATGTAGGAAGGCAGAAATAATAAATGCCTTCTTCTCAGATCACAATGCAATAAAAAGCTACATTCAGTAAAAAGTTAGGGGTAAATAGACCAAAAAGTAATTGGAAACTGAATAATCTCATCTTAAAGAATGACTGGGTGAAAGAGCAAATTATAGAAACAATTAACAATTTCACCCAAGATAATGATAATGATGAGACATCATATCAAAATCTTTGGGATGCAGCTAAAGCGGTAATAAGGGGAAATTTTATATCTTTAGAGGCTTATTTGAAGAAAATTGAGAAAGAGAAGATTAACGAATTGGGCTTACAACTTAAAAGGCTAGAAAAAGACCAAATTATAAACCCCCAACCAAAAATTAAACTCGAAATACAAAAATTAAAAGGAGAAATCAATAAAATTGAAAGTAAAAAAACTATTGAATTAATAAATAAAACCAAGAGTTGGTTTTATGAAAAAGCCAATAAAATAGATAAACCTTTGGTAAATTTGATCAAAAAAAAGAAAGAGGAAAATCAAATTGATAGTCTTACAAATGAAAAGGGGGATCTTTCCACCAATGAAGAGGAAATTAGAGAAATAATAAGGAGTTACTTTGCCCAACTTTATGCCAATAAATTTGATAACTTAAGTGAAATGGATGACTTCCTCCAAAAATATAGGCTCCCTAGATTAACAGAGGAGGAGATAAATTGCTTAAATAGTCCCATTTCAGAAAAAGAAATAGAACAAGCTATTAATCAACTCCCCAGGAAAAAATCCCCAGGGCCAGATGGATTCACATGTGAATTCTACCAAACATTTAAAGAACAATTAGCCCCAATGTTATATAAATTATTTGAAAAAATAGGGGATGAAGGAGTCCTACCAAATTCCTTTTATGACACAGACATGGTACTGATACCTAAACCTGGTAGATCGAAAACTGAGAAAGAAAATTATAGACCAATCTCCTTAATGAATATTGATGCTAAAATCTTAAATAAGATATTAGCAAAAAGACTTCAGAAAATCATCTCCAAGATAATACACTATGATCAAGTAGGATTTATTCCAGGAATGCAGGGCTGGTTTAATATTAGGAAAACTATTAATATAATTGACCATATTAATAATCAAATTAATAAGAACCATATGATCATCTCAATAGATGCAGAAAAAGCATTTGACAAAATCCAACATCCATTCCTACTAAAAACTCTTGAGAGTATAGGAATAAATGGATTATTCCTTAGAATAATCAGGAGTATATATTTAAGACCGTCAGTAAGCATAATATGCAATAGAAATAAACTGCAACCTTTCCCAGTAAGATCAGGAGTGAAACAAGGTTGCCCACTATCACCATTACTATTCAATATAGTACTAGAAACGCTAGCCTCGGCAATAAGAGCCGAGAAAGAGATTCAAGGAATTAGAGTAGGAAATGAGGAAATTAAACTATCACTTTTTGCAGATGACATGATGGTATACTTAGAGAACCCCAAAGACTCTGCTAAAAAGCTACTAGAAATAATTCAAAATTTCAGCAAAGTGGCAGGATACAAAATAAATCCACATAAATCCTCGGCATTTTTATATATCACTAACAAAATGCAACAGCAAGAGATACAAAGAGAAATTCCCTTCCAAACAAATGTGGATAGTATAAAATATTTGGGAATCCATCTACCAAAGAAAAGTCAGGAATTATATGAGAAAAATTACAAAACACTTGCCACAAAAATAAAATCAGATTTAAATAATTGGAAAGACATTCAGTGCTCTTGGATAGGCCGAGCGAATATAATAAAGATGACAATACTCCCCAAACTAATATATTTATTTAGTGCTATACCAATCAGACTCCCAAGAAACTATTTTAATGACCTAGAAAAAATAACAACAAAATTCATATGGAAGAATAAAAGGTCAAGAATTGCAAGGGAACTAATGAAAAAAAACTCAGAGGAAGGTGGTCTAAGTGTACCTGATCTAAAGCTATATTATATAGCAGCAGTCACCAAAACCATTTGGTATTGGCTACGAAATAGACCGGTAGATCAGTGGAACAGATTAGATACAAAGGACAAAAAAGGGTACATCTATAGCAATCTAATCTTTGACAAACCCAAAGATTCCAACATTAGGGATAAAAATTCATTATTCGGAAAAAACTGTTGGGAAAACTGGAAATTAGTATGGCAGAAATTAGATATGGATCCACACTTAACACCATATACCAAGATAAGATCAAAATGGGTCCATGATTTAGGCATAAAGAGGGAGATAATAAATAGATTAGAGGAACAGAGGATAATCTACCTCTCAGACTTGTGGAGGAGGAAGGAATTTATGACCAGAGGAGAACTAGAGATCATTATTGATCACAAAATAGAAGATTTTGATTACATCAAACTAAAAAGTTTCTGTACAAATAATACTAATGCAAACAAGATTAGAAGGGAAGTAACAAATTGGGAAAATATTTTTAAAAACAAAGGTTCTGACAAAGGTCTCATTTCCAAAATATATAGAGAACTGACCATAATTTATAAGAAACCAAACCATTCTCCAATTGATAAATGGTCAAAGGATATGAACAGACAATTCTCAGAGGAAGAAATTGAAACTATATCCACTCACATGAAAGAGTGTTCCAAATCACTACTGATCAGAGAAATGCAAATTAAGACCACTCTGAGATACCACTACACACCTGTCAGATTGGCTAAGATGACAGGAACAAATAATGACAAATGTTGGAGGGGATGTGGGGAAATTGGGACACTAATACATTGCTGGTGGAGTTGTGAAAGAATCCAGCCATTCTGGAGAGCAATCTGGAATTATGCCCAAAAAGTTATCAAACTGTGCATACCCTTTGACCCAGCAGCGCTACTACTGGGATTATATCCCAAAGAAATACTAAAGAGCGGAAAGAGACATATATGTGCCAAAATGTTTGTGGCAGCTCTTTTTGTTGTAGCTAGAAACTGGAAGATGAATGGATGTCCATTAGTTGGAGAATGGTTGGGTAAATTGTGGTATATGAAAGTTATGGAATATTATTGCTCAGTAAGAAATGACCAGCAGGAGGAATACAGAGAGGGTTGGAGAGACTTAAATCAACTGATGCTGAGTGAAATGAGCAGAACCAGAAGATCACTGTACACTTCAACAACAATACTGTATGAGGATGTATTCTGATGGAAGTGGAAATCTTCAACATAAAGAAGATCCAACTCACTTCCAGTTGATCAATGATGGACAGAGGTAGATACACCCAGAGAAGAAACACTGGGAGGGGAATGTAAATTGTTAGCACTAATATCTGTCTGCCCAGGTTGCATGTACCTTCGGATTCTAATGTTTATTGTGCAACAAGAAAATGATATTCACACACATGTATTGTACTTAGACTATATTGTAACACATGTAAAATGTATGGTATTGCCTGTCGTCGGGGGGAGGGAATAAGGGAGGGGGGTAATTTGGAAAAATGAATACAAGGGATAATATTATAAAATATATATATATATATATATATATATATATAATAAAAAAAATTAAAAAAAAAATAAAAAATAAAAAAAAAAGAAATTTACATTCAAACAAAAACTAAAAAAAAAAAAAAAAAAAAAAAAAAAAAAAAAAAAAAGAACAATAATATTCCAAAACATTCATGTATTATAAATTATTCAGCCATTCTCCAACTGATGTATAGACACTCAGTTGCCAATTTCTTCTCACAACAAAAAGGGCTACCACAAACACTTGCATATGTGGGTCTCTTTCCCTCCTTGAAGATCTTTTTGGGATATAAGCCTAGTAGAAACACTGCTGGATAAAAGGATATGCACAGTTTGATAGCCCTTTGGGCATAGTTCCAAATTGCTGTCCAGAATGGTTGGATCTTTTCACAACTCCACCAACAATGTATGTATCCCAGTTTTCCCATATTCCCTCCAACATTCATCATTGTCTTTTCCTGCTATCTTAGCCAATCTAAGAGATGTGTAGTGGTATCTCAGAGTTGTCTTAATTTGTATTTCTTTGATTAAGGACCTTTTCATATAACTACAAAATGTTTTAATTTCTTCATCTGAAAATTGTTCATATCCTTTGACCATTTATCAATTGGAGAAAGGCTTGAATTCTTATAAATCTGAGTCATTTTTCTATATATTTTAGAAATGAGGCCTTTATCAGACTCTTAAATGTAAAATTATTTTCCCAGTTTACAACTTCTCTTTTAATCTTGTCTGCATTAGTTTTGTTTCTACAAAAGAACTTTTAAATTAATGTAATCAAATTATCTATTTTTTGTTCAGTAATTGTTTTTAATTCTTCTTTAGCCACAAATTCATTCTTCTCCATAGATCTGAGAGATAAACTATACTTTGTTCTTCTAATTTCCTCATAAAATCACTATATCTAGTGTGGGTCAATGCCTAGTTGCTGCCATATTAGTTTTCAATATTTCCATAAGTATTTGTCAAATAATGAGTTTTTGATCTCAAAAACTAGGGTTTGGGACTTGTCAAACACTAGATTCCTATTGTCATTGACTTTTTGTCTTGTAAACCTAATTTTTTCTACTGATCAATTATTCTGCTTCTTAGCCAGTACAAAATGATTTTGATGACTGTTACTTTGTAATACAGTTTTAGATCTGGCACAGCTAGACCACTTTAATTTGCATTTTTTCATGAATTTCCTTGAAATTCTTGATCATTTGTTTTTTCAGATGAACTTTGTTATTTTTTTTAGAGCTGTAAAATAATTTCTTGGGAGTTTGATTAATATGGCACTAAATAAGTAGAGTAATTTAGATAGTATTATTATTCTTATTATATTTGCTTGGCCTACCCATGGGCACTTGATACTTTTCCATTTGATGAGATCTGACTTTATTTGTGTGAAAAGTGTTTAATAGTTGTGTTCATAAAATTCCTGACTTTGCCTTGGTAGGTACAGTCCCAAATCTTTTATGTTATCGTCAATTATTTTAAATGGAATGTCTCTTTGTATTTCTTCCTGTGGGGCTTTGTTGGTAATATATAAAAATGCTGATGCTTTATGTGGATTTATTTTGTATCCTGCAACTTTGCTAAAGATGTGAATTCTTTCTAGTAGTTTTTCAGTTGATTTTCTAAGGTTCTCTTAATATATCATTTCCAAAGAGTGATATATAGTTTCTTCATTACCTATTCTAATTCCTTTAATCTTATTTTCTTCTCTTATTGCCAAAGTTAACATTTCTAATACAATATTGAATAGTAATAGTGACAACCTTGTTTCATTCCTGATCTTACTAAAAATGGTTTTAGTTTGTCTCCTTTATTTATGATGATTGCTGGTGGTTTTCAATAGATGCTACTGATCATTTTAAGGAAAAGCCCTTTTATTCTTATGCTTTCTACTGTTTTTAATAGGGATAGATGTTGGATTTTATCAAATGTATTTGTGCATCTATTGAGATAATCCTATGATTTTTGTTAATTTGGTTATTGATATAGTTGATTAAGCTAGTCGTTTTCCTAATATTGAACTAGCCCTGCATTCCTGGTATAAATCCTATTTGGTCATAGTGTTTTATCCCGAGGATAACTTTCTGTAATCTGGTTGCCAATATTTTATTTAAGATTTTTGCATCAATTTTCATTAGGGAAATTGGTCTATAATTTTTCTCTGTTTTACCCTATGTGATTTAGCTATCAGCACCATATCTGTGTCATAAAATGAATTTGATAGGATTCATTCTTTCCCCATTTTTTCAAATAGTTAATATGTATGGGAATTAATTGTTCTTTGATGTTTGGTAGAATCCACATGTAAATCCATTTGGCCATGGAGATTTTTTCCCTTAGTTAGTTGATTAATAGTTTGTTTTTACTTTTTTTTCTAAAATGGGACTATTTAAATATTTTTTTTTTCATTTTGCCTTTTTTCCCTATTGCCTATAGACTATAGACAATCTATATTTTTGTAGGTATTTCTCCATTTCACTTAGATTATTGATTTTATTGACATATAGTTTGGCAAAACAACTCCTAATTATTGCTCTAATTTCCTGATCATTGGAGAAAAATTCTCCCTTTTCATTTTTGAGATTAATAATTTGATTTTCTTCTTTTCTTTTTCTAATCAAATTAATAGGAGGTTTATTATTTTGTAGGTTTTTTTCATAAGAACCAATTCTTAGTTTTATTTATTGAAGAATTTATTTATTAAAGTATTTAATTACTTTTCTTACATTTATTTTATTAATCTCCTCTGTTACTTTCAGGATTTCAAATTTGGTATTTAATTGGGGGTTTTTAATGTGATCTTTTTCTAGCTTTTTTAGTTATAAGCCCAATCCATCGATCTTCTCTTTCTCTATTTTATGCAAGTAATCATCTAGAAACATAAAATTTCCTGATAACTACTTTGGCTACATCCCACAAATTTTGGTATGTTGTTTCATTATTGTCATTCTCTTAGATGAATTATTGATTGTGTCTATGATTTATTGTTTCACTGACTCATTCTTTAGGATTAGATTATAATTTTCAATTAATTTTTAGTTTATTTTTCCCCTGGCCTTTTGTTGCATGGGTAATTTTTATTGCATTATGATCTGAGAAAAATGCATTTGTTATTTCTGCCTTTCTGCATTTGATTTTGAGGCTTTCATGCCTTATACATGGTTAATTTTTGTATAGGTTGCCAAGAAAAAGGTATATTTCTTTCTGTTTCCATTCAATTTTTTTCCAAAGGTCCATCATCCCTAATTTTTTCTAGGATTCAATTTGCTTCCTTAACTTCATTTTTATTTATTTTGTGTTTCACTTTATCTAATTTTTTATTTTTATTTTTAAATTATTTACAAAGCATATGCATAGGTAATTTTTCCAACTTTGCAAAACCTTTTGTTCCAAATTTTTCCTTACTTCCCTCCTCCCCTTCCCCAGCTGTCATGTAGTCCAATACATGTTAATATGTTGAAATATATGTTAAGTCCAAGAGTTGTATACATACTTATACAATTGTCTTGCTGCAGAAGAAAAATAAGATCAAGAAGGAAGGAAAAGAAAAGCTGAGAAATAAAACAAAATACAAGCAAATAACAATAGAGAAAATGATTACGCTATGTTGTGTTCCACACTCTGTTCCCACTGTTCTCTTTCTGGGTGTAGATGGTTCTCTTCATCACTGAACTAGTGGAACTGGTTTGAATCCCCTCCTTGTTGAAGAGAGCCATGCCCATCAGAATTGATCATCATGTAGTCTTGGTGCTGTTCAATATGTTGTTTTTCAAGAAACACATTTAAAACAGAGTGATTCTTTTAGAGTAATAGTAAAAAGCTAGAGTAGAAAAAATGATCAGCAGAAGTGAAAAAAGCAGGAGTAACCATCCAGATCTCATATCAAGCAAAAGCAAAAATTGATCTAATTAAAAGAGATAAGGAAGGAAACTATGTCCTGCTAAGGGGTATCATAGATAATGAAGCAATATCAATACTAAACATATATGCACCAAGTGGTATAGCATGCAAATTACTAAAGGATAAGTTGAGATATGCAGAAAAAAAAGACAGCAAAACTATACTAGTCTCAATCTTCCTCTCTCAGACCTAGATAAATTGAACCACAAAATAAAGAAGGTAAGGAGATAAATAGAAATTTAGAAAATTTAGATATGATAGATCTTTGGAGAAAACTGAGTTGAGACAGAAAGCAGCATACATTTTTCTTGTCAATTGATGGAACCCATAAAAAAATTGACCATATATTAGAGCACAAAGCCTTCAAAATTAAATACAGAAAGGCAGAAATAGTAAATACATTTTTAAAGATCATGGTGCAATAAAATCACATGCAATAAAAGGCCAAGAGGAAATAGACCAAAAGTTAATTGGAAACAAATTAATCTAATTCTAAGGAATGAATGGGTGAAACAATAAATCATAGACACGATCAATAATTTCATCTAAGGTAATGATAATAATGAGATATCCCAAATTTGTGAAATGCAGCCAAAACAGTAATTAGGGGAAATTTATATCTATAGATGCTTATTTGCATAAAATAGAGAAAGACAAGATCTTTGAATTGGGCTTGCAACTAAAAAAAGCTAGAAAAAGAACAAATTGAAAGCACCCAGTTAAATGCCAAACTTGAAATTCTAAAAATAAAAGGGGAGACTAAGAAAATGTAAGAAAACTACTGAAGTAATAAATAAAACTGAGCATTGGTTTTATGAAAAAAAAAACATGTAAAATAGAGAAACATTTTGTTAATTTGATTAAAAAAAGGAAAGAAGAAAATGAAATTGTTAGTCTTAAAAATAAAAAAGGGGAATTTTCACCAATTAAAAGGCAATTAGAGCAATAATTAGGAATAATTTTGGCCAAATATATGTCAATAAATATGATAATCTAAGTGAAATGGAGGAATACTTACAAAATATTAATTGCCCAGATTAACAGAAAGGGAAATAAATTATTTAAATAGTCCCATTTTAGAAAAAGAAATAGAACAAACTATTAATCAACTCCCTAAGAAAAGTCAGATGGATTTACATGTGAATTCTACATTTAAAGAACAATTAATTCCAATACTATGCAAACTACTTGAAAAAATAGGAAAGAAGGAATCCTACCAAATTACTTTTATGATTGAGATATGGTGCTGATTCTTAAACCATGTAGGGTCAGAAACAGACAATGAAAATTATAGACCAATTTCCCTAATGAATGTTGATGCAAAAATCTTAAATAAAACAATAGCAAAGAGATTACAGAACAACCAGGTTAATACATCACTGGTATTATCACAAGTAAGATTTATACCAAGAATGCAACACTAGTTCAATATTGGGGAAAGTATTAGCATAATTGACTATCAATAACCAAACTAACAAAAATCATGACTATCTCAATAGGTGCAGAAAAAGCATTTGATAAAATGCAACACCCATTCCTATTAAAAACACTAGAGAGTATAGGACTAAATAGACTTCTTTTCCTTAAAATGATCAGAAGCATTTATTTAAAATCATCAGCAAGCATCATACGTAATTGGGACAACCTAGAACCATTGCCAATAAGATTAGGGTAAACAAGGTTGCCTATTATCACCATTACGATTCAATATTATATTAGAAATGTTATCTTTGGCAATAAAAGAAGAGATTAAATGAATTAGAGTAGGGAATGAGGAAACTTGATTTCACTCTTTGCAGATGATATGATGAAATTCTTAGAAAATCCTAGAGAATCAACTAAAAAACTACTAGAAAAAATTCACAACTTTAGCAAAGTTGTAGGATACAGAATTAATCTACATAAATCACCAGCATATATATAGATATATTTATATATCTATATATATGCCTGCTAACAATATGAACACAACTACAAAAATTTTTTTGACACAAATGAAGTCAGATCTAATCAATGGGAAAAAATATCAAGTGCTCATGGGTAGGCTGAGGAAATGCAATAAAAATGAAATACTCCTAAATTAATCTACTTAATTAGTACCATTTCAATCATACTCCCAAGAAAGTATTTTACAGATCTTGAAAAAATAATAACAATAACTATAAATAATAAAATAATAACAAAGATAATCTGAAGGAACAAAAAGTCAAGAATTTCAAAGGGAATTAATGGGAAAAAAAAAAGAAAAAAGCAAATGATCATGGACTAGCTATGTCAGACCTAAAACTATATTATAAAGAAACAGTCATCAAAACCATTTGATATTGGCTAAGAAACAGATCAGTCTATCAGTGGAAGAGATTGGATTCATAGGCTAAAACAATCAATGACTAGAGTAATCTAATTGTTGACAAACCGAAAGACCCCTGCTTTTGGGATAAGAACTTACTCTTTGAACTGCTGGGTAAATTGGCAACTAGTAAGCCAGAAACTTGGCATTGATTGATAACACCATATACAAAATAAGGTAGAAATGATCTAGACATAAGGACTAATAGTATAAGCAAGTTAGAAGAACATAGGATAGTTTACCTCTCGGATCTGTGGAGAAGGAAGGAATTTGTGACCAAAGAAGAACTGGAACTCATTGCTGAACACCAAATAGATAATTTTGATTATATTAGGTTAAAAATTGTGTACAAACAAAAGTAATGCAGACAAGATTAAAAGGGAAGAAATAAACTGGGAAAACATTTTTACATTCAAGGGTTCTGATAAAGGCTTAATTTCTAAGATATGTAGAACATTGACTCAAATTTATATAAGAATTTAAGCCATTCTCCCAATTGATAAATGGTCAAAGGATATGAACAGACAATTTATGAAAAAGTATTGTAAGTCAGGATTAATCAGAGAAATGGAAATTATGACAACTATCAGACACCATTACACACCTCTCAGATTGGTTTAGATGTCATGAAAAGATAATTATGAATGATGGATGGGATGTGTAAAAAACTGGGACACTAATATATTGCTTGTGGACTTGTGGACTGATTCAACTATTCTGGATAGCAATTTGGTACTATGCTCAAAGGGTTATCAAACTGTGCACACCCTTTGATATAACATTTTTTTCTGTTGGGCTTATATCACAAAAAGATCTTTAAAAAGGAAAAGGAACCCACATGTGCAAAAATGTTTGTGGTAGCTCTGGCAAGAAACTGGAAACTGAATGGATGCCCATTAGTTGGAGAATGGCTGAATAAATCATGATAGATGAATGTTATGGAATATTATTGTTCTATAAGAAATGACCAGCAGGGTGATTTATGAGAGGCTTAAAAAGAGATATGAACTTTTGCTAAGTAAAATGAGAAGAACTAGGATATCATCAGCAACAGCTGTGTTGCTGTACATGGCAACGACAAGACTATAAGATCACTTCTGATAAATGTGGCTCTTTTCAACAATGAGATGATTCATGCCATTTCCAATTTTCTTGTGATGATGAGAGGCATCTACTCCCAGAGAGAGGTCTGTGGGAATTGAGTGTGGATCACAGTATAGCATTTTCATTCTTTTTATTGTTTGCTTGCATTTTATTTTTTCTCATTTTTTTCCTGTGTGATCTGATTTTTCTTGTGCAGCAAGATAATTATATAAATACAATTTATTTATATTTATTATACAATAAACAAACCAATAAAAATAAATAATCAAGGAAAACTGTCTTGATGTCTCAGCACTGAAGGGTAAAATAACCATCGAAAGAATCCACCTCCTGTAAGCAACCCAAAAATGAAAACTCCAGAATTACCACATCAAGGAGGAAATATTGCAAACATCCAGGAACAATTCAAATATCAAGAAGCCACAATCATAATTACCCAGGACCTAACAACTTCTGCTTTAAAAGATTAAAGGGCCTGGATTATGATATTCTGGAGGGGAAAGGAACTTGGACCACGGGAACAATCAACTTTCCAACAAAATTAAGTATTGTTTTTCAGGGGGAAAAGATGGACATTCAATGAAATAGGGGGTTTTCATTTATTTTTAGTGAAAACATTAGAGTGGATCAGAAAATTTGATCCTCAAATACAAGACACAAAATAAGCATAAAAAGATAAATGGAGAAGAAAATAATTATGTTTTTAATCTGTGTAAACTTCTTTATACAATTCTCTTGTTACACAAGAAAAATCAGATCAAAAAGGAAAGAAAATGAATAAAAAAACTAAATGCAAGCAAATAACATCAAAAAGAGTCAAAATATTATGTTGTGATCTATATTCAATTCCCACAATCCTCTCTGGGTGTAAATGACTCTCTTCATCAAAAGATCATTGGAAATGGCATCAATCATCTCATTGTTGGAAAGAGTCAAATTCATAAGAATTGAGTGTATAACATTGATGTTGCTATGCACAGTGATCACCTGATTTTGTTCATTTCACTTAGCACCAATTTATGTAAGTGTCTCCAGGACTCTGAAATCATCTTGCTGATCATTTCTTACAGAACAATAATATTCCATAACATTCATATACTATAACTTATTCAGCCATTCTTCAACTGATGGGCATCCACTCATTTTCCAGTTTCTTGTGGCTATGAAAAAGGCTGCCACACATATTTTTGCACATGTGGGTCCCTTTCCCTTCTTTAAGATCTCTTTAGGATACAAGCCCATTAGAAACACTGCTGGAACAAAGGGTATGCACAGTTTGATAACCCTTTGGACATAGGTCCAAATTGGTCTCCAGAATGGTTGAATTTGTTCCTTGTTCCACCAACAATGTATTAGTGTTCCAATTTTCTCAAATTGTCCTCCAACATTCATTATTATTTTTTTCCTTCAATCTTAGCCAATCTGAGAGGTGTGTAGTGGTATCTCATAGTAGCCTTAATTTGCATTTTTTCTAATCAATAATGATTTTAAGCATCTTTTCATATGACTTCAAAAGGTTTTAATTTCTTCATCTTAAAATTGTCTGTTCATATCCTTCCACAATATATCAATTGGAGAATGGCTTCAATTCTTATAAATTTGAGTCAATTTTCTATATATTTTAGAAATGAGGCTTTATTGAGAACCTTTTAATGTAAAAAATATTTTCCCAATTTATTGCTTCCCTTCTAATCTTGTCTGCATTAGTTTTGTTTGTACAAAACCTTTTTAATTTCATATAATCAAAATTATCTATTTAGTGTTCAATTATGAATTCCAGTTCTTATTTGGAAACAAATTCCTTCCTTCTCCACAAATCTGACAGGTAAACTAAATTTGGTATAATATCACTCTTTATGTCTAAATCATTTCGACATTGTCTTGGTATGTGATGTTAGGTGTGGGTCAATGCCTAGTTCCTACTATATTAGTTTCTAATTTTCCCAGCAGTTTTTGTCCAATACTAATTTTTATCCCCAAAGTTGGGGTCATTGTGTTTGTCAAAGACTAGATTGCTATAGTTATTGACTACTTTGTCCTGTAAACCTAACTTATAGATATATTAATCTTTTTCTTAGACAGTATGAAATGGTTTTGATGAGCACTGCTTTATAATATAGTTTTAGGTCTGGCACAGCTAGACACTTTAATTGACATTCTTTTTCATTAATTCCCTTGAATTATTTGACCTTTTGTTCTTGCAGATGAATTTTATTATTTTTTCTAGGTTCATAAAATAATTTCTCGGGAGTTTGATTGGTATGGCACAAAATAAATAGTACTGTCATTTTCATTATATTTGCTTGGGCTATCCATGGGCACTTGATACATTTACATTTGATGAGATCTGGCTTTATATTTACGGAAAGTATTTTGGAATTGTGTTCATGTAGTTTCTGACTTTCCCTTGTCATATATTCCCATATATTTTATACTATTGACAATTATTTTTAATGGAATTTTCTTTTTCTATCTCTTGCTGTTATATATAAACTTTGTTGTTATATATAAAAATGCTGATGATTTATGTGGATTACTTTTGTATCCTGCAACTGTAATAAAATTGTGAATTTTTTCTAGTAGTTATTTAGTTGATTCTCTAGAATTCTCTAAGTATACTACCATATCATCTAAAGAGTGATAATTTGGATTCTTCCTTCCTTACTCTAATTCCTTTAATCTCATTTCTTCTCCTATTGCCAAAGCTAACATGTTTGTTAGCCAATACAATATTGATTAGTTAGCTACAATATTGATTAGTAATGGTGATATGTTGGTGAATGTTTCACTCTTGATCTTACTGGGAATGGTTCCAGTTTGTCTCCATTAAATTTGAAGCTTGCTGATGGTTTTAAATAGATGCTACTGATCATTTTAAGGAAAAGTCCTTTTATTCCTAAACTCTCTAGCATTTTAATAAAAATGGGTGTTACATTTTATCAAATGCTTTTTCTATATCTATTGAGATAATCATATGATTTGTATTAGTTTGGTTATTGATATAGTCAATTATACTAATAGTTTTCCTCATATTGAACCAGCTCTGAAATCCTGGCATAAATCCTATTTGATCATGGTGTATTATCCTGGGGATGATTTGCTGCATCCCACAAATTTTGGTATGTCGTCTCATTATTGTCATTCTCTTGGATGAAATTATTGATTTTTTCTAAGATTTGTTGTTTTACCCAGTCATTATTTAGGATTAGATTATTTTGTTTCTAATTAATTTTTGGTCTATTTTCCTCTAGCCTTTTTATTGCATAATTTTTATAGTGTCATGATCTGAAAAGAATGTATTTACTATTTCTGGCTTTCTGCATTTTATTTTAAGGTTTATATGCCCTAATGCATGGTAAATTTTTATATAGGTTCCATCAACTGCTGAGAACAAAGTAAATTCCTTTCTATCTCCACTTAATTTTTTTCTCAAAGATGTATCATATCTGGGTTTTCTAACATTCTGTTTACCTTCTTAACTTTTTTCTTATTTATTTTGTTATTTGATTTATCTAGTTCTAAGAGAGCAAAGTTTAGATCCCCCACTAGAATGCTTTTGCTGTCATCCCAGAAAATGACAATAATGAGATAACATAGAAAATTTATGGGAGGCAGTCAAAGCAGTTCTTTGGGGAAGTTTTATATGTATATGCTTGCTCACATAGAATAAAGAGAGAGAAAGTCAATCAACTGGGCTTGCAACTAAAAAGGCCAGAAAAAAACAAATGAACTCTCAATTAAATATCAAACTTTATAATCTGAAAATAAAAGTGGAGATCCAAAAAACTGCAATTAAGAAAACTATTGAACGAATAAACAAAATTAAGATTTGATTTTATGAAAAAAATCAACAAAATAGATAAAACTTTAGTTAATTTTATTAGAAAAAGAAGAAAATCAAAGTCTTACTATAAAAAATGAAAAGGATGAACTTTCTACCAATGAAGAAGAAATTAGAGCAGTGATTAGGAGCTATTTTGACCAACTATATGTCAATAATTCGGATAATCTGAGTGAAATGTAAATTTCCCAGATTATCAACAGAGGAAATAAATTACTTACATAGTCCCATTTTAGAAAAAAAGAAATTGAACAAGCTATTAATCAGATGTCTAAGAAAAATCTCCAGGGCCAGATGGATTTACATGTGAGTTTTACAAACATTTAAGGAACAATTTTTCCAAAGCTCTGCAAATTATTTGGAAAAATAGAGAAACCATGAGTCCTACTAAATTCCATTTATGATTCAGATGTGGAGCTGAAATCTAAAGCAGGTAGAACCAAAAGATAAAAAGAAAAGTATAGATCAATTTCCCTAATGAATATTTATGCAAAAGTCTTTAATAAAATATTAACCAAAAGATTACAGGAAGTTATCCCTAGGATAATACATAACAGCCAAATAGGATTTATACTAGGAATGCAGTATTGGTTCAAAATTGGGGAAAATATTAGCATAATTCACTTTATCAACATCACAATTGTTATCTCAATAGATGCAGAAAAAACAATTTACAAAATCCAACACCCAATCCTATTACAACACCAGAGAATATAAAAATAAATGGAGTTTTCCTTATCAGTAGCATCTATTTAAAATCATAAGTATCATATGTAATAGGCATAACTAGGATCATCCCAATAAGACCAGGGGTGAAACAAAGTTGTCCTATATCATCATTACTATTCAATATTGTATTAGAAATGTGAGCTTTAGCCATAAGAGAAGAAAAAGAAATTAAAGGACTTAGAGTAGGTAATGAGGAAACCAAATTATCACTTTTTGTGATGCCATTATACTTAGAGAATCCTGGAGAATCAACTAAAAAACTACCAGAGACAATTCACTACCAGAGACAATTCACAACTTTATCAAAGTTATAGGATACAACATAAATGCACATAAATCATCAGCATTTCCATTTTAACATGAAAGTTCGGCAGCAAGAGCTACAAAGAGAAACTCCCTTTAAAATAACTATATACAATATAAAATCTCAAAACCTACCTGCTAATAAATAGTCAAGAAGCATATGAGCACAGTTACAAAAAACTTTCCACACAAATAAAGTCACATCTAAACAATTGGAAAAATGTCAAGTGCTCATAAAGTAGGTCAAGATAATGTATTGAAAATGACAGGGACTTCCGACCAAGATGGCGGCATGGAGGCAGACAGCTGCTTGAGCTCCTCATTTTCTCTCAGAACTTACTTCATGACAAGCCTCAGACTTAATTCTTGACCCAGAAAGAAATCCACAAATAATCACCAAGAGGAGATATCCCTGAAAGTCGCCAGAAAAGGTCTGTGTTTGCTCGGGGAGAGGGTCAATCAGACTGGGAGCAGACTGAGGGCAGGCAAGCCAGAGCGGGGCAGGCAAGCCAGAGCGAGACAGGCAGCTCACACAGCTCAGACCAGAGGGGGAGGGGTACTATCTCTGCCGTTTCTGTGAAAAGACTTTTTCCCCAGTGTGGATACTGCATCTTGGCAGCAAGCCTTGAGCAGCAGAGAGGGTGTAAACACCGGAGGTGAAGATTAAAACCCCAGAAAGCCAGTGTCTCTCAGAACCCGGCCATCCCCAACCCCTACCTGGACTGACTCAGTGCATTCTCAGAGGCTCAGAATGCAGACTCAGTACAGTCATTGCTGTTCTGTTAGTGGCTCTCTGCTGCCCTACCCCCAGTCTGTAGAGGAAGCCCATTAATACCATCCAGCCCCATCCCCTGCAAAACAGACCAAATGTTTCTCTTGTCAGTTTGTTTTCTTCGATTCCTACTCTGACAAAATGAACAAAAAATTCAAAAGTGCTCTAACCATTGACAGCTTCTGTTTGGAGAGGGAGCAGATTTCAAATGCTGAGGAGACTAGGAACAGACTGTCCCCAGATGTATCCCCTGGGAGGGATATAAGCTGCTCCTCAATACAAAAGAATCTCATAGAGGAAATCAAAAAGGCTCTCACAAGAGAGCTGGAAGAGAAATGGGAAAAGGAAAGGGCAGCTTGGCAAGAGAGCCTGGAGAAGTCATTCCATGCATTCAAAGACAGAGTGGATAAATCAAATCATTGAGAAACACGATTAGTGAGCTGGAAAAGGTAAACAACTCCAAGGAAAACAGGATTAGTGAGCTGGAAAAAGAAAACAGCTCTCTAAAAAATAAAATGGAAAAAAATTCCATAGAAGATAAAAACTCAATTGGACAATTTCAAAGAGATATAAAAAAGTGAGTGAAGAAAATACATCATTGAAAATTAGAATGAAACAAGTAGAAATTAATGACTCAAGGAGAAACCAAGAGGTAGTCAAGCAAAACAAGAGAAATGAAACAATTGAAAAGAATGTCAAGTACCTTACTAGAAAGACAACAGACCTGGAAAAGAGATCCATGAGAGACAATTTGAGAATAATCGGACTCCCTGAAAAATGGGAGGAAAAAAAGAGCTTGGACACCATTTTCGAGGAAATTATCAAACAGAACTGCCCGGATATTCTGGAAACAGAGGGTAAAATAGACATTGAAAAAATTCATCGATCACCTACTGAAAGGGACCCTAAAATCAAAACGCCAAGAAATATAGTGGCCAAGTTCAAGAACCATCAGACAAAGAAAAGATATTGGAAGCTGCTAGAAAAAAGCAATTCAGATATGGAGGATCCACAATAAGGATAA
This sequence comes from Sminthopsis crassicaudata, assembly GCF_048593235.1. Classification (NCBI taxonomy): domain Eukaryota; kingdom Metazoa; phylum Chordata; class Mammalia; order Dasyuromorphia; family Dasyuridae; genus Sminthopsis; species Sminthopsis crassicaudata. The sequence goes on along the minus strand of NC_133619.1, from coordinate 180,573,536 downwards.
CCCAGGATCTAGCAGAGTCCACATTAAAAGAATACAGGGCCTGGAACATGATATTCCGAAAGGCTAAGGAACTTGGTGTGCAGCCAAGAATAACTTACCCAGCAAGAATGAGCATCGTTTTCCAGGGAAGAAGATGGACATTTAACGAAATAAATGAATTCCATCGATTTTTGATGAAAAAAAACAGACCTACATAAAAGGTTTGATCTTCAAATACAGAACTCAAGAGATTTCTAAAAAGGTAAAAAGAAATCTTGAGAACTATACTTCTGCCAAAAAAATATGTAAAGAACATATGTACAATTTGTCTTAGAAACTAGAGGTGGAAAGGAAATTATATCATAAAAAAGTGTAAAGTGGTGGTACTACATCTCATGAAGAGGCAAAGGTAACCTATTATATCTGAGAGAAAGAAAGGAGGGAGATGAACATAGCGTGTATCAATAGACATATTTGATTTATGGTGAAACTTCTTCCACTTCATTGAAAAGTGAAAGGGAAGGAGTAAGCTAAGGGGAAGGGAATACAGTAATTTCGAGGAAAAGGGGTAAAATAAGGGGAGGATCTTTAAGGTGGGGGAGGGATCCTAAAAAGGGAGGGCTGTGAAAAGCAAATGGTGTTCACCAGTTTAACACTGGGTAGGGGGGTAAGAGGGAAGGAAAGGGGAAAAGCATAAGCAGGGGTTATAGGATGGCAAGCAATATAGAATTAGTCCTTCTAACCATAACTGTGAATGGGGCAAACTGCCTCATAAAGAGGAAGCAGTTAGCAGACTGGATTAAAAGTCAGAATCCTACTATATGTTGTTTACAGGAAACACACCTGAAACAGGATGAGACATTCAAACTAAAAGTAAAAGGGTGGAGCAGAATCTATTATGCTTCAGGCAAAACCAAAATAGCAGGAGTAGCCATCCTCATCTCAGATCAAGCAAAACAAAAATTGATCTAATTAAAAGAGATAAGGAAGGGCATTATATCCTGCTAAAGGGCAGCATCAATAATGAAGCAGTATCAATATTAAACATATATGCACCAAGTGGTGCAGCATCTAAATTCTTAAAAGAGAGCTGCAAGAGGAAATAGATAGCAAAACTATAATAGCGGGAGATCTCAACCTTGCACTCTCAGAATTAGATAAATCAAACCACAAAATAAATAAGAAAGAAGTCAAAGAGGTAAATAGAATACTAGAAAAGTTCGATATGATAGATCTTTGGCGAAAGCTAAATGGAGACAGAAAGGAATATACTTTCTACTCAGCAGTTCATGGAACCTATACAAAAATTGGTCATATACTAGGGCATAAAAACCTCAAAATCAAATGCAGTAAGGCAGAAATAGTAAATGCATCCTTTTCAGACCATAATGCAATCAAAATAACATTTAATAAAAATCCAGGGGAAAATAGACCAAAAAATAATTGGAAACTAAATAATCTTATACTAAAGAATGATTGGGTAAAACAGCAAATCATATACATAATTAATAACTTCACCCAAGAAAATGACAATAATGAGACATCATACCAAAATGTGTGGGATACAGCCAAAGCAGTAATAAGGGGAAGTTTTATATCTCTACAGGCCTACTTGCATAAAATAGAGAGAGGGCCAACGAATGGGGCTTACAACTAAAATTCCTAGAAAAGGAACAAATTAAAAACTCCCAGACAAACACAAAACTTGAAATTCAAAAAATAAAAGGGGAGATTAATAAAATTGAAAGTAAAAAAAAAAAAACTATTGAATTAATTAATAAAACTAAGAGTTGGTTTTATGAAAAAACCAACAAATTAGACAAACCCTTAGTAAACCTGATTAAAAAAAGGAAAGAGAAAAAGCAAATTGATATTCTTGAAAAGGAAAAGGGTGAACTCAGCACTAATGAAGAGGAAATTAGAACAATAGTTAGGAGCTACTTTGCTCAACTTTATGCCAATTAATTCGATAACTTAAATGAAATGGAAGAATACCTTCAAAAATATAGCTTGCCCAGATTAACAGAGGAAGAAGTAAGTAGTCTAAATAGCCCCATCTCAGAAAAAGAAATAGAACAAGCTATTAACCAACTTCTTAAGAAAAAGTCCCCAGGACCAGATGGATTTATAGGTGAATTCAACCAAACATTTAAAGAACAACTAACTCCAGTGCTATGTAAACTATTTGAAAAAATAGGGATTGAAAGAGTCCTACCAAATTCCTTCTATGACACAGACGTGGTACTGATACCTAAACCAGGTAGATCGAAAACTGAGAAAGAAAACTATAGACCAATTTCCTTAATGAATATTGATGCTAAAATCTTAAATAAGATATTAGCAAATAGACTTCAGAAAATCATCCCCAGGATAATACACTATGACCAAGTCGGATTTATACCAGGAATGCAGGGCTGGTTTAATATTAGGAAAACTATTAGTATAATTGACCATATTAATAATCAAATTAATAAAAACCATATGATCATCTCAATAGATGCAGAAAAAGCATTTGATAAAATCCAACATAAATTCCTACTAAAAACGCTTGAGAGTATAGGAATAAATGGACTATTCCTTAAAATAACAAGGAGCATATATTTAAAACCTTCAGTAAACATCATATGTAATGGTGATAAACTAGAACCTTTCCCTGTAAGATCAGGAGTGAAACAAGGTTGCCCACTATCACCATTACTATTCAATATAGTACTAGAAACTCTAGCCTCAGCAATAAGAGCCGAGAAAGAGATTCAAGGAATTAGAGTGGGAAATGAAGAAATCAAATTGTCACTTTTCGCAGATGACATGATGGTATACTTAGAGAACCCCAAAGACTCTGCTAAAAAGCTATTAGAAATAATTCAGAATTTTAGCAAAGTCGCAGGATACAAAATAAATCCACATAAATCCTCAGGATTTTTATACATTACCAACACAATCCAACAGCAAGAGATACAAAGAGAAATTCCATTCAAAATAACAGTAGATAGTATAAAATATTTGGGAATATATCTACCAAAGGAGAGTCAGGAATTATATGAGCAAAATTACAAAACACTTGCCACAAAAATAAAGTCAGATTTAAATAATTGGAAAGACATTCAGTGCTCTTGGATAGGCCAAGCGAATATAATAAAGATGACAATACTCCCCAAACTAATCTATTTATTTAGTGCTATACCAATCAGACTCCCAAGAAACTAATTTAATGACCTAGAAAAAATAACAACAAAATTCATATGGAAGAATAAAAGGTCGAGAATTGCAAGGGGACTAATGAAAAAAAGTCAGAGGAAGGTGGTTTAAGTGTACCTGATTTAAAGCTATATTATAAAGCAACAGTCACCAAAATCATTTGGTATTGGCTAAGAAATAGACTAGTTGATGAGTGGCATAGGTTAGGTTCACAGGGCAAGATAGTGAACAAAAATAGCAACCTAATCTTTGACAAACCCAAAGATCCCAAATTTTGGGATAAGAATTCATTATTTGACAAAAAGTGCTGGGAAAACTGGAAATTAGTATGGCAGAAACTAGGCATGGACCCACATTTAACACCACATACTAAGATTAGATCAAAATGGGTCCAAGATTTAGGCATAAAGAATGAAATCATAAATAAATTGGAGGAACATGGGATGGTTTACCTCTCAGACTTATGGAGGATGAAGGAGTTTGTGTCCAAGGGAGAACTAGAGACCATTATTGATCACAAAATAGAACATTTTGATTACACCAAATTAAAAAGTTTCTGCACAAACAAAACTAATGCAAACAAGATTAGAAGGGAAGTAACAAATTGGGAAAAAAATTTTTGCAGTTAAAGGTTCTGATAAAGGCCTCATCTCCAAAATATACGGAGAATTGACTTTAATTTATAAGAAATCAAGCCATTCTCCAATTGATAAATGGTCAAAGGATATGAACAAACAATTTTCAGATGATGAAATTGAAACTATTTCCACTCATATGAAAGAGTGTTCCAAATCACTATTGATCAGAGAAATGCAAATTAAGACAACTCTGAGGTATCATTACATACCTGTCAGATTGGCTAAGATGACAGGAACAAATAACGATGAATGTTGGAGGGGCTGTGGGAAAACTGGGACACTGATGCATTGTTGGTGGAGTTGTGAAAGAATCCAACCATTCTGGAGAGCAATCTGGAATTATGCCCAAAAAGTTATCAAAATATGCATACCCTTTGACCCAGCCATACTACTACTGGGCTTATACCCCAAGGAACTTCTAAAGAAGGGAAAGGGACCTGTATGTGCCAAAATGTTTGTGGCAGCCCTTTTCATTGTGGCTAGAAGCTGGAAGATGAATGGATGTCCATCAATTGGAGAATGGTTGGGTAAACTATGGTATATAAATGTTATGGAATATTATTGTTCTATAAGAAATGACCAACAGGAGAAATGCAGAGAGGCTTGGAGAGACTTACATCAACTGATGCTGAGTGAAATGAGCAGAACCAGAAGATCATTATACACTTCAACAATGATACTGTACAAGGATGTATGCTGATGGGAGTGGATATCTTCAACATAGAGAAGAGCTAATCCAATCCCAATTGATTAATGATGGACAGAACCAGCTACATCCAGAAAAGGAACACTGGGAAATGAATGTAAACTGTTATTTTTACCTTCTGAATCCAATTCTTCCTGTGCAACAAAAAATTCGGTTCTACACACATATATTGTATCTAGAATATACTGTAATATATTTAACATATATAAGACTGCTTGTCATCTGGGGGAGGGGGTGGGGGAGGAAGGGAAAAAATCTGAATAGAAGTAAGTGCAAGGGATAATGTTGTAAAAAATTACCCATGCATATGTACTGTCAAAAAAATGTTATAATTATAAAATAAAATAAAAAATTAAAAAAAAAAAAGAAAAGAGTCTTTTCTAAAGATAACAACTTGAAAACTATCAGATACATATTCTCTTGAATGAAGCTGCAGAAAAGAATCTAAGGAAAAAACATTGTTTCAAAAGATATTATCCATACAAAAGTCTAGAAACAACGATTTTTTTTTTAGATTGAGTCTCAAGAAAAGAACCTAGAAAAGAGTTCTTTCTAGAGATAGTTTCCAGAAAAGAATTTAGAAAAATGTTTTTCTAGAATGGGGCTCTAAAAAAGAATCTAAAAAAGACTTGTTTCTAGATAGAAGATCTAGAAAACTACCTTTTCTAAATTGAGGATTTAGACAAGGACTTAGTAAAGAATTCTTTCTAGAGAGAGGATACAAAAAATATTCTAGAAAAGATTTTTGTCTATATTAAGGTTTAGAAAAGAACCAAGAAAAGTCCCTTTTCTAAAGACAACAACAAGAAAAGTATCTAAAAATGTTTTCTTGAATGAGGCTCCAGAAAAGAATCAAAAAAAAAAAAAAAACTTTGTTTCAAGAAAGATGATTCATAAAAGAATCTAGAAAAGTACGATTTCTAGATTGAGGCTCTAGAAAAGAATCTAGAGAAATCTTTCTAGAGAGAGGATCAAGAAAAGAATGTTTTCTAGAATTGAGTTTCTAGAAAATGATCCTGAAAAGAATTGTTTCTAGAGAACGGATCTAGAAAAGTTTCCAGAAAAGATTATTTTCTAGATTGAGGTTTTCCAAAAGAACCTAGAATAGTCTCTTTTCTAAAGAGAACAAGAAGAAAAGTACCTAAAAATGTTTTCTTGGATGATAATCCATTAAATAATCTAAGAAAAAAATTTTATTTCAAGAGAGTTGATCCATAAAAGAATCTAGAAAAGAAGGGTTTTTTTTTAAGGTTGAGGCTGTAGAAAAAAATCTAGAAAAGAGTTGTTACTAGAGAGAATAACTAAAAAAGTATCTAGAAAAATATTTTATAGAATGAGGCTTTAGAAAAAATCAACAAAAACTCTATTTCAAGAGAGATGATCCATAAAAGAATCAAGAAAAGTAGGATTTCTAGATTGAGGCTCTAGAATAGAAGCTAGAAAATAGTAATTTCCAGAAAGAGGATCAAGAAAAGAATGTTTTCTCCATTGAGGCTCTAGAAAATTATCTCAAAAAGAATTGTTTCCAGAGAGAAGATCTAGAAAATTTTCCAGAAGAGATTTTTTTCTAGATTGAGGTTTTCAAAATGAATCTAGAAAATTCTCTTTTCTAAAGAGAACAAGAAGAAAAGTACCTAAAAATGTTTTCTTGAGTGAGAATCTATAAAATAATCAACCAAATATACTTTATTTCAAGAGAGTTGATCCATAAAAGAATCTAGAAAAGAACTTTTTTGTAGGTTGAGGCTGTAGAAAAGAATCTAGAAAAGAGTTGTTTCTAGAGAGAGTATCCAGAAAAGAATCTAGAAAAATGTTTTCTAGAATGGGGCTCTAGAGAAGAATCTTAAAAAAGACTTGTTTCTAGATAGAAGATCTAGAAAACTACGTTTTCTAAGTTGAGGATCTCGACAAGGACCTAGTTAAGAATTCTTTCTAGAGAGAGGATACAGAAAAGTTTCTAGAACATATTTTTGTCTAGATTGAGGTTTTCTAAAAGAACCTAGAAAAGTCTCTTTTCTAAAAAGAACAATTAGAAAAGTATCTAAACAATGTTGTCTTGAATGAGGTCCCAGAAAAGAATCTAACAACAACAACACAAAAAACAACAACAATGTTTCAGAAGATAAGATCCATGAAAGAATCTACAAAAAACTGGTTTTTTTAGATTGAGGATCTAGAAAAGAATCTAGAAAAGTGTTGTTTCTAGAGAGAGGATCCAGAAAAGAATCTAGAAAATGTTTTCTAGAATGGGGCTCTTGAAAGGAATCTAGAAAATACTTGTTTCTAGACAGACGATCTAGAAAACTATGTTTTCTAAGTTGAGCCTCTGGAAAAGGATGTGGTAAAGAATTCTTTCTAGATAGAGTATGCAGAAAAGTTTGTAGAAAAGATTTTTGTGTAGATTGATGTTCTAGAAAATCATCTGGAAAAGAAGTGTTTCTAGAGAGAATAACTAGAAACGTATCTAGACAAATATTTTCTAGAGTGAGGCTCTAGAAAAGAATCGACAAACACTGTGTTTCAAGAGAGATGATCCATAAAAGAATCAAGAAAAGTAGGATTTCTAGATTGAGGCTCTAGAATAGAATCTAGAAAATAGTTATTTCCAGAAAGAGGATCAAGAAAAGAATGTTTTCTCCATTGAGGCTCTAGAAAATGATCTCTAAAAGAATTGTTTCCAGAGAGAGGATCTAAAAAATTTTCCAGAAAAGATTTTTTTGTAGATTGAGGTGTTCAAAATGAATCTAGAAAAGTCTCTTTACTAAAGAGAACAAGAAGAAAAGTACCTAAAATGTTTTCTTGCATGAGAATCCATAAAATAATCTACCAAAAATACTTTATTTCAAGAGAGTTGATCCATAAAAGAATCTAGAAAAGAACTTTTTTGTAGGTTGAGGCTGTAGAAAAGAAAATAGAAAAGAGTTGTTTCTAGAGAGAGGATCCAGAAAAGAATAAAAAAAAAATGTTTTCTAGAATGGAGCTCTAGTTAAGAAGCTAGAAAACAGTTGTTTCTAGATAGAACATCTAGAAAAGTATGTTTTCTGGGTTGAGGCTCTAGAAAAAGGTCTCTTCAAGAATTCTTACTAGAGAGAGGATGCAGAAAAAACTTTCGTTCTAGAGAGATGATCTGTAAAAGAATCTAGAAAAGTCTCTTTTCTAAAGAGAACAAGAAAAGTATCTAAAAATGGTTTCTTGAATGAGGCCCCAGAAAAAATCTAACAACAAAAAAAACAATGTTTCAGAAGATAAGATCCATAAAAGAATCTACAAAAGACTTGTTTTTTTAGATTGATGATCTAGAAAAGAATCTAGAAAAGAGTTGTTTCTAGAGAGAGTATCCAGAAAAGAATCTAGAAAAATGTTTTCTAGAATGGGGCTCTAAAGAAGAATCTAAAAAAGACTTGTTTCTAGATAGAAGATCTAGAAAACTACGTTTTCTAAGTTGAGGATCTCGACAAGGATCTAGTTAAGAATTCTTTCTAGAGAGAGGATACATCAAAGTTTCTAGAAAATATTTTTGGCTAGATAGAGGTTTTCCAAAAGAACCTCGAAAAGTCTCTTTTCTAAAGAGAACAATTAGAAAAGTATCTAAACAATGTTTTCTTGAATGACGCCCCAGAAAAGAATCTAACAAAAAAAAAACAAAAAAAAAAAAAAACAATGTTTCAGAAGATAAGATCCATAAAAGAATCTACAAAAGACTGGTTTTTTTATATTGATGATCTAGAAAAGAATCTAGAAAAGTGTTGTTTCTAGAGAGAGGATCCAGAAAAGAATCTAGAAAATGTTTTCTAGAATGGGGCTCTTGAAAGGAATCTAGAAAATACTTGTTTCTAGACAGACGATCTAGAAAACTATGTTTTCTAAGTTGAGCCTCTGCAAAAGGATGTGGTAAAGAATTCTTTCTAGATAGAGTATGCAGAAAAGTTTGTAGAAAAGATTTTTGTGTAGATTGAGGTTCTAGAAAATCATCTAGAAAAGAAGTGTTTCTAGAGAGAATAACTAGAAACGTATCTAGACAAATATTTTCTAGAGTGAGGCTCTAGAAAAGAATCGACAAAAACTGTGTTTCAAGAGAGATGATCCATAAAAGAATCAAGAAAAGTAGGATTTCTAGATTGAGGCTCTAGAATAGAATCTAGAAAAGAGTTATTTCCAGAAAGAGGATCAAGAAAAGAATGTTTTCTCCATTGAGGCTCTAGAAAATGATCTCTAAAAGAATTGTTTCCAGAGAGAGGATCTAAAAAATTTTCCAGAAAAGATTTTTTTGTAGATTGAGGTGTTCAAAATGAATCTAGAAAAGTCTCTTTTCTAAAGAGAACAAGAAGAAAAGTACCTAAAAATGTTTTCTTGCATGAGAATCCATAAAATAATCTACCAAAAATACTTTATTTCAAGAGAGTTGATCCATAAAAGAATCTAGAAAAGAACTTTTTTGTAGGTTGAGGCTGTAGAAAGAATCTAGAAAAGAGTTGTTTCTAGAGAGAGGATCCAGAAAAGAATAAAAAAAAATGTTTTCTAGAACGGAGCTCTAGTTAAGAAGCTAGAAAACAGTTGTTTCTAGATAGAACATCTAGAAAAGTATGTTTTCTGGGTTAAGGCTCTAGAAAAAGGTCTCTTCAAGAATTCTTACTAGAGAGAGGACGCAGAAAAAAATTTCGAGAAAAGATTTTTGACTAGATTGAGGTTCTAGAAAATCTTCTAGAAAAGAATTGTTTTTAGAGCGAAGAAATAGAAAAGAATCAAGAAAATATTTTCTAGAATGAGGCTCTAGAAAAGAATCTATAAAAACTTTCTTTCTAGAGAGATGATCTGTAAAAGAATCTAGAAAAGTCTCTTTTCTAAAGAGAACAAGAAGAAAAGTACCTAAAAATGGTTTCTTGAATGAGGCCGCAAAAAAATCTAACAACAAAAAAAACAATGTTTCAGAAGATAAGATCCATAAAAGAATCTACAAAAGACTGTTTTTTTTTTTTTAGATTGATGATCTGGAAAAGAATCTAGAAAAGTGTTGTTTCTAGAGAGAGGATCCCGAAAAGAATCTAGAAAATGTTTTCTAGAATGGGGCTCTTGAAAAGAATCTAGAAAATACTTGTTTCTAGACAGACGATCTAGAAAACTATGTTTTCTAAGTTGAGCCTCTGGAAAAGGATGTGGTAAAGAATTCTTTCTAGATAGAGTATGCAGAAAAGTTTGTAGAAAAGATTTTTGTGTAGATTGAGGTTCTAGAAAATCATCTAGAAAAGAAGTGTTTCTAGAGAGAATAACTAGAAACGTATCTAGACAAATATTTTCTAGAGTGAGGCTCTAGAAAAGAATCGACAAAAACTGTGTTTCAAGAGAGATGATCCATAAAAGAATCAAGAAAAGTAGGATTTCTAGATTGAGGCTCTAGAATAGAATCTAGAAAATAGTTATTTCCAGAAAGAGGATCAAGAAAAGAATGTTTTCTCCATTGAGGCTCTAGAAAATGATCTCTAAAAGAATTGTTTCCAGAGAGAGGATCTAGAAAATTTTCCAGAAAAGATTTTTTTGTAGATTGAGGTGTTCAAAATGAATCTAGAAAAGTCTCTTTTCTAAAGAGAACAAGAAGAAAAGTACCTAAAAATGGTTTCTTGCATGAGAATCCATAAAATAATCTACCAAAAATACTTTATTTCAAGAGAGTTGATCCATAAAAGAATCTAGAAAAGAACTTTTTTGTAGGTTGAGGCTGTAGAAAAGAAAATAGAAAAGAGTTGTTTCTAGAGAGAGGATCCAGAAAAGAATAAAAAAAAAATGTTTTCTAGAATGGAGCTCTAGTTAAGAAGCTAGAAAACAGTTGTTTCTAGATAGAACATCTAGAAAAGTATGTTTTCTGTGTTGAGGCTCTAGAAAAAGGTCTCTTCAAGAATTCTTACTAGAGAGAGGATGCAGAAAAAACTTTCGTTCTAGAGAGATGATCTGTAAAAGAATCTAGAAAAGTCTCTTTTCTAAAGAGAACAAGAAAAGTATCTAAAAATGGTTTCTTGAATGAGGCCCCAGAAAAAATCTAACAACAAAAAAAACAATGTTTCAGAAGATAAGATCCATAAAAGAATCTACAAAAGACTTGTTTTTTTAGATTGATGATCTAGAAAAGAATCTAGAAAAGAGTTGTTTCTAGAGAGAGTATCCAGAAAAGAATCTAGAAAAATGTTTTCTAGAATGGGGCTCTAAAGAAGAATCTAAAAAAGACTTGTTTCTAGATAGAAGATCTAGAAAACTACGTTTTCTAAGTTGAGGATCTCGACAAGGATCTAGTTAAGAATTCTTTCTAGAGAGAGGATACATCAAAGTTTCTAGAAAATATTTTTGGCTAGATAGAGGTTTTCCAAAAGAACCTCGAAAAGTCTCTTTTCTAAAGAGAACAATTAGAAAAGTATCTAAACAATGTTTTCTTGAATGACGCCCCAGAAAAGAATCTAACAAAAAAAAAACAAAAAAAAAAAAAACCAATGTTTCAGAAGATAAGATCCATAAAAGAATCTACAAAAGACTGGTTTTTTTATATTGATGATCTAGAAAAGAATCTAGAAAAGTGTTGTTTCTAGAGAGAGGATCCAGAAAAGAATCTAGAAAATGTTTTCTAGAATGGGGCTCTTGAAAGGAATCTAGAAAATACTTGTTTCTAGACAGACGATCTAGAAAACTATGTTTTCTAAGTTGAGCCTCTGCAAAAGGATGTGGTAAAGAATTCTTTCTAGATAGAGTATGCAGAAAAGTTTGTAGAAAAGATTTTTGTGTAGATTGAGGTTCTAGAAAATCATCTAGAAAAGAAGTGTTTCTAGAGAGAATAACTAGAAACGTATCTAGACAAATATTTTCTAGAGTGAGGCTCTAGAAAAGAATCGACAAAAACTGTGTTTCAAGAGAGATGATCCATAAAAGAATCAAGAAAAGTAGGATTTCTAGATTGAGGCTCTAGAATAGAATCTAGAAAAGAGTTATTTCCAGAAAGAGGATCAAGAAAAGAATGTTTTCTCCATTGAGGCTCTAGAAAATGATCTCTAAAAGAATTGTTTCCAGAGAGAGGATCTAAAAAATTTTCCAGAAAAGATTTTTTTGTAGATTGAGGTGTTCAAAATGAATCTAGAAAAGTCTCTTTTCTAAAGAGAACAAGAAGAAAAGTACCTAAAAATGGTTTCTTGCATGAGAATCCATAAAATAATCTACCAAAAATACTTTATTTCAAGAGAGTTGATCCATAAAAGAATCTAGAAAAGAACTTTTTTGTAGGTTGAGGCTGTAGAAAGAATCTAGAAAAGAGTTGTTTCTAGAGAGAGGATCCAGAAAAGAATAAAAAAAAATGTTTTCTAGAACGGAGCTCTAGTTAAGAAGCTAGAAAACAGTTGTTTCTAGATAGAACATCTAGAAAAGTATGTTTTCTGGGTTAAGGCTCTAGAAAAAGGTCTCTTCAAGAATTCTTACTAGAGAGAGGACGCAGAAAAAAATTTCGAGAAAAGATTTTTGACTAGATTGAGGTTCTAGAAAATCTTCTAGAAAAGAATTGTTTTTAGAGCGAAGAAATAGAAAAGAATCAAGAAAATATTTTCTAGAATGAGGCTCTAGAAAAGAATCTATAAAAACTTTCTTTCTAGAGAGATGATCTGTAAAAGAATCTAGAAAAGTCTCTTTTCTAAAGAGAACAAGAAGAAAAGTACCTAAAAATGGTTTCTTGAATGAGGCCGCAAAAAAATCTAACAACAAAAAAAACAATGTTTCAGAAGATAAGATCCATAAAAGAATCTACAAAAGACTGTTTTTTTTTTTAGATTGATGATCTGGAAAAGAATCTAGAAAAGTGTTGTTTCTAGAGAGAGGATCCCGAAAAGAATCTAGAAAATGTTTTCTAGAATGGGGCTCTTGAAAAGAATCTAGAAAATACTTGTTTCTAGACAGACGATCTAGAAAACTATGTTTTCTAAGTTGAGCCTCTGGAAAAGGATGTGGTAAAGAATTCTTTCTAGATAGAGTATGCAGAAAAGTTTGTAGAAAAGATTTTTGTGTAGATTGAGGTTCTAGAAAATCATCTAGAAAAGAAGTGTTTCTAGAGAGAATAACTAGAAACGTATCTAGACAAATATTTTCTAGAGTGAGGCTCTAGAAAAGAATCGACAAAAACTGTGTTTCAAGAGAGATGATCCATAAAAGAATCAAGAAAAGTAGGATTTCTAGATTGAGGCTCTAGAATAGAATCTAGAAAATAGTTATTTCCAGAAAGAGGATCAAGAAAAGAATGTTTTCTCCATTGAGGCTCTAGAAAATGATCTCTAAAAGAATTGTTTCCAGAGAGAGGATCTAGAAAATTTTCCAGAAAAGATTTTTTTGTAGATTGAGGTGTTCAAAATGAATCTAGAAAAGTCTCTTTTCTAAAGAGAACAAGAAGAAAAGTACCTAAAAATGGTTTCTTGCATGAGAATCCATAAAATAATCTACCAAAAATACTTTATTTCAAGAGAGTTGATCCATAAAAGAATCTAGAAAAGAACTTTTTTGTAGGTTGAGGCTGTAGAAAGAATCTAGAAAAGAGTTGTTTCTAGAGAGAGGATCCAGAAAAGAATAAAAAAAATGTTTTCTAGAACGGAGCTCTAGTTAAGAAGCTAGAAAACAGTTGTTTCTAGATAGAACATCTAGAAAAGTATGTTTTCTGGGTTGAGGCTCTAGAAAAAGGTCTCTTCAAGAATTCTTACTAGAGAGAGGATGCAGAAAAAACTTTCTTTCTAGAGAGATGATCTGTAAAAGAATCTAGAAAAGTCTCTTTTCTTTTTTTTTTTTTTTTTTTTTTTTCAAGTTCAAAGCTCTGATTTTTTTTTCTTGTCCTTTAAACTTTTATTGAAGATCTCAAATAAAGAAAAATACATTATATTCCACAATGATCCATTTGATTTTTGGGTAGCTTAAGTTATTATTATTATTATTTTTTTTAAAATTAATTTTATAATTATAACTTTTTTTTTTTAACAGTACATATGCATAGGTAATTTTTTTTTTTACAACATTATCCCTTGTACTCCCTTCTGTTCTGAATTTTTCCCCTCCTTCCCTCCACCCCCTCCCCTAGGTGGCAGGCATTCCCATACATATTAAATATCTTATAGTATATCCTAGGTACAATATATATGTGCAGAACCGAATTTTGTTGTTGTTGTTGCAAAGGAAGAATTGTATTTGGAAGATAAAAATAATCTGGGAAGAAAAACAAACAAACAAAATGCTCACAGTTTACACTCATTTTCCAGTGTTCCTTTTCTGGATGTAGCTGATTCTGTCCATCATTGATCAATTGGAATTTGATTAGCTCTTCTCTATGTTGAAGATATCCACTTCCATCAGAATACATCCTCATACAGTATCATTGTTGAAGTATATAATGATCCCCTAGTTCTGCTCGTTTCACTCAGCATCAGTTGATGTAAGTCTCTCCAAGCCTCTCTGTTTTCCTCCTGCTGGTCATTTCTTACAGAGCAATAATATTCCATAACATTTATATACCATAATTTACCCAACCATTCTCCAATTGATGGACATCCATTCATTTTCCAGTTTCTGGCCACTATGAAAAGAACTGCCACAAACATTTTGGCACATACAGGTCCCTTTCCCTTCTTTAGTATTTCCTTGGGATATAAGCCCAGTAGTAGCACTGCTGGGTCAAAGGGTATGCACATTTTGACAACTTTTTGGGCATAATTCCAGATTGCTCTCCAGAATGGTTGGATTCTTTCACACTCCACCAACAATGCATCAGTGTCCCAGTTTTCCCACAGCCCCTCCAACATTCATCGTTATTTGTTCCTGTCATCTTAGCCACTCTGACAGGTGTGTAATGATATCTAAGAGTTGTCTTAATTTGCATTTCTCTGATCAATAGTGATTTGGAACACTCTTTCATATGAGTGGAAATAGTTTTAATTTCATCATCTGAAAATTGTCTGTTCATATCCTTTGACCATTTATCAATTGGAGAATGGCTTGCTTTTTTATAAATGAAAGTCAATTCTCTGTTTATTTTGGAGATGAGACCTTTATCAGAACCTTAAATTGTAAAAATATTTTCCCAATTTGTTACTTCCCTTCTAATCTTGTTTGCATTAGTTTTGTTTGTGCAGAAACTTTTTAATTTGGTGTAATCAAAATTTTCTATTTTGTGATCAATAATGATCTCTAGTTCTCCTTTGGACACAAATTCCTTCCTCCTCCACAAGTCTGAGAGGTAAACTATCCTATGTTCCTCTAATTTATTTATGATCTCATTCTTTTTTTTTTTTTTTTTTTTTTTTTTCTTTTAATTTTTTTTTTTATTATATATATATATATATATATATTTTATAATATTATCCCTTGTATTCATTTTTCCAATTTACCCCCCCTCCCTCTATTCCCTCCCCCCGACGACAGGCAATACCATACATTTTACATGTGTTACAATATAGTCTAGGTACAATACATGTGTGCGAATATCACTTTCTTGTTGCACAATAAACATTAGAATCCGAAGGTACATGCAACCTGGGCAGACAGATATTAGTGCTAACAATTTTCATTCCCCTCCCAGTGTTTCTTCTCTGGGTGCAGCTACCTCTGTCCATCATTGATCAACTGGGAGTGAGTTGGATCTTCTTTATGTTGAAGATTTCCACTTCCATCAGAATACATCCTCATACAGCATTGTTGTTGAAGTGTACAGTGATCTTCTGGTTCTGCTCATTTCACTCAGCATCAGTTGATTTAAGTCTCTCCAGGCCTCTCTATATTCCTCCTGCTGGTCATTTCTTACCGAGCAATAATATTCCATAACCTTCATATACCACAATTTACCCAACCATTCTCCAACTGATGGACACCCATTCATCCTCCAGTTTCTAGCCACAACAAAAAGGGCCGCCACAAACATTTTGGCACATATATGTCTCTTTCCGCTCTTTAGTATTTCTTTGGGATATAATCCCAGTAGTAGCGCTGCTGGGTCAAAGGGTATGCACAGTTTGATAACTTTTTGGGCATAATTCCAGATTGCTCTCCAGAATGGCTGGATTCTTTCACAACCCCACCAGCAATGTATTAGTGTCCCAGTTTTCCCACATCCCCTCCAACATTTGTCATTATTTGTTCCTGTCATCTTAGCCAATCTGACAGGTGTGTAGTGGTATCTCAGAGTGGTCTTAATTTGCATTTCTCTGATCAGTAGTGATTTGGAACACTCTTTCATGTGAGTGGATATAGTTTCAATTTCTTCCTCTGAGAATTGTCTGTTCATATCCTTTGACCATTTATCAATTGGAGAATGGTTCGGTTTCTTATAAATTTGGGTCAGTTCTCTATATATTTTGGAAATGAGACCTTTGTCAGAACCTTTGTTTTTAAAAATATTTTCCCAATTTGTTACTTCCCTTCTAATCTTGTTTGCATTAGTATTATTTGTACAGAAACTTTTTAGTTTGATGTAATCAAAATCTTCTATTTTGTGATCAATAATGATCTCTAGTTCTCCTCTGGTCATAAATTCCTTCCTCCTCCACAAGTCTGAGAGGTAGATTATCCTCTGTTCCTCTAATCTATTTATTATCTCCCTCTTTATGCCTAAATCATGGACCCATTTTGATCTTATCTTGGTATATGGTGTTAAGTGTGGATCCATATCTAATTTCTGCCATACTAATTTCCAGTTTTCCCAACAGTTTTTTCCGAATAATGAATTTTTATCCCTAATGTTGGAATCTTTGGGTTTGTCAAAGATTAGATTGCTATGGATGTATCCTTTTTTGTCCTTTGTATCTAATCTGTTCCACTGATCTACCTGTCTATTTCTTAGCCAATACCAAATGGTTTTGGTGACTGCTGCTATATAATATAGCTTTAGATCAGGTACACTTAGACCACCTTCCTCTGAGTTTTTTTTCATTAGTTCCCTTGCAATTCTTGACCTTTTATTCTTCCATATGAATTTTGTTGTTATTTTTTCTAGGTCATTAAAATAGTTTCTTGGGAGTCTGATTGGTATAGCACTAAATAAATAGATTAGTTTGGGGAGTATTGTCATCTTTATTATATTCGCTCGGCCTATCCAAGAGCACTGAATGTCTTTCCAATTATTTAAATCTGACTTTATTTTTGTGGCAAGTGTTTTGTAATTTTTCTCATATAATTCCTGACTTTTCTTTGGTAGATGGATTCCCAAATATTTTATACTCTCAACATTTGTTTGGAATGGAATTTCTCTTTGTATCTCTTGCTGTTGCATTTTGTTAGTGATATATAAAAATGCCGAGGATTTATGTGGATTTATTTTGTATCCTGCCACTTTGCTGAAATTTTGAATTATTTCTAGTAGCTTTTTAGCAGAGTCTTTGGGGTTCTCTAAGTATACCATCATGTCATCTGCAAAAAGTGATAGTTTGATTTCCTCATTTCCTACTCTAATTCCTTGAATCTCTTTCTCGGCTCTTATTGCCGAGGCTAGCGTTTCTAGTACTATATTGAATAGTAGTGGTGATAGTGGGCAACCTTGTTTCACTCCTGATCTTACTGGGAAAGGTTGCAGTCTCTTTTCTAAAGAGAACAAGAAAAGAGTTGTTTCTAGAGAGAGTATCCAGAAAAGAATCTAGAAAAATGTTTTCTAGAATGGGGCTCTAAAGAAGAATCTAAAAAAGACTTGTTTCTAGATAGAAGATCTAGAAAACTACGTTTTCTAAGTTGAGGATCTCGACAAGGACCTAGTTAAGAATTCTTTCTAGAGAGAGGATACATCAAAGTTTCTAGAAAATATTTTTGGCTAGATTGAAGTTTTCCAAAAGAACCTCGAAAAGTCTCTTTTCTAAAGAGAACAATTAGAAAAGTATCTAAACAATGTTTTCTTGAATGACGCCCCAGAAAAGAATCTAACAAAAAAAAAAAAAAAACAATGTTTCAGAAGATAAGATCCATAAAAGAATCTACAAAAGACTGTTTGTTTTTTTTTAGATTGATGATCTGGAAAAGAACCTAGAAACGTGTTGTTTCTAGAGAGAGGATCCAGAAAAGAATCTAGAAAATGTTTTCTAGAATGGGGCTCTTGAAAGGAATCAAAAAATACTTGTTTCTAGACAGACGATCTAGAAAACTATGTTTTCTAAGTTGAGCCTCTGGAAAAGGATGTGGTAAAGAATTCTTTCTAGATAGAGTATGCAGAAAATTTGTAGAAAAGATTTTTGTGTAGATTGAGGTTCTAGAAAATCATCTAGAAAAGAAGTGTTTCTAGAGAGAATAACTAGAAACGTATCTAGACAAATATTTTCTAGAGTGAGGCTCTAGAAAAGAATCGACAAAAACTGTGTTTCAAGAGAGATGATCCATAAAAGAATCAAGAAAAGTAGGATTTCTAGATTGAGGCTCTAGAATAGAATCTAGAAAATAGTAATTTCCAGAAAGAGGATCAAGAAAAGAATGTTTTCTCCATTGAGGCTCTAGAAAATGATCTCTAAAAGAATTGTTTCCAGAGAGAGGATCTAGAAAATTTTCCAGAAAAGATTTTTTTTGTAGATTGAGGTGTTCAAAATGAATCTAGAAAAGTCTCTTTTCTAAAGAGAACAAGAAGAAAAGTACCTAAAAATGTTTTCTTGCATGAGAATCCAAAAAATAATCTACCAAAAATACTTTATTTCAAGAGAGTTGATCCATAAAAGAATCTAGAAAAGAACTTTTTTGTAGGTTGAGGCTGTAGAAAAGAATCTAGAAAAGAGTTGTTTCTAGAGAGAGGATCCAGAAAAGAATAAAAAAAATGTTTTCTAGAATGGAGCTCTAGTTAAGAAGCTAGAAAACAGTTGTTTCTAGATAGAACATCTAGAAAAGTATGTTTTCTGGGTTGAGACTCTAGAAAAAGGTCTCTTCAAGAATTCTTACTAGAGAGAGGATGCAGAAAAAACTTTCTTTCTAGAGAGATGATCTGTAAAAGAATCTAGAAAAGTCTCTTTTCTAAAGAGAACAAGAAAAGTATCTAAAAATGGTTTCTTGAATGAGGCCCCAGAAAACATCTAACAACAAAAAAAACAATGTTTCAGAAGATAAGATCCATAAAAGAATCTACAAAAGACTTGTTTTTTTAGATTGATGATCTAGAAAAGAATCTAGAAAAGAGTTGTTTCTAGAGAGAGTATCCAGAAAAGAATCTAGAAAAATGTTTTCTAGAATGGGGCTCTAAAGAAGAATCTAAAAAAGACTTGTTTCTAGATAGAAGATCTAGAAAACTACGTTTTCTAAGTTGAGGATCTCGACAAGGACCTAGTTAAGAATTCTTTCTAGAGAGAGGATACATCAAAGTTTCTAGAAAATATTTTTGGCTAGATAGAGGTTTTCCAAAAGAACCTCGAAAAGTCTCTTTTCTAAAGAGAACAATTAGAAAAGTATCTAAACAATGTTTTCTTGAATGACGCCCCAGAAAAGAATCTAACAAAAAAAAAAAAACAAACAAAAAAAAAAAACCAATGTTTCAGAAGATAAGATCCATAAAAGAATCTACAAAAGACTGGTTTTTTTAGATTGATGATCTAGAAAAGAATCTAGAAAAGTGTTGTTTCTAGAGAGAGGATCCAGAAAAGAATCTAGAAAATGTTTTCTAGAATGGGGCTCTTGAAAGGAATCTAGAAAATACTTGTTTCTAGACAGACGATCTAGAAAACTATGTTTTCTAAGTTGAGCCTCTGGAAAAGGATGTGGTAAAGAATTCTTTCTAGATAGAGTATGCAGAAAAGTTTGTAGAAAAGATTTTTGTGTAGATTGAGGTTCTAGAAAATCATCTAGAAAAGAAGTGTTTCTAGAGAGAATAACTAGAAACGTATCTAGACAAATATTTTCTAGAGTGAGGCTCTAGAAAAGAATCGACAAAAACTGTGTTTCAAGAGAGATGATCCATAAAAGAATCAAGAAAAGTAGGATTTCTAGATTGAGGCTCTAGAATAGAATCTAGAAAATAGTTATTTCCAGAAAGAGGATCAAGAAAAGAATGTTTTCTCCATTGAGGCTCTAGAAAATGATCTCTAAAAGAATTGTTTCCAGAGAGAGGATCTAGAAAATTTTCCAGACAAGATTTTTTTGTAGATTGAGGTGTTCAAAATGAATCTAGAAAAGTCTCTTTTCTAAAGAGAACAAGAAGAAAAGTACCTAAAAATGTTTTCTTGCATGAGAATCCATAAAATAATCTACCAAAAATACTTTATTTCAAGAGAATTGATCCATAAAAGAATCTAGAAAAGAACATTTTTGTAGGTTGAGGCTGTAGAAAGAATCTAGAAAAGAGTTGTTTCTAGAGAGAGGATCCAGAAAAGAATAAAAAAAAATGTTTTCTAGAATGGAGCTCTAGTTAAGAAGCTAGAAAACAGTTGTTTCTAGATAGAACATCTAGAAAAGTATGTTTTCTGGGTTGAGGCTCTAGAAAAAGGTCTCTTCAAGAATTCTTACTAGAGAGAGGATGCAGAAAAAACTTTCGTTCTAGAGAGATGATCTGTAAAAGAATCTAGAAAAGTCTCTTTTCTAAAGAGAACAAGAAAAGTATCTAAAAATGGTTTCTTGAATGAGGCCCCAGAAAAAATCTAACAACAAAAAAAACAATGTTTCAGAAGATAAGATCCATAAAAGAATATACAAAAGACTTGTTTTTTTAGATTGATGATCTAGAAAAGAATCTAGAAAAGAGTTGTTTCTAGAGAGAGTATCCAGAAAAGAATCTAGAAAAATGTTTTCTAGAATGGGGCTCTAAAGAAGAATCTAAAAAAGACTTGTTTCTAGATAGAAGATCTAGAAAACTACGTTTTCTAAGTTGAGGATCTCGACAAGGACCTAGTTAAGAATTCTTTCTAGAGAGAGGATACATCAAAGTTTCTAGAAAATATTTTTGGCTAGATTGAAGTTTTCCAAAAGAACCTCGAAAAGTCTCTTTTCTAAAGAGAACAATTAGAAAAGTATCTAAACAATGTTTTCTTGAATGACGCCCCAGAAAAGAATCTAACAAAAAAAAAAAAAAAAACAATGTTTCAGAAGATAAGATCCATAAAAGAATCTACAAAAGACTGTTTGTTTTTTTTTAGATTGATGATCTGGAAAAGAACCTAGAAACGTGTTGTTTCTAGAGAGAGGATCCAGAAAAGAATCTAGAAAATGTTTTCTAGAATGGGGCTCTTGAAAGGAATCAAAAAATACTTGTTTCTAGACAGACGATCTAGAAAACTATGTTTTCTAAGTTGAGCCTCTGGAAAAGGATGTGGTAAAGAATTCTTTCTAGATAGAGTATGCAGAAAATTTGTAGAAAAGATTTTTGTGTAGATTGAGGTTCTAGAAAATCATCTAGAAAAGAAGTGTTTCTAGAGAGAATAACTAGAAACGTATCTAGACAAATATTTTCTAGAGTGAGGCTCTAGAAAAGAATCGACAAAAACTGTGTTTCAAGAGAGATGATCCATAAAAGAATCAAGAAAAGTAGGATTTCTAGATTGAGGCTCTAGAATAGAATCTAGAAAATAGTAATTTCCAGAAAGAGGATCAAGAAAAGAATGTTTTCTCCATTGAGGCTCTAGAAAATGATCTCTAAAAGAATTGTTTCCAGAGAGAGGATCTAGAAAATTTTCCAGAAAAGATTTTTTTTGTAGATTGAGGTGTTCAAAATGAATCTAGAAAAGTCTCTTTTCTAAAGAGAACAAGAAGAAAAGTACCTAAAAATGTTTTCTTGCATGAGAATCCAAAAAATAATCTACCAAAAATACTTTATTTCAAGAGAGTTGATCCATAAAAGAATCTAGAAAAGAACTTTTTTGTAGGTTGAGGCTGTAGAAAAGAATCTAGAAAAGAGTTGTTTCTAGAGAGAGGATCCAGAAAAGAATAAAAAAAATGTTTTCTAGAATGGAGCTCTAGTTAAGAAGCTAGAAAACAGTTGTTTCTAGATAGAACATCTAGAAAAGTATGTTTTCTGGGTTGAGACTCTAGAAAAAGGTCTCTTCAAGAATTCTTACTAGAGAGAGGATGCAGAAAAAACTTTCTTTCTAGAGAGATGATCTGTAAAAGAATCTAGAAAAGTCTCTTTTCTAAAGAGAACAAGAAAAGTATCTAAAAATGGTTTCTTGAATGAGGCCCCAGAAAACATCTAACAACAAAAAAAACAATGTTTCAGAAGATAAGATCCATAAAAGAATCTACAAAAGACTTGTTTTTTTAGATTGATGATCTAGAAAAGAATCTAGAAAAGAGTTGTTTCTAGAGAGAGTATCCAGAAAAGAATCTAGAAAAATGTTTTCTAGAATGGGGCTCTAAAGAAGAATCTAAAAAAGACTTGTTTCTAGATAGAAGATCTAGAAAACTACGTTTTCTAAGTTGAGGATCTCGACAAGGACCTAGTTAAGAATTCTTTCTAGAGAGAGGATACATCAAAGTTTCTAGAAAATACTTTTGGCTAGATAGAGGTTTTCCAAAAGAACCTCGAAAAGTCTCTTTTCTAAAGAGAACAATTAGAAAAGTATCTAAACAATGTTTTCTTGAATGACGCCCCAGAAAAGAATCTAACAAAAAAAAAAAAAAACAAAACAAAACAAAAAAAAAAACAATGTTTCAGAAGATAAGATCCATAAAAGAATCTACAAAAGACTGTTTTTTTTTAGATTGAGGATCTAGAAAAGAATCTAGAAAAGTGTTGTTTCTAGAGAGAGGATCCAGAAAAGAATCTAGAAAATGTTTTCTAGAATGGGGCTCTTGAAAGGAATCTAGAAAATACTTGTTTCTAGACAGACGATCTAGAAAACTATGTTTTCTAAGTTGAGCCTCTGGAAAAGGATGTGGTAAAGAATTCTTTCTAGATAGAGTATGCAGAAAAGTTTGTAGAAAAGATTTTTGTGTAGATTGAGGTTCTAGAAAATCATCTAGAAAAGAAGTGTTTCTAGAGAGAATAACTAGAAACGTATCTAGACAAATATTTTCTAGAGTGAGGCTCTAGAAAAGAATCGACAAAAACTGTGTCTCAAGAGAGATGATCCATAAAAGAATCAAGAAAAGTAGGATTTCTAGATTGAGGCTCTAGAATAGAATCTAGAAAATAGTTATTTCCAGAAAGAGGATCAAGAAAAGAATGTTTTCTCCATTGAGGCTCTAGAAAATGATCTCTAAAAGAATTGTTTCCAGAGAGAGGATCTAGAAAATTTTCCAGAAAAGATTTTTTTGTAGATTGAGGTGTTCAAAATGAATCTAGAAAAGTCTCTTTTCTAAAGAGAAAAAGAAGAAAATTACCTAAAATGTTTTCTTGCATGAGAATCCATAAAATAATCTACAAAAAAAATAGTTTATTTCAAGAGAGTTGATCCATAAAAGAATCTAGAAAAGAAATTTTTTTGTAGGTTGAGGCTGTAGAAAAGAATCTAGAAAAGTGTTGTTTCTAGAGAGAGGATCCAGAAAAGGATCTAGAAAATGTTTTCTAGAATGGGGCTCTTGAAAGGAATCTAGAAAATACTTGTTTCTAGACAGACGATCTAGGAAAGTTGAGCCTCTGGAAAAGGATGTGGTAAAGAATTCTTTCTAGATAGAGTATGCAGAAAAGTTTGTAGAAAAGATTTTTGTGTAGATTGAGGTTCTAGAAAATCACCTAGAAAAGACTTTTTTCTAGAGAGAATAACTAGAAACGTATCTAGACAAATATTTTCTAGAGTGAGGCTCTAGAAAAGAATCGACAAAAACTGTGTTTCAAGAGAGATGATCCATAAAAGAATCAAGAAAAGTAGGATTTCTAGATTGAAGCTCTAGAATAGAATCTAGAAAATAGTAATTTCCAGAAAGAGGATCAAGAAAAGAATGTTTTCTCCATTGAGGCTCTAGAAAATGATCTCTAAAAGAATTGTTTCCAGAGAGAGGATCTAGAAAATTTTCCAGAAAAGATTTTTTTGTAGATTGAGGTTTTCAAAATGAATCTAGAAAAGTCCCTTTTCTAAAGAGAACAAGAAGAAAAGTACCTAAAAATGTTTTCTTGCATGAGAATCCATAAAATAATCTACCAAAAATACTTTATTTCAAGAGAGTTGATCCATAAAAGAATCTAGAAAAGAACTTTTTTGTAGGTTGAGGCTGTAGAAAAGAATCTAGAAAAGAGTTGTTTCTAGAGAGAGGATCCAGAAAAGAATAAAAAAAATGTTTTCTAGAATGGAGCTCTAGTTAAGAAGCTAGAAAACAGTTGTTTCTAGATAGAACATCTAGAAAAGTATGTTTTCTGGGTTGAGACTCTAGAAAAAGGTCTCTTCAAGAATTCTTACTAGAGAGAGGATGCAGAAAAAACTTTCTTTCTAGAGAGATGATCTGTAAAAGAATCTAGAAAAGTCTCTTTTCTAAAGAGAACAAGAAAAGTATCTAAAAATGGTTTCTTGAATGAGGCCCCAGAAAACATCTAACAACAAAAAAAACAATGTTTCAGAAGATAAGATCCATAAAAGAATCTACAAAAGACTTGTTTTTTTAGATTGATGATCTAGAAAAGAATCTAGAAAAGAGTTGTTTCTAGAGAGAGTATCCAGAAAAGAATCTAGAAAAATGTTTTCTAGAATGGGGCTCTAAAGAAGAATCTAAAAAAGACTTGTTTCTAGATAGAAGATCTAGAAAACTACGTTTTCTAAGTTGAGGATCTCGACAAGGACCTAGTTAAGAATTCTTTCTAGAGAGAGGATACATCAAAGTTTCTAGAAAATATTTTTGGCTAGATAGAGGTTTTCCAAAAGAACCTCGAAAAGTCTCTTTTCTAAAGAGAACAATTAGAAAAGTATCTAAACAATGTTTTCTTGAATGACGCCCCAGAAAAGAATCTAACAAAAAAAAAAAAAAAACAAAACAAAACAAAAAAAAAAACAATGTTTCAGAAGATAAGATCCATAAAAGAATCTACAAAAGACTGTTTTTTTTTAGATTGAGGATCTAGAAAAGAATCTAGAAAAGTGTTGTTTCTAGAGAGAGGATCCAGAAAAGAATCTAGAAAATGTTTTCTAGAATGGGGCTCTTGAAAGGAATCTAGAAAATACTTGTTTCTAGACAGACGATCTAGAAAACTATGTTTTCTAAGTTGAGCCTCTGGAAAAGGATGTGGTAAAGAATTCTTTCTAGATAGAGTATGCAGAAAAGTTTGTAGAAAAGATTTTTGTGTAGATTGAGGTTCTAGAAAATCATCTAGAAAAGAAGTGTTTCTAGAGAGAATAACTAGAAACGTATCTAGACAAATATTTTCTAGAGTGAGGCTCTAGAAAAGAATCGACAAAAACTGTGTCTCAAGAGAGATGATCCGTAAAAGAATCAAGAAAAGTAGGATTTCTAGATTGAGGCTCTAGAATAGAATCTAGAAAATAGTTATTTCCAGAAAGAGGATCAAGAAAAGAATGTTTTCTCCATTGAGGCTCTAGAAAATGATCTCTAAAAGAATTGTTTCCAGAGAGAGGATCTAGAAAATTTTCCAGAAAAGATTTTTTTGTAGATTGAGGTGTTCAAAATGAATCTAGAAAAGTCTCTTTTCTAAAGAGAAAAAGAAGAAAATTACCTAAAATGTTTTCTTGCATGAGAATCCATAAAATAATCTAAAAAAAAATTGTTTATTTCAAGAGAGTTGATCCATAAAAGAATCTAGAAAAGAAATTTTTTTGTAGGTTGAGGCTGTAGAAAAGAATCTAGAAAAGTGTTGTTTCTAGAGAGAGGATCCAGAAAAGGATCTAGAAAATGTTTTCTAGAATGGGGCTCTTGAAAGGAATCTAGAAAATACTTGTTTCTAGACAGACGATCTAGGAAAGTTGAGCCTCTGGAAAAGGATGTGGTAAAGAATTCTTTCTAGATAGAGTATGCAGAAAAGTTTGTAGAAAAGATTTTTGTGTAGATTGAGGTTCTAGAAAATCACCTAGAAAAGACTTTTTTCTAGAGAGAATAACTAGAAACGTATCTAGACAAATATTTTCTAGAGTGAGGCTCTAGAAAAGAATCGACAAAAACTGTGTTTCAAGAGAGATGATCCATAAAAGAATCAAGAAAAGTAGGATTTCTAGATTGAAGCTCTAGAATAGAATCTAGAAAATAGTAATTTCCAGAAAGAGGATCAAGAAAAGAATGTTTTCTCCATTGAGGCTCTAGAAAATGATCTCTAAAAGAATTGTTTCCAGAGAGAGGATCTAGAAAATTTTCCAGAAAAGATTTTTTTGTAGATTGAGGTTTTCAAAATGAATCTAGAAAAGTCCCTTTTCTAAAGAGAACAAGAAGAAAAGTACCTAAAAATGTTTTCTTGCATGAGAATCCATAAAATAATCTACCAAAAATACTTTATTTCAAGAGAGTTGATCCATAAAAGAATCTAGAAAAGAACTTTTTTGTAGGTTGAGGCTGTAGAAAAGAATCTAGAAAAGAGTTGTTTCTAGAGACAGGATCCAGAAAAGAATAAAAAAAAAATGTTTCTAGAACGGAGCTCTATTTAAGTAGCTAGGAAAAAGTTGTTCCTAGATAGAACATCTAGAAAAGTATGTTTTCTGGGTTGAGACTCTAGAAAAAGGTCTCTTCAAGAATTCTTACTAGAGAGAGGATGCAGAAAAAACTTTCTTTCTAGAGAGATGATCTGTAAAAGAATCTAGAAAAGTCTCTTTTCTAAAGAGAACAAGAAAAGTATCTAAAAATGGTTTCTTGAATGAGGCCCCAGAAAACATCTAACAACAAAAAAAACAATGTTTCAGAAGATAAGATCCATAAAAGAATCTACAAAAGACTTGTTTTTTTAGATTGATGATCTAGAAAAGAATCTAGAAAAGAGTTGTTTCTAGAGAGAGTATCCAGAAAAGAATCTAGAAAAATGTTTTCTAGAATGGGGCTCTAAAGAAGAATCTAAAAAAGACTTGTTTCTAGATAGAAGATCTAGAAAACTACGTTTTCTAAGTTGAGGATCTCGACAAGGACCTAGTTAAGAATTCTTTCTAGAGAGAGGATACATCAAAGTTTCTAGAAAATATTTTTGGCTAGATAGAGGTTTTCCAAAAGAACCTCGAAAAGTCTCTTTTCTAAAGAGAACAATTAGAAAAGTATCTAAACAATGTTTTCTTGAATGACGCCCCAGAAAAGAATCTAACAAAAAAAACAAACAAACAAAAAAAAAAAACCAATGTTTCAGAAGATAAGATCCATAAAAGAATCTACAAAAGACTGGTTTTTTTAGATTGATGATCTAGAAAAGAATCTAGAAAAGTGTTGTTTCTAGAGAGAGGATCCAGAAAAGAATCTAGAAAATGTTTTCTAGAATGGGGCTCTTGAAAGGAATCTAGAAAATACTTGTTTCTAGACAGACGATCTAGAAAACTATGTTTTCTAAGTTGAGCCTCTGGAAAAGGATGTGGTAAAGAATTCTTTCTAGATAGAGTATGCAGAAAAGTTTGTAGAAAAGATTTTTGTGTAGATTGAGGTTCTAGAAAATCATCTAGAAAAGAAGTGTTTCTAGAGAGAATAACTAGAAACGTATCTAGACAAATATTTTCTAGAGTGAGGCTCTAGAAAAGAATCGACAAAAACTGTGTTTCAAGAGAGATGATCCATAAAAGAATCAAGAAAAGTAGGATTTCTAGATTGAGGCTCTAGAATAGAATCTAGAAAATAGTTATTTCCAGAAAGAGGATCAAGAAAAGAATGTTTTCTCCATTGAGGCTCTAGAAAATGATCTCTAAAAGAATTGTTTCCAGAGAGAGGATCTAGAAAATTTTCCAGACAAGATTTTTTTGTAGATTGAGGTGTTCAAAATGAATCTAGAAAAGTCTCTTTTCTAAAGAGAACAAGAAGAAAAGTACCTAAAAATGTTTTCTTGCATGAGAATCCATAAAATAATCTACCAAAAATACTTTATTTCAAGAGAATTGATCCATAAAAGAATCTAGAAAAGAACATTTTTGTAGGTTGAGGCTGTAGAAAGAATCTAGAAAAGAGTTGTTTCTAGAGAGAGGATCCAGAAAAGAATAAAAAAAAATGTTTTCTAGAATGGAGCTCTAGTTAAGAAGCTAGAAAACAGTTGTTTCTAGATAGAACATCTAGAAAAGTATGTTTTCTGGGTTGAGGCTCTAGAAAAAGGTCTCTTCAAGAATTCTTACTAGAGAGAGGATGCAGAAAAAACTTTCTTTCTAGAGAGATGATCTGTAAAAGAATCTAGAAAAGTCTCTTTTCTAAAGAGAACAAGAAAAGTATCTAAAAATGGTTTCTTGAATGAGGCCCCAGAAAAAATCTAACAACAAAAAAAACAATGTTTCAGAAGATAAGATCCATAAAAGAATATACAAAAGACTTGTTTTTTTAGATTGATGATCTAGAAAAGAATCTAGAAAAGAGTTGTTTCTAGAGAGAGTATCCAGAAAAGAATCTAGAAAAATGTTTTCTAGAATGGGGCTCTAAAGAAGAATCTAAAAAAGACTTGTTTCTAGATAGAAGATCTAGAAAACTACGTTTTCTAAGTTGAGGATCTCGACAAGGACCTAGTTAAGAATTCTTTCTAGAGAGAGGATACATCAAAGTTTCTAGAAAATATTTTTGGCTAGATTGAAGTTTTCCAAAAGAACCTCGAAAAGTCTCTTTTCTAAAGAGAACAATTAGAAAAGTATCTAAACAATGTTTTCTTGAATGACGCCCCAGAAAAGAATCTAACAAAAAAAAAAAAAAAACAATGTTTCAGAAGATAAGATCCATAAAAGAATCTACAAAAGACTGTTTGTTTTTTTTTAGATTGATGATCTGGAAAAGAACCTAGAAACGTGTTGTTTCTAGAGAGAGGATCCAGAAAAGAATCTAGAAAATGTTTTCTAGAATGGGGCTCTTGAAAGGAATCAAAAAATACTTGTTTCTAGACAGACGATCTAGAAAACTATGTTTTCTAAGTTGAGCCTCTGGAAAAGGATGTGGTAAAGAATTCTTTCTAGATAGAGTATGCAGAAAATTTGTAGAAAAGATTTTTGTGTAGATTGAGGTTCTAGAAAATCATCTAGAAAAGAAGTGTTTCTAGAGAGAATAACTAGAAACGTATCTAGACAAATATTTTCTAGAGTGAGGCTCTAGAAAAGAATCGACAAAAACTGTGTTTCAAGAGAGATGATCCATAAAAGAATCAAGAAAAGTAGGATTTCTAGATTGAGGCTCTAGAATAGAATCTAGAAAATAGTAATTTCCAGAAAGAGGATCAAGAAAAGAATGTTTTCTCCATTGAGGCTCTAGAAAATGATCTCTAAAAGAATTGTTTCCAGAGAGAGGATCTAGAAAATTTTCCAGAAAAGATTTTTTTTGTAGATTGAGGTGTTCAAAATGAATCTAGAAAAGTCTCTTTTCTAAAGAGAACAAGAAGAAAAGTACCTAAAAATGTTTTCTTGCATGAGAATCCAAAAAATAATCTACCAAAAATACTTTATTTCAAGAGAGTTGATCCATAAAAGAATCTAGAAAAGAACTTTTTTGTAGGTTGAGGCTGTAGAAAAGAATCTAGAAAAGAGTTGTTTCTAGAGAGAGGATCCAGAAAAGAATAAAAAAAATGTTTTCTAGAATGGAGCTCTAGTTAAGAAGCTAGAAAACAGTTGTTTCTAGATAGAACATCTAGAAAAGTATGTTTTCTGGGTTGAGACTCTAGAAAAAGGTCTCTTCAAGAATTCTTACTAGAGAGAGGATGCAGAAAAAACTTTCTTTCTAGAGAGATGATCTGTAAAAGAATCTAGAAAAGTCTCTTTTCTAAAGAGAACAAGAAAAGTATCTAAAAATGGTTTCTTGAATGAGGCCCCAGAAAACATCTAACAACAAAAAAAACAATGTTTCAGAAGATAAGATCCATAAAAGAATCTACAAAAGACTTGTTTTTTTAGATTGATGATCTAGAAAAGAATCTAGAAAAGAGTTGTTTCTAGAGAGAGTATCCAGAAAAGAATCTAGAAAAATGTTTTCTAGAATGGGGCTCTAAAGAAGAATCTAAAAAAGACTTGTTTCTAGATAGAAGATCTAGAAAACTACGTTTTCTAAGTTGAGGATCTCGACAAGGACCTAGTTAAGAATTCTTTCTAGAGAGAGGATACATCAAAGTTTCTAGAAAATATTTTTGGCTAGATAGAGGTTTTCCAAAAGAACCTCGAAAAGTCTCTTTTCTAAAGAGAACAATTAGAAAAGTATCTAAACAATGTTTTCTTGAATGACGCCCCAGAAAAGAATCTAACAAAAAAAAAAAAACAAACAAAAAAAAAAAACCAATGTTTCAGAAGATAAGATCCATAAAAGAATCTACAAAAGACTGGTTTTTTTAGATTGATGATCTAGAAAAGAATCTAGAAAAGTGTTGTTTCTAGAGAGAGGATCCAGAAAAGAATCTAGAAAATGTTTTCTAGAATGGGGCTCTTGAAAGGAATCTAGAAAATACTTGTTTCTAGACAGACGATCTAGAAAACTATGTTTTCTAAGTTGAGCCTCTGGAAAAGGATGTGGTAAAGAATTCTTTCTAGATAGAGTATGCAGAAAAGTTTGTAGAAAAGATTTTTGTGTAGATTGAGGTTCTAGAAAATCATCTAGAAAAGAAGTGTTTCTAGAGAGAATAACTAGAAACGTATCTAGACAAATATTTTCTAGAGTGAGGCTCTAGAAAAGAATCGACAAAAACTGTGTTTCAAGAGAGATGATCCATAAAAGAATCAAGAAAAGTAGGATTTCTAGATTGAGGCTCTAGAATAGAATCTAGAAAATAGTTATTTCCAGAAAGAGGATCAAGAAAAGAATGTTTTCTCCATTGAGGCTCTAGAAAATGATCTCTAAAAGAATTGTTTCCAGAGAGAGGATCTAGAAAATTTTCCAGACAAGATTTTTTTGTAGATTGAGGTGTTCAAAATGAATCTAGAAAAGTCTCTTTTCTAAAGAGAACAAGAAGAAAAGTACCTAAAAATGTTTTCTTGCATGAGAATCCATAAAATAATCTACCAAAAATACTTTATTTCAAGAGAATTGATCCATAAAAGAATCTAGAAAAGAACATTTTTGTAGGTTGAGGCTGTAGAAAGAATCTAGAAAAGAGTTGTTTCTAGAGAGAGGATCCAGAAAAGAATAAAAAAAAATGTTTTCTAGAATGGAGCTCTAGTTAAGAAGCTAGAAAACAGTTGTTTCTAGATAGAACATCTAGAAAAGTATGTTTTCTGGGTTGAGGCTCTAGAAAAAGGTCTCTTCAAGAATTCTTACTAGAGAGAGGATGCAGAAAAAACTTTCGTTCTAGAGAGATGATCTGTAAAAGAATCTAGAAAAGTCTCTTTTCTAAAGAGAACAAGAAAAGTATCTAAAAATGGTTTCTTGAATGAGGCCCCAGAAAAAATCTAACAACAAAAAAAACAATGTTTCAGAAGATAAGATCCATAAAAGAATATACAAAAGACTTGTTTTTTTAGATTGATGATCTAGAAAAGAATCTAGAAAAGAGTTGTTTCTAGAGAGAGTATCCAGAAAAGAATCTAGAAAAATGTTTTCTAGAATGGGGCTCTAAGAAGAATCTAAAAAAGACTTGTTTCTAGATAGAAGATCTAGAAAACTACGTTTTCTAAGTTGAGGATCTCGACAAGGACCTAGTTAAGAATTCTTTCTAGAGAGAGGATACATCAAAGTTTCTAGAAAATATTTTTGGCTAGATTGAAGTTTTCAAAAAGAACCTCGAAAAGTCTCTTTTCTAAAGAGAACAATTAGAAAAGTATCTAAACAATGTTTTCTTGAATGACGCCCCAGAAAAGAATCTAACAAAAAAAAAAAAAAAAACAATGTTTCAGAAGATAAGATCCATAAAAGAATCTACAAAAGACTGTTTGTTTTTTTTTAGATTGATGATCTGGAAAAGAACCTAGAAACGTGTTGTTTCTAGAGAGAGGATCCAGAAAAGAATCTAGAAAATGTTTTCTAGAATGGGGCTCTTGAAAGGAATCAAAAAATACTTGTTTCTAGACAGACGATCTAGAAAACTATGTTTTCTAAGTTGAGCCTCTGGAAAAGGATGTGGTAAAGAATTCTTTCTAGATAGAGTATGCAGAAAATTTGTAGAAAAGATTTTTGTGTAGATTGAGGTTCTAGAAAATCATCTAGAAAAGAAGTGTTTCTAGAGAGAATAACTAGAAACGTATCTAGACAAATATTTTCTAGAGTGAGGCTCTAGAAAAGAATCGACAAAAACTGTGTTTCAAGAGAGATGATCCATAAAAGAATCAAGAAAAGTAGGATTTCTAGATTGAGGCTCTAGAATAGAATCTAGAAAATAGTAATTTCCAGAAAGAGGATCAAGAAAAGAATGTTTTCTCCATTGAGGCTCTAGAAAATGATCTCTAAAAGAATTGTTTCCAGAGAGAGGATCTAGAAAATTTTCCAGAAAAGATTTTTTTTGTAGATTGAGGTGTTCAAAATGAATCTAGAAAAGTCTCTTTTCTAAAGAGAACAAGAAGAAAAGTACCTAAAAATGTTTTCTTGCATGAGAATCCAAAAAATAATCTACCAAAAATACTTTATTTCAAGAGAGTTGATCCATAAAAGAATCTAGAAAAGAACTTTTTTGTAGGTTGAGGCTGTAGAAAAGAATCTAGAAAAGAGTTGTTTCTAGAGAGAGGATCCAGAAAAGAATAAAAAAAATGTTTTCTAGAATGGAGCTCTAGTTAAGAAGCTAGAAAACAGTTGTTTCTAGATAGAACATCTAGAAAAGTATGTTTTCTGGGTTGAGACTCTAGAAAAAGGTCTCTTCAAGAATTCTTACTAGAGAGAGGATGCAGAAAAAACTTTCTTTCTAGAGAGATGATCTGTAAAAGAATCTAGAAAAGTCTCTTTTCTAAAGAGAACAAGAAAAGTATCTAAAAATGGTTTCTTGAATGAGGCCCCAGAAAACATCTAACAACAAAAAAAACAATGTTTCAGAAGATAAGATCCATAAAAGAATCTACAAAAGACTTGTTTTTTTAGATTGATGATCTAGAAAAGAATCTAGAAAAGAGTTGTTTCTAGAGAGAGTATCCAGAAAAGAATCTAGAAAAATGTTTTCTAGAATGGGGCTCTAAAGAAGAATCTAAAAAAGACTTGTTTCTAGATAGAAGATCTAGAAAACTACGTTTTCTAAGTTGAGGATCTCGACAAGGACCTAGTTAAGAATTCTTTCTAGAGAGAGGATACATCAAAGTTTCTAGAAAATATTTTTGGCTAGATAGAGGTTTTCCAAAAGAACCTCGAAAAGTCTCTTTTCTAAAGAGAACAATTAGAAAAGTATCTAAACAATGTTTTCTTGAATGACGCCCCAGAAAAGAATCTAACAAAAAAAAACAAACAAACAAAAAAAAAAAAACCAATGTTTCAGAAGATAAGATCCATAAAAGAATCTACAAAAGACTGGTTTTTTTAGATTGATGATCTAGAAAAGAATCTAGAAAAGTGTTGTTTCTAGAGAGAGGATCCAGAAAAGAATCTAGAAAATGTTTTCTAGAATGGGGCTCTTGAAAGGAATCTAGAAAATACTTGTTTCTAGACAGACGATCTAGAAAACTATGTTTTCTAAGTTGAGCCTCTGGAAAAGGATGTGGTAAAGAATTCTTTCTAGATAGAGTATGCAGAAAAGTTTGTAGAAAAGATTTTTGTGTAGATTGAGGTTCTAGAAAATCATCTAGAAAAGAAGTGTTTCTAGAGAGAATAACTAGAAACGTATCTAGACAAATATTTTCTAGAGTGAGGCTCTAGAAAAGAATCGACAAAAACTGTGTTTCAAGAGAGATGATCCATAAAAGAATCAAGAAAAGTAGGATTTCTAGATTGAGGCTCTAGAATAGAATCTAGAAAATAGTTATTTCCAGAAAGAGGATCAAGAAAAGAATGTTTTCTCCATTGAGGCTCTAGAAAATGATCTCTAAAAGAATTGTTTCCAGAGAGAGGATCTAGAAAATTTTCCAGACAAGATTTTTTTGTAGATTGAGGTGTTCAAAATGAATCTAGAAAAGTCTCTTTTCTAAAGAGAACAAGAAGAAAAGTACCTAAAAATGTTTTCTTGCATGAGAATCCATAAAATAATCTACCAAAAATACTTTATTTCAAGAGAATTGATCCATAAAAGAATCTAGAAAAGAACATTTTTGTAGGTTGAGGCTGTAGAAAGAATCTAGAAAAGAGTTGTTTCTAGAGAGAGGATCCAGAAAAGAATAAAAAAAAATGTTTTCTAGAATGGAGCTCTAGTTAAGAAGCTAGAAAACAGTTGTTTCTAGATAGAACATCTAGAAAAGTATGTTTTCTGGGTTGAGGCTCTAGAAAAAGGTCTCTTCAAGAATTCTTACTAGAGAGAGGATGCAGAAAAAACTTTCTTTCTAGAGAGATGATCTGTAAAAGAATCTAGAAAAGTCTCTTTTCTAAAGAGAACAAGAAAAGTATCTAAAAATGGTTTCTTGAATGAGGCCCCAGAAAACATCTAACAACAAAAAAAACAATGTTTCAGAAGATAAGATCCATAAAAGAATCTACAAAAGACTTGTTTTTTTAGATTGATGATCTAGAAAAGAATCTAGAAAAGAGTTGTTTCTAGAGAGAGTATCCAGAAAAGAATCTAGAAAAATGTTTTCTAGAATGGGGCTCTAAAGAAGAATCTAAAAAAGACTTGTTTCTAGATAGAAGATCTAGAAAACTACGTTTTCTAAGTTGAGGATCTTGACAAGGACCTAGTTAAGAATTCTTTCTAGAGAGAGGATACATCAAAGTTTCTAGAAAATATTTTTGGCTAGATTGAAGTTTTCCAAAAGAACCTCGAAAAGTCTCTTTTCTAAAGAGAACAATTAGAAAAGTATCTAAACAATGTTTTCTTGAATGACGCCCCAGAAAAGAATCTAACAAAAAAAAAAAAAAAAACAATGTTTCAGAAGATAAGATCCATAAAAGAATCTACAAAAGACTGTTTGTTTTTTTTTAGATTGATGATCTGGAAAAGAACCTAGAAACGTGTTGTTTCTAGAGAGAGGATCCAGAAAAGAATCTAGAAAATGTTTTCTAGAATGGGGCTCTTGAAAGGAATCAAAAAATACTTGTTTCTAGACAGACGATCTAGAAAACTATGTTTTCTAAGTTGAGCCTCTGGAAAAGGATGTGGTAAAGAATTCTTTCTAGATAGAGTATGCAGAAAATTTGTAGAAAAGATTTTTGTGTAGATTGAGGTTCTAGAAAATCATCTAGAAAAGAAGTGTTTCTAGAGAGAATAACTAGAAACGTATCTAGACAAATATTTTCTAGAGTGAGGCTCTAGAAAAGAATCGACAAAAACTGTGTTTCAAGAGAGATGATCCATAAAAGAATCAAGAAAAGTAGGATTTCTAGATTGAGGCTCTAGAATAGAATCTAGAAAATAGTAATTTCCAGAAAGAGGATCAAGAAAAGAATGTTTTCTCCATTGAGGCTCTAGAAAATGATCTCTAAAAGAATTGTTTCCAGAGAGAGGATCTAGAAAATTTTCCAGAAAAGATTTTTTTTGTAGATTGAGGTGTTCAAAATGAATCTAGAAAAGTCTCTTTTCTAAAGAGAACAAGAAGAAAAGTACCTAAAAATGTTTTCTTGCATGAGAATCCAAAAAATAATCTACCAAAAATACTTTATTTCAAGAGAGTTGATCCATAAAAGAATCTAGAAAAGAACTTTTTTGTAGGTTGAGGCTGTAGAAAAGAATCTAGAAAAGAGTTGTTTCTAGAGAGAGGATCCAGAAAAGAATAAAAAAAATGTTTTCTAGAATGGAGCTCTAGTTAAGAAGCTAGAAAACAGTTGTTTCTAGATAGAACATCTAGAAAAGTATGTTTTCTGGGTTGAGACTCTAGAAAAAGGTCTCTTCAAGAATTCTTACTAGAGAGAGGATGCAGAAAAAACTTTCTTTCTAGAGAGATGATCTGTAAAAGAATCTAGAAAAGTCTCTTTTCTAAAGAGAACAAGAAAAGTATCTAAAAATGGTTTCTTGAATGAGGCCCCAGAAAACATCTAACAACAAAAAAAACAATGTTTCAGAAGATAAGATCCATAAAAGAATCTACAAAAGACTTGTTTTTTTAGATTGATGATCTAGAAAAGAATCTAGAAAAGAGTTGTTTCTAGAGAGAGTATCCAGAAAAGAATCTAGAAAAATGTTTTCTAGAATGGGGCTCTAAAGAAGAATCTAAAAAAGACTTGTTTCTAGATAGAAGATCTAGAAAACTACGTTTTCTAAGTTGAGGATCTCGACAAGGACCTAGTTAAGAATTCTTTCTAGAGAGAGGATACATCAAAGTTTCTAGAAAATATTTTTGGCTAGATAGAGGTTTTCCAAAAGAACCTCGAAAAGTCTCTTTTCTAAAGAGAACAATTAGAAAAGTATCTAAACAATGTTTTCTTGAATGACGCCCCAGAAAAGAATCTAACAAAAAAAAAAAAAAAACAAAACAAAACAAAAAAAAAAACAATGTTTCAGAAGATAAGATCCATAAAAGAATCTACAAAAGACTGTTTTTTTTTAGATTGAGGATCTAGAAAAGAATCTAGAAAAGTGTTGTTTCTAGAGAGAGGATCCAGAAAAGAATCTAGAAAATGTTTTCTAGAATGGGGCTCTTGAAAGGAATCTAGAAAATACTTGTTTCTAGACAGACGATCTAGAAAACTATGTTTTCTAAGTTGAGCCTCTGGAAAAGGATGTGGTAAAGAATTCTTTCTAGATAGAGTATGCAGAAAAGTTTGTAGAAAAGATTTTTGTGTAGATTGAGGTTCTAGAAAATCATCTAGAAAAGAAGTGTTTCTAGAGAGAATAACTAGAAACGTATCTAGACAAATATTTTCTAGAGTGAGGCTCTAGAAAAGAATCGACAAAAACTGTGTCTCAAGAGAGATGATCCATAAAAGAATCAAGAAAAGTAGGATTTCTAGATTGAGGCTCTAGAATAGAATCTAGAAAATAGTTATTTCCAGAAAGAGGATCAAGAAAAGAATGTTTTCTCCATTGAGGCTCTAGAAAATGATCTCTAAAAGAATTGTTTCCAGAGAGAGGATCTAGAAAATTTTCCAGAAAAGATTTTTTTGTAGATTGAGGTGTTCAAAATGAATCTAGAAAAGTCTCTTTTCTAAAGAGAAAAAGAAGAAAATTACCTAAAATGTTTTCTTGCATGAGAATCCATAAAATAATCTACAAAAAAAATAGTTTATTTCAAGAGAGTTGATCCATAAAAGAATCTAGAAAAGAAATTTTTTTGTAGGTTGAGGCTGTAGAAAAGAATCTAGAAAAGTGTTGTTTCTAGAGAGAGGATCCAGAAAAGGATCTAGAAAATGTTTTCTAGAATGGGGCTCTTGAAAGGAATCTAGAAAATACTTGTTTCTAGACAGACGATCTAGGAAAGTTGAGCCTCTGGAAAAGGATGTGGTAAAGAATTCTTTCTAGATAGAGTATGCAGAAAAGTTTGTAGAAAAGATTTTTGTGTAGATTGAGGTTCTAGAAAATCATCTAGAAAAGACTTTTTTCTAGAGAGAATAACTAGAAACGTATCTAGACAAATATTTTCTAGAGTGAGGCTCTAGAAAAGAATCGACAAAAACTGTGTTTCAAGAGAGATGATCCATAAAAGAATCAAGAAAAGTAGGATTTCTAGATTGAAGCTCTAGAATAGAATCTAGAAAATAGTAATTTCCAGAAAGAGGATCAAGAAAAGAATGTTTTCTCCATTGAGGCTCTAGAAAATGATCTCTAAAAGAATTGTTTCCAGAGAGAGGATCTAGAAAATTTTCCAGAAAAGATTTTTTTGTAGATTGAGGTTTTCAAAATGAATCTAGAAAAGTCCCTTTTCTAAAGAGAACAAGAAGAAAAGTACCTAAAAATGTTTTCTTGCATGAGAATCCATAAAATAATCTACCAAAAATACTTTATTTCAAGAGAGTTGATCCATAAAAGAATCTAGAAAAGAACTTTTTTGTAGGTTGAGGCTGTAGAAAAGAATCTAGAAAAGAGTTGTTTCTAGAGAGAGGATCCAGAAAAGAATAAAAAAAATGTTTTCTAGAATGGAGCTCTAGTTAAGAAGCTAGAAAACAGTTGTTTCTAGATAGAACATCTAGAAAAGTATGTTTTCTGGGTTGAGACTCTAGAAAAAGGTCTCTTCAAGAATTCTTACTAGAGAGAGGATGCAGAAAAAACTTTCTTTCTAGAGAGATGATCTGTAAAAGAATCTAGAAAAGTCTCTTTTCTAAAGAGAACAAGAAAAGTATCTAAAAATGGTTTCTTGAATGAGGCCCCAGAAAACATCTAACAACAAAAAAAACAATGTTTCAGAAGATAAGATCCATAAAAGAATCTACAAAAGACTTGTTTTTTTAGATTGATGATCTAGAAAAGAATCTAGAAAAGAGTTGTTTCTAGAGAGAGTATCCAGAAAAGAATCTAGAAAAATGTTTTCTAGAATGGGGCTCTAAAGAAGAATCTAAAAAAGACTTGTTTCTAGATAGAAGATCTAGAAAACTACGTTTTCTAAGTTGAGGATCTCGACAAGGACCTAGTTAAGAATTCTTTCTAGAGAGAGGATACATCAAAGTTTCTAGAAAATATTTTTGGCTAGATAGAGGTTTTCCAAAAGAACCTCGAAAAGTCTCTTTTCTAAAGAGAACAATTAGAAAAGTATCTAAACAATGTTTTCTTGAATGACGCCCCAGAAAAGAATCTAACAAAAAAAAAAAAAAACAAAACAAAACAAAAAAAAAACAATGTTTCAGAAGATAAGATCCATAAAAGAATCTACAAAAGACTGTTTTTTTTTAGATTGAGGATCTAGAAAAGAATCTAGAAAAGTGTTGTTTCTAGAGAGAGGATCCAGAAAAGAATCTAGAAAATGTTTTCTAGAATGGGGCTCTTGAAAGGAATCTAGAAAATACTTGTTTCTAGACAGACGATCTAGAAAACTATGTTTTCTAAGTTGAGCCTCTGGAAAAGGATGTGGTAAAGAATTCTTTCTAGATAGAGTATGCAGAAAAGTTTGTAGAAAAGATTTTTGTGTAGATTGAGGTTCTAGAAAATCATCTAGAAAAGAAGTGTTTCTAGAGAGAATAACTAGAAACGTATCTAGACAAATATTTTCTAGAGTGAGGCTCTAGAAAAGAATCGACAAAAACTGTGTCTCAAGAGAGATGATCCGTAAAAGAATCAAGAAAAGTAGGATTTCTAGATTGAGGCTCTAGAATAGAATCTAGAAAATAGTTATTTCCAGAAAGAGGATCAAGAAAAGAATGTTTTCTCCATTGAGGCTCTAGAAAATGATCTCTAAAAGAATTGTTTCCAGAGAGAGGATCTAGAAAATTTTCCAGAAAAGATTTTTTTGTAGATTGAGGTGTTCAAAATGAATCTAGAAAAGTCTCTTTTCTAAAGAGAAAAAGAAGAAAATTACCTAAAATGTTTTCTTGCATGAGAATCCATAAAATAATCTACAAAAAAAATAGTTTATTTCAAGAGAGTTGATCCATAAAAGAATCTAGAAAAGAAATTTTTTTGTAGGTTGAGGCTGTAGAAAAGAATCTAGAAAAGTGTTGTTTCTAGAGAGAGGATCCAGAAAAGGATCTAGAAAATGTTTTCTAGAATGGGGCTCTTGAAAGGAATCTAGAAAATACTTGTTTCTAGACAGACGATCTAGGAAAGTTGAGCCTCTGGAAAAGGATGTGGTAAAGAATTCTTTCTAGATAGAGTATGCAGAAAAGTTTGTAGAAAAGATTTTTGTGTAGATTGAGGTTCTAGAAAATCACCTAGAAAAGACTTTTTTCTAGAGAGAATAACTAGAAACGTATCTAGACAAATATTTTCTAGAGTGAGGCTCTAGAAAAGAATCGACAAAAACTGTGTTTCAAGAGAGATGATCCATAAAAGAATCAAGAAAAGTAGGATTTCTAGATTGAAGCTCTAGAATAGAATCTAGAAAATAGTAATTTCCAGAAAGAGGATCAAGAAAAGAATGTTTTCTCCATTGAGGCTCTAGAAAATGATCTCTAAAAGAATTGTTTCCAGAGAGAGGATCTAGAAAATTTTCCAGAAAAGATTTTTTTGTAGATTGAGGTTTTCAAAATGAATCTAGAAAAGTCCCTTTTCTAAAGAGAACAAGAAGAAAAGTACCTAAAAATGTTTTCTTGCATGAGAATCCATAAAATAATCTACCAAAAATACTTTATTTCAAGAGAGTTGATCCATAAAAGAATCTAGAAAAGAACTTTTTTGTAGGTTGAGGCTGTAGAAAAGAATCTAGAAAAGAGTTGTTTCTAGAGACAGGATCCAGAAAAGAATAAAAAAAAAATGTTTCTAGAACGGAGCTCTATTTAAGTAGCTAGGAAAAAGTTGTTCCTAGATAGAACATCTAGAAAAGTATGTTTTCTGGGTTGAGACTCTAGAAAAAGGTCTCTTCAAGAATTCTTACTAGAGAGAGGATGCAGAAAAAACTTTCTTTCTAGAGAGATGATCTGTAAAAGAATCTAGAAAAGTCTCTTTTCTAAAGAGAACAAGAAAAGTATCTAAAAATGGTTTCTTGAATGAGGCCCCAGAAAACATCTAACAACAAAAAAAACAATGTTTCAGAAGATAAGATCCATAAAAGAATCTACAAAAGACTTGTTTTTTTAGATTGATGATCTAGAAAAGAATCTAGAAAAGAGTTGTTTCTAGAGAGAGTATCCAGAAAAGAATCTAGAAAAATGTTTTCTAGAATGGGGCTCTAAAGAAGAATCTAAAAAAGACTTGTTTCTAGATAGAAGATCTAGAAAACTACGTTTTCTAAGTTGAGGATCTCGACAAGGACCTAGTTAAGAATTCTTTCTAGAGAGAGGATACATCAAAGTTTCTAGAAAATATTTTTGGCTAGATAGAGGTTTTCCAAAAGAACCTCGAAAAGTCTCTTTTCTAAAGAGAACAATTAGAAAAGTATCTAAACAATGTTTTCTTGAATGACGCCCCAGAAAAGAATCTAACAAAAAAAACAAACAAACAAAAAAAAAAAACCAATGTTTCAGAAGATAAGATCCATAAAAGAATCTACAAAAGACTGGTTTTTTTAGATTGATGATCTAGAAAAGAATCTAGAAAAGTGTTGTTTCTAGAGAGAGGATCCAGAAAAGAATCTAGAAAATGTTTTCTAGAATGGGGCTCTTGAAAGGAATCTAGAAAATACTTGTTTCTAGACAGACGATCTAGAAAACTATGTTTTCTAAGTTGAGCCTCTGGAAAAGGATGTGGTAAAGAATTCTTTCTAGATAGAGTATGCAGAAAAGTTTGTAGAAAAGATTTTTGTGTAGATTGAGGTTCTAGAAAATCATCTAGAAAAGAAGTGTTTCTAGAGAGAATAACTAGAAACGTATCTAGACAAATATTTTCTAGAGTGAGGCTCTAGAAAAGAATCGACAAAAACTGTGTTTCAAGAGAGATGATCCATAAAAGAATCAAGAAAAGTAGGATTTCTAGATTGAGGCTCTAGAATAGAATCTAGAAAATAGTTATTTCCAGAAAGAGGATCAAGAAAAGAATGTTTTCTCCATTGAGGCTCTAGAAAATGATCTCTAAAAGAATTGTTTCCAGAGAGAGGATCTAGAAAATTTTCCAGACAAGATTTTTTTGTAGATTGAGGTGTTCAAAATGAATCTAGAAAAGTCTCTTTTCTAAAGAGAACAAGAAGAAAAGTACCTAAAAATGTTTTCTTGCATGAGAATCCATAAAATAATCTACCAAAAATACTTTATTTCAAGAGAATTGATCCATAAAAGAATCTAGAAAAGAACATTTTTGTAGGTTGAGGCTGTAGAAAGAATCTAGAAAAGAGTTGTTTCTAGAGAGAGGATCCAGAAAAGAATAAAAAAAAATGTTTTCTAGAATGGAGCTCTAGTTAAGAAGCTAGAAAACAGTTGTTTCTAGATAGAACATCTAGAAAAGTATGTTTTCTGGGTTGAGGCTCTAGAAAAAGGTCTCTTCAAGAATTCTTACTAGAGAGAGGATGCAGAAAAAACTTTCTTTCTAGAGAGATGATCTGTAAAAGAATCTAGAAAAGTCTCTTTTCTAAAGAGAACAAGAAAAGTATCTAAAAATGGTTTCTTGAATGAGGCCCCAGAAAAAATCTAACAACAAAAAAAACAATGTTTCAGAAGATAAGATCCATAAAAGAATCTACAAAAGACTTGTTTTTTTAGATTGATGATCTAGAAAAGAATCTAGAAAAGAGTTGTTTCTAGAGAGAGTATCCAGAAAAGAATCTAGAAAAATGTTTTCTAGAATGGGGCTCTAAAGAAGAATCTAAAAAAGACTTGTTTCTAGATAGAAGATCTAGAAAACTACGTTTTCTAAGTTGAGGATCTCGACAAGGACCTAGTTAAGAATTCTTTCTAGAGAGAGGATACATCAAAGTTTCTAGAAAATATTTTTGGCTAGATTGAAGTTTTCCAAAAGAACCTCGAAAAGTCTCTTTTCTAAAGAGAACAATTAGAAAAGTATCTAAACAATGTTTTCTTGAATGACGCCCCAGAAAAGAATCTAACAAAAAAAAAAAAAAAACAATGTTTCAGAAGATAAGATCCATAAAAGAATCTACAAAAGACTG
This sequence comes from Sminthopsis crassicaudata, assembly GCF_048593235.1. Lineage (NCBI taxonomy): Eukaryota > Metazoa > Chordata > Mammalia > Dasyuromorphia > Dasyuridae > Sminthopsis > Sminthopsis crassicaudata. Next base: position 180,531,453 of record NC_133619.1, on the reverse strand, counting down.
TTTGTTTTTTTTTAGATTGATGATCTGGAAAAGAACCTAGAAACGTGTTGTTTCTAGAGAGAGGATCCAGAAAAGAATCTAGAAAATGTTTTCTAGAATGGGGCTCTTGAAAGGAATCAAAAAATACTTGTTTCTAGACAGACGATCTAGAAAACTATGTTTTCTAAGTTGAGCCTCTGGAAAAGGATGTGGTAAAGAATTCTTTCTAGATAGAGTATGCAGAAAATTTGTAGAAAAGATTTTTGTGTAGATTGAGGTTCTAGAAAATCATCTAGAAAAGAAGTGTTTCTAGAGAGAATAACTAGAAACGTATCTAGACAAATATTTTCTAGAGTGAGGCTCTAGAAAAGAATCGACAAAAACTGTGTTTCAAGAGAGATGATCCATAAAAGAATCAAGAAAAGTAGGATTTCTAGATTGAGGCTCTAGAATAGAATCTAGAAAATAGTAATTTCCAGAAAGAGGATCAAGAAAAGAATGTTTTCTCCATTGAGGCTCTAGAAAATGATCTCTAAAAGAATTGTTTCCAGAGAGAGGATCTAGAAAATTTTCCAGAAAAGATTTTTTTTGTAGATTGAGGTGTTCAAAATGAATCTAGAAAAGTCTCTTTTCTAAAGAGAACAAGAAGAAAAGTACCTAAAAATGTTTTCTTGCATGAGAATCCAAAAAATAATCTACCAAAAATACTTTATTTCAAGAGAGTTGATCCATAAAAGAATCTAGAAAAGAACTTTTTTGTAGGTTGAGGCTGTAGAAAAGAATCTAGAAAAGAGTTGTTTCTAGAGAGAGGATCCAGAAAAGAATAAAAAAAATGTTTTCTAGAATGGAGCTCTAGTTAAGAAGCTAGAAAACAGTTGTTTCTAGATAGAACATCTAGAAAAGTATGTTTTCTGGGTTGAGACTCTAGAAAAAGGTCTCTTCAAGAATTCTTACTAGAGAGAGGATGCAGAAAAAACTTTCTTTCTAGAGAGATGATCTGTAAAAGAATCTAGAAAAGTCTCTTTTCTAAAGAGAACAAGAAAAGTATCTAAAAATGGTTTCTTGAATGAGGCCCCAGAAAACATCTAACAACAAAAAAAACAATGTTTCAGAAGATAAGATCCATAAAAGAATCTACAAAAGACTTGTTTTTTTAGATTGATGATCTAGAAAAGAATCTAGAAAAGAGTTGTTTCTAGAGAGAGGATCCAGAAAAGAATCTAGAAAATGTTTTCTAGAATGGGGCTCTTGAAAGGAATCTAGAAAATACTTGTTTCTAGACAGACGATCTAGAAAACTATGTTTTCTAAGTTGAGCCTCTGGAAAAGGATGTGGTAAAGAATTCTTTCTAGATAGAGTATGCAGAAAAGTTTGTAGAAAAGATTTTTGTGTAGATTGAGGTTCTAGAAAATCATCTAGAAAAGAAGTGTTTCTAGAGAGAATAACTAGAAACGTATCTAGACAAATATTTTCTAGAGTGAGGCTCTAGAAAAGAATCGACAAAAACTGTGTCTCAAGAGAGATGATCCATAAAAGAATCAAGAAAAGTAGGATTTCTAGATTGAGGCTCTAGAATAGAATCTAGAAAATAGTTATTTCCAGAAAGAGGATCAAGAAAAGAATGTTTTCTCCATTGAGGCTCTAGAAAATGATCTCTAAAAGAATTGTTTCCAGAGAGAGGATCTAGAAAATTTTCCAGAAAAGATTTTTTTGTAGATTGAGGTGTTCAAAATGAATCTAGAAAAGTCTCTTTTCTAAAGAGAAAAAGAAGAAAATTACCTAAAATGTTTTCTTGCATGAGAATCCATAAAATAATCTACAAAAAAAATAGTTTATTTCAAGAGAGTTGATCCATAAAAGAATCTAGAAAAGAAATTTTTTTGTAGGTTGAGGCTGTAGAAAAGAATCTAGAAAAGTGTTGTTTCTAGAGAGAGGATCCAGAAAAGGATCTAGAAAATGTTTTCTAGAATGGGGCTCTTGAAAGGAATCTAGAAAATACTTGTTTCCCGACAGACGATCTAGGAAAGTTGAGCCTCTGGAAAAGGATGTGGTAAAGAATTCTTTCTAGATAGAGTATGCAGAAAAGTTTGTAGAAAAGATTTTTGTGTAGATTGAGGTTCTAGAAAATCATCTAGAAAAGACTTTTTTCTAGAGAGAATAACTAGAAACGTATCTAGACAAATATTTTCTAGAGTGAGGCTCTAGAAAAGAATCGACAAAAACTGTGTTTCAAGAGAGATGATACATAAAAGAATCAAGAAAAGTAGGATTTCTAGATTGAAGCTCTAGAATAGAATCTAGAAAATAGTAATTTCCAGAAAGAGGATCAAGAAAAGAATGTTTTCTCCATTGAGGCTCTAGAAAATGATCTCTAAAAGAATTGTTTCCAGAGAGAGGATCTAGAAAATTTTCCAGAAAAGATTTTTTTGTAGATTGAGGTTTTCAAAATGAATCTAGAAAAGTCCCTTTTCTAAAGAGAACAAGAAGAAAAGTACCTAAAAATGTTTTCTTGCATGAGAATCCATAAAATAATCTACCAAAAATACTTTATTTCAAGAGAGTTGATCCATAAAAGAATCTAGAAAAGAACTTTTTTGTAGGTTGAGGCTGTAGAAAAGAATCTAGAAAAGAGTTGTTTCTAGAGACAGGATCCAGAAAAGAATAAAAAAAAATGTTTTCTAGAACGGAGCTCTATTTAAGTAGCTAGGAAAAAGTTGTTCCTAGATAGAACATCTAGAAAAGTATGTTTTCTGGGTTGAGACTCTAGAAAAAGGTCTCTTCAAGAATTCTTACTAGAGAGAGGATGCAGAAAAAACTTTCTTTCTAGAGAGATGATCTGTAAAAGAATCTAGAAAAGTCTCTTTTCTAAAGAGAACAAGAAAAGTATCTAAAAATGGTTTCTTGAATGAGGCCCCAGAAAACATCTAACAACAAAAAAAACAATGTTTCAGAAGATAAGATCCATAAAAGAATCTACAAAAGACTTGTTTTTTTAGATTGATGATCTAGAAAAGAATCTAGAAAAGAGTTGTTTCTAGAGAGAGTATCCAGAAAAGAATCTAGAAAAATGTTTTCTAGAATGGGGCTCTAAAGAAGAATCTAAAAAAGACTTGTTTCTAGATAGAAGATCTAGAAAACTACGTTTTCTAAGTTGAGGATCTCGACAAGGACCTAGTTAAGAATTCTTTCTAGAGAGAGGATACATCAAAGTTTCTAGAAAATATTTTTGGCTAGATAGAGGTTTTCCAAAAGAACCTCGAAAAGTCTCTTTTCTAAAGAGAACAATTAGAAAAGTATCTAAACAATGTTTTCTTGAATGACGCCCCAGAAAAGAATCTAACAAAAAAAAAAAACAAACAAAAAAAAAAAAACCAATGTTTCAGAAGATAAGATCCATAAAAGAATCTACAAAAGACTGGTTTTTTTAGATTGATGATCTAGAAAAGAATCTAGAAAAGTGTTGTTTCTAGAGAGAGGATCCAGAAAAGAATCTAGAAAATGTTTTCTAGAATGGGGCTCTTGAAAGGAATCTAGAAAATACTTGTTTCTAGACAGACGATCTAGAAAACTATGTTTTCTAAGTTGAGCCTCTGGAAAAGGATGTGGTAAAGAATTCTTTCTAGATAGAGTATGCAGAAAAGTTTGTAGAAAAGATTTTTGTGTAGATTGAGGTTCTAGAAAATCATCTAGAAAAGAAGTGTTTCTAGAGAGAATAACTAGAAACGTATCTAGACAAATATTTTCTAGAGTGAGGCTCTAGAAAAGAATCGACAAAAACTGTGTTTCAAGAGAGATGATCCATAAAAGAATCAAGAAAAGTAGGATTTCTAGATTGAGGCTCTAGAATAGAATCTAGAAAATAGTTATTTCCAGAAAGAGGATCAAGAAAAGAATGTTTTCTCCATTGAGGCTCTAGAAAATGATCTCTAAAAGAATTGTTTCCAGAGAGAGGATCTAGAAAATTTTCCAGACAAGATTTTTTTGTAGATTGAGGTGTTCAAAATGAATCTAGAAAAGTCTCTTTTCTAAAGAGAACAAGAAGAAAAGTACCTAAAAATGTTTTCTTGCATGAGAATCCATAAAATAATCTACCAAAAATACTTTATTTCAAGAGAATTGATCCATAAAAGAATCTAGAAAAGAACATTTTTGTAGGTTGAGGCTGTAGAAAGAATCTAGAAAAGAGTTGTTTCTAGAGAGAGGATCCAGAAAAGAATAAAAAAAAATGTTTTCTAGAATGGAGCTCTAGTTAAGAAGCTAGAAAACAGTTGTTTCTAGATAGAACATCTAGAAAAGTATGTTTTCTGGGTTGAGGCTCTAGAAAAAGGTCTCTTCAAGAATTCTTACTAGAGAGAGGATGCAGAAAAAACTTTCTTTCTAGAGAGATGATCTGTAAAAGAATCTAGAAAAGTCTCTTTTCTAAAGAGAACAAGAAAAGTATCTAAAAATGGTTTCTTGAATGAGGCCCCAGAAAAAATCTAACAACAAAAAAAACAATGTTTCAGAAGATAAGATCCATAAAAGAATATACAAAAGACTTGTTTTTTTAGATTGATGATCTAGAAAAGAATCTAGAAAAGAGTTGTTTCTAGAGAGAGTATCCAGAAAAGAATCTAGAAAAATGTTTTCTAGAATGGGGCTCTAAAGAAGAATCTAAAAAAGACTTGTTTCTAGATAGAAGATCTAGAAAACTACGTTTTCTAAGTTGAGGATCTCGACAAGGACCTAGTTAAGAATTCTTTCTAGAGAGAGGATACATCAAAGTTTCTAGAAAATATTTTTGGCTAGATTGAAGTTTTCCAAAAGAACCTCGAAAAGTCTCTTTTCTAAAGAGAACAATTAGAAAAGTATCTAAACAATGTTTTCTTGAATGACGCCCCAGAAAAGAATCTAACAAAAAAAAAAAAAAAACAATGTTTCAGAAGATAAGATCCATAAAAGAATCTACAAAAGACTGTTTGTTTTTTTTTAGATTGATGATCTGGAAAAGAACCTAGAAACGTGTTGTTTCTAGAGAGAGGATCCAGAAAAGAATCTAGAAAATGTTTTCTAGAATGGGGCTCTTGAAAGGAATCAAAAAATACTTGTTTCTAGACAGACGATCTAGAAAACTATGTTTTCTAAGTTGAGCCTCTGGAAAAGGATGTGGTAAAGAATTCTTTCTAGATAGAGTATGCAGAAAATTTGTAGAAAAGATTTTTGTGTAGATTGAGGTTCTAGAAAATCATCTAGAAAAGAAGTGTTTCTAGAGAGAATAACTAGAAACGTATCTAGACAAATATTTTCTAGAGTGAGGCTCTAGAAAAGAATCGACAAAAACTGTGTTTCAAGAGAGATGATCCATAAAAGAATCAAGAAAAGTAGGATTTCTAGATTGAGGCTCTAGAATAGAATCTAGAAAATAGTAATTTCCAGAAAGAGGATCAAGAAAAGAATGTTTTCTCCATTGAGGCTCTAGAAAATGATCTCTAAAAGAATTGTTTCCAGAGAGAGGATCTAGAAAATTTTCCAGAAAAGATTTTTTTTGTAGATTGAGGTGTTCAAAATGAATCTAGAAAAGTCTCTTTTCTAAAGAGAACAAGAAGAAAAGTACCTAAAAATGTTTTCTTGCATGAGAATCCAAAAAATAATCTACCAAAAATACTTTATTTCAAGAGAGTTGATCCATAAAAGAATCTAGAAAAGAACTTTTTTGTAGGTTGAGGCTGTAGAAAAGAATCTAGAAAAGAGTTGTTTCTAGAGAGAGGATCCAGAAAAGAATAAAAAAAATGTTTTCTAGAATGGAGCTCTAGTTAAGAAGCTAGAAAACAGTTGTTTCTAGATAGAACATCTAGAAAAGTATGTTTTCTGGGTTGAGACTCTAGAAAAAGGTCTCTTCAAGAATTCTTACTAGAGAGAGGATGCAGAAAAAACTTTCTTTCTAGAGAGATGATCTGTAAAAGAATCTAGAAAAGTCTCTTTTCTAAAGAGAACAAGAAAAGTATCTAAAAATGGTTTCTTGAATGAGGCCCCAGAAAACATCTAACAACAAAAAAAACAATGTTTCAGAAGATAAGATCCATAAAAGAATCTACAAAAGACTTGTTTTTTTAGATTGATGATCTAGAAAAGAATCTAGAAAAGAGTTGTTTCTAGAGAGAGTATCCAGAAAAGAATCTAGAAAAATGTTTTCTAGAATGGGGCTCTAAAGAAGAATCTAAAAAAGACTTGTTTCTAGATAGAAGATCTAGAAAACTACGTTTTCTAAGTTGAGGATCTCGACAAGGACCTAGTTAAGAATTCTTTCTAGAGAGAGGATACATCAAAGTTTCTAGAAAATATTTTTGGCTAGATAGAGGTTTTCCAAAAGAACCTCGAAAAGTCTCTTTTCTAAAGAGAACAATTAGAAAAGTATCTAAACAATGTTTTCTTGAATGACGCCCCAGAAAAGAATCTAACAAAAAAAAACAAACAAACAAAAAAAAAAAAACCAATGTTTCAGAAGATAAGATCCATAAAAGAATCTACAAAAGACTGGTTTTTTTAGATTGATGATCTAGAAAAGAATCTAGAAAAGTGTTGTTTCTAGAGAGAGGATCCAGAAAAGAATCTAGAAAATGTTTTCTAGAATGGGGCTCTTGAAAGGAATCTAGAAAATACTTGTTTCTAGACAGACGATCTAGAAAACTATGTTTTCTAAGTTGAGCCTCTGGAAAAGGATGTGGTAAAGAATTCTTTCTAGATAGAGTATGCAGAAAAGTTTGTAGAAAAGATTTTTGTGTAGATTGAGGTTCTAGAAAATCATCTAGAAAAGAAGTGTTTCTAGAGAGAATAACTAGAAACGTATCTAGACAAATATTTTCTAGAGTGAGGCTCTAGAAAAGAATCGACAAAAACTGTGTTTCAAGAGAGATGATCCATAAAAGAATCAAGAAAAGTAGGATTTCTAGATTGAGGCTCTAGAATAGAATCTAGAAAATAGTTATTTCCAGAAAGAGGATCAAGAAAAGAATGTTTTCTCCATTGAGGCTCTAGAAAATGATCTCTAAAAGAATTGTTTCCAGAGAGAGGATCTAGAAAATTTTCCAGACAAGATTTTTTTGTAGATTGAGGTGTTCAAAATGAATCTAGAAAAGTCTCTTTTCTAAAGAGAACAAGAAGAAAAGTACCTAAAAATGTTTTCTTGCATGAGAATCCATAAAATAATCTACCAAAAATACTTTATTTCAAGAGAATTGATCCATAAAAGAATCTAGAAAAGAACATTTTTGTAGGTTGAGGCTGTAGAAAGAATCTAGAAAAGAGTTGTTTCTAGAGAGAGGATCCAGAAAAGAATAAAAAAAAATGTTTTCTAGAATGGAGCTCTAGTTAAGAAGCTAGAAAACAGTTGTTTCTAGATAGAACATCTAGAAAAGTATGTTTTCTGGGTTGAGGCTCTAGAAAAAGGTCTCTTCAAGAATTCTTACTAGAGAGAGGATGCAGAAAAAACTTTCTTTCTAGAGAGATGATCTGTAAAAGAATCTAGAAAAGTCTCTTTTCTAAAGAGAACAAGAAAAGTATCTAAAAATGGTTTCTTGAATGAGGCCCCAGAAAACATCTAACAACAAAAAAAACAATGTTTCAGAAGATAAGATCCATAAAAGAATCTACAAAAGACTTGTTTTTTTAGATTGATGATCTAGAAAAGAATCTAGAAAAGAGTTGTTTCTAGAGAGAGTATCCAGAAAAGAATCTAGAAAAATGTTTTCTAGAATGGGGCTCTAAAGAAGAATCTAAAAAAGACTTGTTTCTAGATAGAAGATCTAGAAAACTACGTTTTCTAAGTTGAGGATCTCGACAAGGACCTAGTTAAGAATTCTTTCTAGAGAGAGGATACATCAAAGTTTCTAGAAAATATTTTTGGCTAGATTGAAGTTTTCCAAAAGAACCTCGAAAAGTCTCTTTTCTAAAGAGAACAATTAGAAAAGTATCTAAACAATGTTTTCTTGAATGACGCCCCAGAAAAGAATCTAACAAAAAAAAAAAAAAAAACAATGTTTCAGAAGATAAGATCCATAAAAGAATCTACAAAAGACTGTTTGTTTTTTTTTAGATTGATGATCTGGAAAAGAACCTAGAAACGTGTTGTTTCTAGAGAGAGGATCCAGAAAAGAATCTAGAAAATGTTTTCTAGAATGGGGCTCTTGAAAGGAATCAAAAAATACTTGTTTCTAGACAGACGATCTAGAAAACTATGTTTTCTAAGTTGAGCCTCTGGAAAAGGATGTGGTAAAGAATTCTTTCTAGATAGAGTATGCAGAAAATTTGTAGAAAAGATTTTTGTGTAGATTGAGGTTCTAGAAAATCATCTAGAAAAGAAGTGTTTCTAGAGAGAATAACTAGAAACGTATCTAGACAAATATTTTCTAGAGTGAGGCTCTAGAAAAGAATCGACAAAAACTGTGTTTCAAGAGAGATGATCCATAAAAGAATCAAGAAAAGTAGGATTTCTAGATTGAGGCTCTAGAATAGAATCTAGAAAATAGTAATTTCCAGAAAGAGGATCAAGAAAAGAATGTTTTCTCCATTGAGGCTCTAGAAAATGATCTCTAAAAGAATTGTTTCCAGAGAGAGGATCTAGAAAATTTTCCAGAAAAGATTTTTTTTGTAGATTGAGGTGTTCAAAATGAATCTAGAAAAGTCTCTTTTCTAAAGAGAACAAGAAGAAAAGTACCTAAAAATGTTTTCTTGCATGAGAATCCAAAAAATAATCTACCAAAAATACTTTATTTCAAGAGAGTTGATCCATAAAAGAATCTAGAAAAGAACTTTTTTGTAGGTTGAGGCTGTAGAAAAGAATCTAGAAAAGAGTTGTTTCTAGAGAGAGGATCCAGAAAAGAATAAAAAAAATGTTTTCTAGAATGGAGCTCTAGTTAAGAAGCTAGAAAACAGTTGTTTCTAGATAGAACATCTAGAAAAGTATGTTTTCTGGGTTGAGACTCTAGAAAAAGGTCTCTTCAAGAATTCTTACTAGAGAGAGGATGCAGAAAAAACTTTCTTTCTAGAGAGATGATCTGTAAAAGAATCTAGAAAAGTCTCTTTTCTAAAGAGAACAAGAAAAGTATCTAAAAATGGTTTCTTGAATGAGGCCCCAGAAAACATCTAACAACAAAAAAAACAATGTTTCAGAAGATAAGATCCATAAAAGAATCTACAAAAGACTTGTTTTTTTAGATTGATGATCTAGAAAAGAATCTAGAAAAGAGTTGTTTCTAGAGAGAGTATCCAGAAAAGAATCTAGAAAAATGTTTTCTAGAATGGGGCTCTAAAGAAGAATCTAAAAAAGACTTGTTTCTAGATAGAAGATCTAGAAAACTACGTTTTCTAAGTTGAGGATCTCGACAAGGACCTAGTTAAGAATTCTTTCTAGAGAGAGGATACATCAAAGTTTCTAGAAAATATTTTTGGCTAGATAGAGGTTTTCCAAAAGAACCTCGAAAAGTCTCTTTTCTAAAGAGAACAATTAGAAAAGTATCTAAACAATGTTTTCTTGAATGACGCCCCAGAAAAGAATCTAACAAAAAAAAAAAAAAAAACAAAACAAAAAAAAAAACAATGTTTCAGAAGATAAGATCCATAAAAGAATCTACAAAAGACTGTTTTTTTTTAGATTGAGGATCTAGAAAAGAATCTAGAAAAGTGTTGTTTCTAGAGAGAGGATCCAGAAAAGAATCTAGAAAATGTTTTCTAGAATGGGGCTCTTGAAAGGAATCTAGAAAATACTTGTTTCTAGACAGACGATCTAGAAAACTATGTTTTCTAAGTTGAGCCTCTGGAAAAGGATGTGGTAAAGAATTCTTTCTAGATAGAGTATGCAGAAAAGTTTGTAGAAAAGATTTTTGTGTAGATTGAGGTTCTAGAAAATCATCTAGAAAAGAAGTGTTTCTAGAGAGAATAACTAGAAACGTATCTAGACAAATATTTTCTAGAGTGAGGCTCTAGAAAAGAATCGACAAAAACTGTGTCTCAAGAGAGATGATCCATAAAAGAATCAAGAAAAGTAGGATTTCTAGATTGAGGCTCTAGAATAGAATCTAGAAAATAGTTATTTCCAGAAAGAGGATCAAGAAAAGAATGTTTTCTCCATTGAGGCTCTAGAAAATGATCTCTAAAAGAATTGTTTCCAGAGAGAGGATCTAGAAAATTTTCCAGAAAAGATTTTTTTGTAGATTGAGGTGTTCAAAATGAATCTAGAAAAGTCTCTTTTCTAAAGAGAAAAAGAAGAAAATTACCTAAAATGTTTTCTTGCATGAGAATCCATAAAATAATCTACAAAAAAAATAGTTTATTTCAAGAGAGTTGATCCATAAAAGAATCTAGAAAAGAAATTTTTTTGTAGGTTGAGGCTGTAGAAAAGAATCTAGAAAAGTGTTGTTTCTAGAGAGAGGATCCAGAAAAGGATCTAGAAAATGTTTTCTAGAATGGGGCTCTTGAAAGGAATCTAGAAAATACTTGTTTCTAGACAGACGATCTAGGAAAGTTGAGCCTCTGGAAAAGGATGTGGTAAAGAATTCTTTCTAGATAGAGTATGCAGAAAAGTTTGTAGAAAAGATTTTTGTGTAGATTGAGGTTCTAGAAAATCATCTAGAAAAGACTTTTTTCTAGAGAGAATAACTAGAAACGTATCTAGACAAATATTTTCTAGAGTGAGGCTCTAGAAAAGAATCGACAAAAACTGTGTTTCAAGAGAGATGATCCATAAAAGAATCAAGAAAAGTAGGATTTCTAGATTGAAGCTCTAGAATAGAATCTAGAAAATAGTAATTTCCAGAAAGAGGATCAAGAAAAGAATGTTTTCTCCATTGAGGCTCTAGAAAATGATCTCTAAAAGAATTGTTTCCAGAGAGAGGATCTAGAAAATTTTCCAGAAAAGATTTTTTTGTAGATTGAGGTTTTCAAAATGAATCTAGAAAAGTCCCTTTTCTAAAGAGAACAAGAAGAAAAGTACCTAAAAATGTTTTCTTGCATGAGAATCCATAAAATAATCTACCAAAAATACTTTATTTCAAGAGAGTTGATCCATAAAAGAATCTAGAAAAGAACTTTTTTGTAGGTTGAGGCTGTAGAAAAGAATCTAGAAAAGAGTTGTTTCTAGAGAGAGGATCCAGAAAAGAATAAAAAAAATGTTTTCTAGAATGGAGCTCTAGTTAAGAAGCTAGAAAACAGTTGTTTCTAGATAGAACATCTAGAAAAGTATGTTTTCTGGGTTGAGACTCTAGAAAAAGGTCTCTTCAAGAATTCTTACTAGAGAGAGGATGCAGAAAAAACTTTCTTTCTAGAGAGATGATCTGTAAAAGAATCTAGAAAAGTCTCTTTTCTAAAGAGAACAAGAAAAGTATCTAAAAATGGTTTCTTGAATGAGGCCCCAGAAAACATCTAACAACAAAAAAAACAATGTTTCAGAAGATAAGATCCATAAAAGAATCTACAAAAGACTTGTTTTTTTAGATTGATGATCTAGAAAAGAATCTAGAAAAGAGTTGTTTCTAGAGAGAGTATCCAGAAAAGAATCTAGAAAAATGTTTTCTAGAATGGGGCTCTAAAGAAGAATCTAAAAAAGACTTGTTTCTAGATAGAAGATCTAGAAAACTACGTTTTCTAAGTTGAGGATCTCGACAAGGACCTAGTTAAGAATTCTTTCTAGAGAGAGGATACATCAAAGTTTCTAGAAAATATTTTTGGCTAGATAGAGGTTTTCCAAAAGAACCTCGAAAAGTCTCTTTTCTAAAGAGAACAATTAGAAAAGTATCTAAACAATGTTTTCTTGAATGACGCCCCAGAAAAGAATCTAACAAAAAAAAAAAAAAACAAAACAAAACAAAAAAAAAAACAATGTTTCAGAAGATAAGATCCATAAAAGAATCTACAAAAGACTGTTTTTTTTTAGATTGAGGATCTAGAAAAGAATCTAGAAAAGTGTTGTTTCTAGAGAGAGGATCCAGAAAAGAATCTAGAAAATGTTTTCTAGAATGGGGCTCTTGAAAGGAATCTAGAAAATACTTGTTTCTAGACAGACGATCTAGAAAACTATGTTTTCTAAGTTGAGCCTCTGGAAAAGGATGTGGTAAAGAATTCTTTCTAGATAGAGTATGCAGAAAAGTTTGTAGAAAAGATTTTTGTGTAGATTGAGGTTCTAGAAAATCATCTAGAAAAGAAGTGTTTCTAGAGAGAATAACTAGAAACGTATCTAGACAAATATTTTCTAGAGTGAGGCTCTAGAAAAGAATCGACAAAAACTGTGTCTCAAGAGAGATGATCCATAAAAGAATCAAGAAAAGTAGGATTTCTAGATTGAGGCTCTAGAATAGAATCTAGAAAATAGTTATTTCCAGAAAGAGGATCAAGAAAAGAATGTTTTCTCCATTGAGGCTCTAGAAAATGATCTCTAAAAGAATTGTTTCCAGAGAGAGGATCTAGAAAATTTTCCAGAAAAGATTTTTTTGTAGATTGAGGTGTTCAAAATGAATCTAGAAAAGTCTCTTTTCTAAAGAGAAAAAGAAGAAAATTACCTAAAATGTTTTCTTGCATGAGAATCCATAAAATAATCTACAAAAAAAATAGTTTATTTCAAGAGAGTTGATCCATAAAAGAATCTAGAAAAGAAATTTTTTTGTAGGTTGAGGCTGTAGAAAAGAATCTAGAAAAGTGTTGTTTCTAGAGAGAGGATCCAGAAAAGGATCTAGAAAATGTTTTCTAGAATGGGGCTCTTGAAAGGAATCTAGAAAATACTTGTTTCTAGACAGACGATCTAGGAAAGTTGAGCCTCTGGAAAAGGATGTGGTAAAGAATTCTTTCTAGATAGAGTATGCAGAAAAGTTTGTAGAAAAGATTTTTGTGTAGATTGAGGTTCTAGAAAATCATCTAGAAAAGACTTTTTTCTAGAGAGAATAACTAGAAACGTATCTAGACAAATATTTTCTAGAGTGAGGCTCTAGAAAAGAATCGACAAAAACTGTGTTTCAAGAGAGATGATCCATAAAAGAATCAAGAAAAGTAGGATTTCTAGATTGAAGCTCTAGAATAGAATCTAGAAAATAGTAATTTCCAGAAAGAGGATCAAGAAAAGAATGTTTTCTCCATTGAGGCTCTAGAAAATGATCTCTAAAAGAATTGTTTCCAGAGAGAGGATCTAGAAAATTTTCCAGAAAAGATTTTTTTGTAGATTGAGGTTTTCAAAATGAATCTAGAAAAGTCCCTTTTCTAAAGAGAACAAGAAGAAAAGTACCTAAAAATGTTTTCTTGCATGAGAATCCATAAAATAATCTACCAAAAATACTTTATTTCAAGAGAGTTGATCCATAAAAGAATCTAGAAAAGAACTTTTTTGTAGGTTGAGGCTGTAGAAAAGAATCTAGAAAAGAGTTGTTTCTAGAGACAGGATCCAGAAAAGAATAAAAAAAAAATGTTTTCTAGAACGGAGCTCTATTTAAGTAGCTAGGAAAAAGTTGTTCCTAGATAGAACATCTAGAAAAGTATGTTTTCTGGGTTGAGACTCTAGAAAAAGGTCTCTTCAAGAATTCTTACTAGAGAGAGGATGCAGAAAAAACTTTCTTTCTAGAGAGATGATCTGTAAAAGAATCTAGAAAAGTCTCTTTTCTAAAGAGAACAAGAAAAGTATCTAAAAATGGTTTCTTGAATGAGGCCCCAGAAAACATCTAACAACAAAAAAAACAATGTTTCAGAAGATAAGATCCATAAAAGAATCTACAAAAGACTTGTTTTTTTAGATTGATGATCTAGAAAAGAATCTAGAAAAGAGTTGTTTCTAGAGAGAGTATCCAGAAAAGAATCTAGAAAAATGTTTTCTAGAATGGGGCTCTAAAGAAGAATCTAAAAAAGACTTGTTTCTAGATAGAAGATCTAGAAAACTACGTTTTCTAAGTTGAGGATCTCGACAAGGACCTAGTTAAGAATTCTTTCTAGAGAGAGGATACATCAAAGTTTCTAGAAAATATTTTTGGCTAGATAGAGGTTTTCCAAAAGAACCTCGAAAAGTCTCTTTTCTAAAGAGAACAATTAGAAAAGTATCTAAACAATGTTTTCTTGAATGACGCCCCAGAAAAGAATCTAACAAAAAAAAAAACAAACAAAAAAAAAAAACCAATGTTTCAGAAGATAAGATCCATAAAAGAATCTACAAAAGACTGGTTTTTTTAGATTGATGATCTAGAAAAGAATCTAGAAAAGTGTTGTTTCTAGAGAGAGGATCCAGAAAAGAATCTAGAAAATGTTTTCTAGAATGGGGCTCTTGAAAGGAATCTAGAAAATACTTGTTTCTAGACAGACGATCTAGAAAACTATGTTTTCTAAGTTGAGCCTCTGGAAAAGGATGTGGTAAAGAATTCTTTCTAGATAGAGTATGCAGAAAAGTTTGTAGAAAAGATTTTTGTGTAGATTGAGGTTCTAGAAAATCATCTAGAAAAGAAGTGTTTCTAGAGAGAATAACTAGAAACGTATCTAGACAAATATTTTCTAGAGTGAGGCTCTAGAAAAGAATCGACAAAAACTGTGTTTCAAGAGAGATGATCCATAAAAGAATCAAGAAAAGTAGGATTTCTAGATTGAGGCTCTAGAATAGAATCTAGAAAATAGTTATTTCCAGAAAGAGGATCAAGAAAAGAATGTTTTCTCCATTGAGGCTCTAGAAAATGATCTCTAAAAGAATTGTTTCCAGAGAGAGGATCTAGAAAATTTTCCAGACAAGATTTTTTTGTAGATTGAGGTGTTCAAAATGAATCTAGAAAAGTCTCTTTTCTAAAGAGAACAAGAAGAAAAGTACCTAAAAATGTTTTCTTGCATGAGAATCCATAAAATAATCTACCAAAAATACTTTATTTCAAGAGAATTGATCCATAAAAGAATCTAGAAAAGAACATTTTTGTAGGTTGAGGCTGTAGAAAGAATCTAGAAAAGAGTTGTTTCTAGAGAGAGGATCCAGAAAAGAATAAAAAAAAATGTTTTCTAGAATGGAGCTCTAGTTAAGAAGCTAGAAAACAGTTGTTTCTAGATAGAACATCTAGAAAAGTATGTTTTCTGGGTTGAGGCTCTAGAAAAAGGTCTCTTCAAGAATTCTTACTAGAGAGAGGATGCAGAAAAAACTTTCTTTCTAGAGAGATGATCTGTAAAAGAATCTAGAAAAGTCTCTTTTCTAAAGAGAACAAGAAAAGTATCTAAAAATGGTTTCTTGAATGAGGCCCCAGAAAAAATCTAACAACAAAAAAAACAATGTTTCAGAAGATAAGATCCATAAAAGAATCTACAAAAGACTTGTTTTTTTAGATTGATGATCTAGAAAAGAATCTAGAAAAGAGTTGTTTCTAGAGAGAGTATCCAGAAAAGAATCTAGAAAAATGTTTTCTAGAATGGGGCTCTAAAGAAGAATCTAAAAAAGACTTGTTTCTAGATAGAAGATCTAGAAAACTACGTTTTCTAAGTTGAGGATCTCGACAAGGACCTAGTTAAGAATTCTTTCTAGAGAGAGGATACATCAAAGTTTCTAGAAAATATTTTTGGCTAGATTGAAGTTTTCCAAAAGAACCTCGAAAAGTCTCTTTTCTAAAGAGAACAATTAGAAAAGTATCTAAACAATGTTTTCTTGAATGACGCCCCAGAAAAGAATCTAACAAAAAAAAAAACAAACAAAAAAAAAAAACCAATGTTTCAGAAGATAAGATCCATAAAAGAATCTACAAAAGACTGGTTTTTTTAGATTGATGATCTAGAAAAGAATCTAGAAAAGTGTTGTTTCTAGAGAGAGGATCCAGAAAAGAATCTAGAAAATGTTTTCTAGAATGGGGCTCTTGAAAGGAATCTAGAAAATACTTGTTTCTAGACAGACGATCTAGAAAACTATGTTTTCTAAGTTGAGCCTCTGGAAAAGGATGTGGTAAAGAATTCTTTCTAGACAGAGTATGCAGAAAAGTTTGTAGAAAAGATTTTTGTGTAGATTGAGGTTCTAGAAAATCATCTAGAAAAGAAGTGTTTCTAGAGAGAATAACTAGAAACGTATCTAGACAAATATTTTCTAGAGTGAGGCTCTAGAAAAGAATCGACAAAAACTGTGTTTCAAGAGAGATGATCCATAAAAGAATCAAGAAAAGTAGGATTTCTAGATTGAGGCTCTAGAATAGAATCTAGAAAATAGTTATTTCCAGAAAGAGGATCAAGAAAAGAATGTTTTCTCCATTGAGGCTCTAGAAAATGATCTCTAAAAGAATTGTTTCCAGAGAGAGGATCTAGAAAATTTTCCAGACAAGATTTTTTTGTAGATTGAGGTGTTCAAAATGAATCTAGAAAAGTCTCTTTTCTAAAGAGAACAAGAAGAAAAGTACCTAAAAATGTTTTCTTGCATGAGAATCCATAAAATAATCTACCAAAAATACTTTATTTCAAGAGAATTGATCCATAAAAGAATCTAGAAAAGAACATTTTTGTAGGTTGAGGCTGTAGAAAGAATCTAGAAAAGAGTTGTTTCTAGAGAGAGGATCCAGAAAAGAATAAAAAAAATGTTTTCTAGAATGGAGCTCTAGTTAAGAAGCTAGAAAACAGTTGTTTCTAGATAGAACATCTAGAAAAGTATGTTTTCTGGGTTGAGGCTCTAGAAAAAGGTCTCTTCAAGAATTCTTACTAGAGAGAGGATGCAGAAAAAACTTTCTTTCTAGAGAGATGATCTGTAAAAGAATCTAGAAAAGTCTCTTTTCTAAAGAGAACAAGAAAAGTATCTAAAAATGGTTTCTTGAATGAGGCCCCAGAAAAAATCTAACAACAAAAAAAACAATGTTTCAGAAGATAAGATCCATAAAAGAATATACAAAAGACTTGTTTTTTTAGATTGATGATCTAGAAAAGAATCTAGAAAAGAGTTGTTTCTAGAGAGAGTATCCAGAAAAGAATCTAGAAAAATGTTTTCTAGAATGGGGCTCTAAAGAAGAATCTAAAAAAGACTTGTTTCTAGATAGAAGATCTAGAAAACTACGTTTTCTAAGTTGAGGATCTCGACAAGGACCTAGTTAAGAATTCTTTCTAGAGAGAGGATACATCAAAGTTTCTAGAAAATATTTTTGGCTAGATTGAAGTTTTCCAAAAGAACCTCGAAAAGTCTCTTTTCTAAAGAGAACAATTAGAAAAGTATCTAAACAATGTTTTCTTGAATGACGCCCCAGAAAAGAATCTAACAAAAAAAAAAAAAAAAAACAATGTTTCAGAAGATAAGATCCATAAAAGAATCTACAAAAGACTGTTTGTTTTTTTTTAGATTGATGATCTGGAAAAGAACCTAGAAACGTGTTGTTTCTAGAGAGAGGATCCAGAAAAGAATCTAGAAAATGTTTTCTAGAATGGGGCTCTTGAAAGGAATCAAAAAATACTTGTTTCTAGACAGACGATCTAGAAAACTATGTTTTCTAAGTTGAGCCTCTGGAAAAGGATGTGGTAAAGAATTCTTTCTAGATAGAGTATGCAGAAAATTTGTAGAAAAGATTTTTGTGTAGATTGAGGTTCTAGAAAATCATCTAGAAAAGAAGTGTTTCTAGAGAGAATAACTAGAAACGTATCTAGACAAATATTTTCTAGAGTGAGGCTCTAGAAAAGAATCGACAAAAACTGTGTTTCAAGAGAGATGATCCATAAAAGAATCAAGAAAAGTAGGATTTCTAGATTGAGGCTCTAGAATAGAATCTAGAAAATAGTAATTTCCAGAAAGAGGATCAAGAAAAGAATGTTTTCTCCATTGAGGCTCTAGAAAATGATCTCTAAAAGAATTGTTTCCAGAGAGAGGATCTAGAAAATTTTCCAGAAAAGATTTTTTTTGTAGATTGAGGTGTTCAAAATGAATCTAGAAAAGTCTCTTTTCTAAAGAGAACAAGAAGAAAAGTACCTAAAAATGTTTTCTTGCATGAGAATCCAAAAAATAATCTACCAAAAATACTTTATTTCAAGAGAGTTGATCCATAAAAGAATCTAGAAAAGAACTTTTTTGTAGGTTGAGGCTGTAGAAAAGAATCTAGAAAAGAGTTGTTTCTAGAGAGAGGATCCAGAAAAGAATAAAAAAAATGTTTTCTAGAATGGAGCTCTAGTTAAGAAGCTAGAAAACAGTTGTTTCTAGATAGAACATCTAGAAAAGTATGTTTTCTGGGTTGAGACTCTAGAAAAAGGTCTCTTCAAGAATTCTTACTAGAGAGAGGATGCAGAAAAAACTTTCTTTCTAGAGAGATGATCTGTAAAAGAATCTAGAAAAGTCTCTTTTCTAAAGAGAACAAGAAAAGTATCTAAAAATGGTTTCTTGAATGAGGCCCCAGAAAACATCTAACAACAAAAAAAACAATGTTTCAGAAGATAAGATCCATAAAAGAATCTACAAAAGACTTGTTTTTTTAGATTGATGATCTAGAAAAGAATCTAGAAAAGAGTTGTTTCTAGAGAGAGTATCCAGAAAAGAATCTAGAAAAATGTTTTCTAGAATGGGGCTCTAAAGAAGAATCTAAAAAAGACTTGTTTCTAGATAGAAGATCTAGAAAACTACGTTTTCTAAGTTGAGGATCTCGACAAGGACCTAGTTAAGAATTCTTTCTAGAGAGAGGATACATCAAAGTTTCTAGAAAATATTTTTGGCTAGATAGAGGTTTTCCAAAAGAACCTCGAAAAGTCTCTTTTCTAAAGAGAACAATTAGAAAAGTATCTAAACAATGTTTTCTTGAATGACGCCCCAGAAAAGAATCTAACAAAAAAAAAAAAAACAAAACAAAACAAAAAAAAAAACAATGTTTCAGAAGATAAGATCCATAAAAGAATCTACAAAAGACTGTTTTTTTTTAGATTGAGGATCTAGAAAAGAATCTAGAAAAGTGTTGTTTCTAGAGAGAGGATCCAGAAAAGAATCTAGAAAATGTTTTCTAGAATGGGGCTCTTGAAAGGAATCTAGAAAATACTTGTTTCTAGACAGACGATCTAGAAAACTATGTTTTCTAAGTTGAGCCTCTGGAAAAGGATGTGGTAAAGAATTCTTTCTAGATAGAGTATGCAGAAAAGTTTGTAGAAAAGATTTTTGTGTAGATTGAGGTTCTAGAAAATCATCTAGAAAAGAAGTGTTTCTAGAGAGAATAACTAGAAACGTATCTAGACAAATATTTTCTAGAGTGAGGCTCTAGAAAAGAATCGACAAAAACTGTGTCTCAAGAGAGATGATCCATAAAAGAATCAAGAAAAGTAGGATTTCTAGATTGAGGCTCTAGAATAGAATCTAGAAAATAGTTATTTCCAGAAAGAGGATCAAGAAAAGAATGTTTTCTCCATTGAGGCTCTAGAAAATGATCTCTAAAAGAATTGTTTCCAGAGAGAGGATCTAGAAAATTTTCCAGAAAAGATTTTTTTGTAGATTGTGGTGTTCAAAATGAATCTAGAAAAGTCTCTTTTCTAAAGAGAAAAAGAAGAAAATTACCTAAAATGTTTTCTTGCATGAGAATCCATAAAATAATCTACAAAAAAAATAGTTTATTTCAAGAGAGTTGATCCATAAAAGAATCTAGAAAAGAAATTTTTTTGTAGGTTGAGGCTGTAGAAAAGAATCTAGAAAAGTGTTGTTTCTAGAGAGAGGATCCAGAAAAGGATCTAGAAAATGTTTTCTAGAATGGGGCTCTTGAAAGGAATCTAGAAAATACTTGTTTCTAGACAGACGATCTAGGAAAGTTGAGCCTCTGGAAAAGGATGTGGTAAAGAATTCTTTCTAGATAGAGTATGCAGAAAAGTTTGTAGAAAAGATTTTTGTGTAGATTGAGGTTCTAGAAAATCATCTAGAAAAGACTTTTTTCTAGAGAGAATAACTAGAAACGTATCTAGACAAATATTTTCTAGAGTGAGGCTCTAGAAAAGAATCGACAAAAACTGTGTTTCAAGAGAGATGATCCATAAAAGAATCAAGAAAAGTAGGATTTCTAGATTGAAGCTCTAGAATAGAATCTAGAAAATAGTAATTTCCAGAAAGAGGATCAAGAAAAGAATGTTTTCTCCATTGAGGCTCTAGAAAATGATCTCTAAAAGAATTGTTTCCAGAGAGAGGATCTAGAAAATTTTCCAGAAAAGATTTTTTTGTAGATTGAGGTTTTCAAAATGAATCTAGAAAAGTCCCTTTTCTAAAGAGAACAAGAAGAAAAGTACCTAAAAATGTTTTCTTGCATGAGAATCCATAAAATAATCTACCAAAAATACTTTATTTCAAGAGAGTTGATCCATAA